>NW_006778737.1:1548750-1566775 GCF_000442215.2 Lipotes vexillifer | reverse complement strand
GCGTCGTCCGTCACCTTCTTGGTGTACAGATGCCGGTGGTCAAAGGTGCAGGTGCCGGGCCCGGCTTCCACTGGACACACACTTTCCAACTCCCGGCTTGGCCCGAAGCGCTGCCCATTGCCTGGGGTGCACTGAAGTTTGAGCCGTAGCCCGATGTCGGCATTGGACGGGGTGTAGACGCGCTCGTCCACACCCGTCTCAGTCCAACCAGGAGAGGGCGAAGAGGGAGACAACGATGAGGGGCCTCCGCCCTCAGGTTCTGCCGCTCCCGGTTTGGTTTCCTTGTACCAGCGGAATAGAGAGCCGGCGGGATCCCCAAATTCGACGCCGAGCTTGGGGAACACCGGGAAGCCAGCCATGATGTAGCGCGGCAACTGCAGCTCGGTGAAGGCGGGAGGGTTGCGCTCCACCTTGTACTTGACATCGCCGATCTGCAGCACCGCACCGTCCTGCCAGGCGTCCACATTGAGCACGTCTTCAGCCACTGCCTCCTCCCGGTAGTACAGTTTCACCACGGGCTCGCAGGCTGCAGCCGGCTCGGGCCCAGGCCCCGCACAGGACACGCCGCCGCTTGCGTTTGGCCGGTTCTTCCTGCTCTTCTTGGAGGCGGCCGCCTTCGCGTGGCCTTTGAGGGCATTGGTAGCGATCCGGCTGAGGGCCCGACCCAGCGGCTCGCTCTGGTCGCGCTGCATGTTCTTGTGGCTGCCGTCGGCCAGCGCAAACGACAGACTTAGCTTAGGCTCCGAGGGCACACAGCGCACCACAGCACGCTCCATCGCGCCTGCCACGGTCTCAGTCGCCGCCTCGGCCCGACTGTGCCGCTCCACTGCCGTACGGACCCCACGAAGCGCGGCACGGGCGCCTGGGAGCCTCCACATGAACCTGGTGGCCCAGAGGCTGACGAGCTCTGAGGCTGGTCGACCGTTAAGCGTCAGGTAGAAACAGAAGAGCCGCAGCCGCCGGTTCCGGAACCCATTCAGTACCTCAACTTCCGGCCGGCGAAGAGAGGGCGTACTGTGCTCCCGCCACGCACTTTCGCCAGGCCCGCTCACCAGCTCCTTTTTTCCATAGCCACTCCTGTCTCTAATCCATCCCAGCTTAATTTTTATCTACAACCAGAGTCATAAGGCTGGAAAAATGAAGAAAATATAGAAGTTCCAGAGGGAAATATTAGACTCCATGGTTTTATCGAAAGTGCAGTTAGCGGGCGGAAGCGAAGGCGCGCCCAAGACGGAACTGGCTGGGGTGGTGTCACGGGTTTCGCTTCCCCGGCGGAGGCTGGCGCAGTTCCTGGTTGTTAACCCCGTGCCTTCTGGTGCTTCCTGGGGCTTCCTCGCGCGAGGGCGTAGGGAACTCCACCCAGATTGCCAGCCTGGCTTCGGGTGTGGAAAGTGTTGCTCACTTCTCCACAGCATTCCCGAGGCTGCTCACCCTCTTCCGAGGTGTGGTGGGTTCACCTCAGGCATAGCCAGCGCCGACGCGCGGAGCAGAGCTTTTGTGGTAGTAACTACGAACGATATATAGTAGCTCCCAGTCAGTGAGCGGTGACTGTGCTAAAAACGTCTTTTACGGATGTGAGGACCAGAGAGATTAAGTTACCTCCTCAAGACCAAACAGACATTGCTGAATGAATGACAGGAGACTGAGAATAGCCAGTAAGTAAGAGGATATGAGAAATGTAGTTTCTTTGAAAGCCAAATGAAGAAAGTATTCCAAGAAACAGATTTTGTGTTGAATATAATTAATACTCTGATTAACTGAAGAAAAAAAAAAACTCTTGAAGATTCAAAGAACAAATTGAGAATTCGCTTCTCTCGACAAGTGATATGTTTGTATGTACTTTCCCGTCTCCTACAACTAGAATGTTTATTTATTGGGTATCTAATAATAAGCCATACCCTTTCCCCTGGCTTGCAATAAGGAAAATAAGCCTTTCTAAAAGAAGGATGAATTTTGCAGTCATTTGAAATGTATATTCCTGTCCTCCCCTCTCCCCACGCAGCAAGCAAGGTACCTGGATGCCTGGTGGTATGTATGTAATCTGGGGCTACAGTGTAGGGTAAAAGTCATTACATTGTATCAGTTGACTTAAGAAAATAAGTCTCAGTACTCCAGTTCATAGTATCATAGTACCCACATTAGCAAATATAAATTTTGAAATGGCATTGTTCTTCATGCATCTTTGCAGAACTCAATCTTAAATAATCTGATAGATAAAAGCCCTATTAGAAAATGTGGGAATTCCCTGGCGGTCCAGTGGTTACACCTCGAGGCTTTCACTGCTGAGGCCCAGAGTTCAGTCCCTGGTCTGGGAGCTAAGATCCTGCAACCCGCTCCGGGAGGCTTAAAAAAAAAAAAACCCTATTAGAAAATGACTTTCCTTTAAGCAAGCTGATCTAATTTAACACTGTAGCACTGTAGCAGTCTTAATCCGAATTTGAGACACATGCCTTGAAGTGTCATACTTTCTTTTAGGGTTTTTTTTTTGGTATTTAAATTTTTTCAAAGAGTAAAAACATATTCGTAGTGAAAAAAAGGTAATCTTCCCGCCTCTGACTCCTTTGCATGCACAAACATTTATGAATTTATACCCTTCCCCCCACTTTTTTGCACAGATAGGAATGTAGTATACCCATGGTTGTGCCTTCCTCTTTTCATTATCTTACATTATCTTTTGTCAGTTGTTTGAGGAGAAAGTATCTGCAAGTGTTCTGAAAGTGTCACAACTTGCCAAAGAAAGTTTAATCTGAACTCTACAGACTTAAAAATAATAAATGGTGTGTTTATTTTATGAGGCTAAACTGTAGCACAATTATGTATATAAATTATATACATTATATAATTAAAATTTGAGATTACAAGACTGAACCAATACTATGCTTTTCCTCATGCCAAAAAGGAGAAGCGTCTAATAGAAATCATTTTATTCATCCATTCTCAATTCATACCAAGAAACACAAGCTAACTTTCACTAATCAAAAGTTAACGGTTGCTGGAGTTATTTTTATTACTTATACATATATCTGCAGGAATTAGTGTGTGAAGACAAGTTTCTCGTAATACCCTCATTTAGTTAATAACATTGGCATAGATCATTAATATACTTTTATCTTTTTTAACTTAAGGTCAACTTGAAACTAATTTTGGGGGATAGCACTCAGAAATTTTGAGTAATTTTGGTGGTATCACTTCAGGGTAATCTATTTTCTCATATATTCAAAATTTAATAATTTATTTTTTTTGACTGCATTGGGTCTTCATTGCGCGTGGGCTTTCTCTAGTTGCGGTGAGCAGGGGCTACTCCTCGTTGCGGTGAGCGGGCTTCTCATTGCGGCAGCTTCTCTTGTCACGGAGCACAGGCTCTAGGGCACGTGGGCTTCAGTAGTTGTGGCATGTGGGCTCAGTAGTTGTGGCATACAGGCTTAGTTGCTCCGAAGCATGTGGGATCTTCCCAGAACAGAGGTTGAACCCGTGTTCCCTGCACTGGCAGGCGGATTCTTAACCACTGCGCTACCAGGAAAGTCCCCAAAATTTAATAATTTCTATTTGCTTTCTGTTTAAGGGAATCAATCTCTTCTATTTATTTGTTTCTTTTTAAATTATTTTTTCCAGTTTTACTGAGATATAATTGATATGTAACATTGTATTAGTCCAAGGTGTACAGCATAATGATTTGATATAGGTATATATTGCCAAATGATTACCACAATAAGTTTAATTAACATCCATTATGTCAAAAGTTAGAATTTTTTTTCTTGTGATGAGAACATCTAAGATTTATTGTTTGCAACTTTCACATATACTGTAGTCACCATGTTGCACATTATATACCCAGAACTTGTTTATCTTATAACTGGAAGTTTTTACCTTTTTGATCACCTTCATCCATTTCCTCCATCCACCCCCACCCCCGCACACCAATCTGTTGTCTGTATCTATGCATTAATTTTTTTTTGGATTCCACATATAATCGAAATCATACAGTATTTGTCTTTGTCTGACTTATTTCACTTAGCATAATGCCCTTGAGGTCCATCCATGTTGTCACAATGGCAGGATCTCCTTTTTTATTGTTGAATAATATTCCATTATATATCTGTATCTATATATCTATATCATATCTATATCTATATATCTTACATTTTCTTTACCAATTTATCCATCTATGGACACTTAACATTTAGGTTGTTTCCATGTCTTGGCTATTGTAAATAATGCTGCACAGAACATGGGGGTGCAGAGACATTTTTGGGATATTGCTTTTGTTTCCTTTGTGTGTATATATAACCAGAAATGGAATGCTGAATCATACGGTAGTTCTACTTCTAATTTTTTGAGGAACTTCTGTTTTTATACTGTTTTCCATAGTGACTACATCAATTTACAGTCCCACCAACAGTGCTATTTGTTTCTTATATTTTAAAATATTTATCATAATTTATGATTACATTATATATTAATATACTATATAGCATAGTATGTATATGATACAGCTATATAATTTTTTTCATTTTTAAAATTGAGATACAACTATATCACTTAATATAAGTATAATTAATGTTACTATAACAGCAATCAGAAACGTAGTTTGAAGAAAAAAAATTCAGTCAAAGAACTTATGTAAAACAACACAGTTTAGCTCCATAAAGAACTCTTAAGCATATGGACTCATTTCTTTTTCCTGCACTCCCATTCTTAATTTTGAAATAACAATACATAGTTTAAAGCATAGTAAGTTTGTTTCATAAATTCTCTTAGCATCTTCATCATTTCTATTTAGAAATAGAAAAAAACTTTTTGTATAGTATTGGAGAATCATATTTTGGTGTCATTATCCATAAGTGCTTTTATATAATCAAGCCTGGGCTTCCCTGGTGGTGCAGTGGTTAAGAATCCGCCTGCCAATGCAAGGGACATGGGTTCGAGCCCTGGTCCAGGAGGATCCCACAGGCTGCGGAGCAACTAAGCCCATGAACCACAACTACTGAGCCTGTGTTCTAGAGCCTGTGAGCCACAACCACTGAAACCTGTGCGCCTAGAGCCTGTGCTCTGAAATAAAGAGAAGCCACCGCAGTGAGAAGCCCACACACTGCAACTACAGAAAGACTGCGTGCAGCAACAAAGACCCAACATAGCCAAAAATAAAATAAATAAATTTATATTAAAAAAACCCCCTTACCATTGAGGCCGATGTTGGCTGTGGGTTTGTCATATATGGCCTTTATTATGTTGAGGAAAGTTCCCTCTATGCCTACTTTCTGCAGGGTTTTTTTTTAATCATAAATGGGTATTGAATTTAGTTGAAAGCTTTCTCTGCATCTACTGAGATGATCATATAGTTTTTCTCCTTCAGTTTGTTAATATGGTTTATCACATTGATTGATTTGCGTATATTGAAGAATCCTTGCATTCTTGGAATAAACCCCACTTGATCATGGTATATGATCCTTTTAATGTGCTGTTGGATTCTGTTTGCTCATATTTTGTTGAGGATTTTTGCATCTATGTTCATCAGTGATATTGGCCTGTAGTTTTCTTTCTTTGTGACATCCTTGTCTGGTTTTGGTATCAAGGTTATGGTGGCCTCGTAGAATGAGTTTGGGAGTGTTCCTCCCTCTGCTATATTTTGGAAGAGTTTGAGAAGGATAGGTCTTAGCTCTTCTCTAAATGTTTGATAGAATTCACCTGTGACGCCATCTGGTCCTGGGCTTTTGGTTGTTGGAAGATTTTTAATCTCAGTTTCAATTTCAGGGCTTGTGATTGGTCTATTCATATTTTCTATTTCTTCCTGATTCAGTCTTGGCAGGTTGTGCATTTCTAAGAATTTGTCCATTTCTTCCAGGTTATCCATTTTATTGGCATAGAGTTGCTTGTAGTAATCTCTCATGATCTTTTGTATTTCCGCAGTGTCAGTTGTTACTTCTCCTTTTTCATTTCTAATTCTATTGGTTTGAGTCTTCTCCCTTTTTTTCTTGATGAGTCTGGCTAATGGTTTATCATTTTGTTTATCTTCTCAGAGAACCAGCTTTTAGTTTTATTGATCTTTGCTATCGTTTCCTTCATTTCTTTTTCATTTATTTCTGATCTGATTTTTATGATTTCTTTCCTTCTGCTAACTTTGGTTTTTTTTGTTCTTCTTTCTCTAACTGCTTTAGGTGCAAGGTTAGGTTGTTTATTCGAGATGTTTCCTGTTTCTTAAGGTAGGATTGTATTGCTATAAACTTCCCTCTTAGAACTGCTTTTGCTGCAGCCCATAGGTTTTTTTTTTTTTTTTCTTGCGTTATGCGGGCCTCTCACTGTTGTGGCCTCTCCCATTTGCGGAGCACAGGCTCCGGACGCGCAGGCTCAGTGGCCATGGCTCACGGGCCCAGCCGCTCCGCGGCATGTGGGATCTTCCCGAAACGGGGCACGAACCCGCGTCTCCTGCATCGGCAGGCGGACTCTCAAGCACTGCGCCACCAGGGAAGCCCTGCAGCCCATAGGTTTTGTGTCGTCGTGTCTCCATTGTCATTTGTTTATAGGTATTTTTTTATTTCCTCTTTGATTTCTTCAGTGATCACTTTGTTATTAAGTAGTGTATTGTTTAGCCTCCATGTGTTTGTATTTTTTACAAATCTTTTCCTGTAATTGATATCTAGTCTCATAGCATTGTGGTCGGAAACGATCCTTGATACAATTTCAATTTTCTTAAATTTACCAAGGCTTGATTTGTGACCCAATATATGATCTATCCTGGAGAATGTTCCATGAGCACTTGAGAAGAATGTGTAGTCTGTTGTTTTTGGATGGAATGTCCTATAAATATCAATTAAGTCCATCTTGTTTAATGTATCATTTAAAGCTTGTGCTTCCTTATTTATTTTCATTTTGGATGATCTGTCCATTGGTGAAAGTGGGGTGTTAAAGTCCCCTACTATGAATGTGCTACTGTCAATTTCCCCTCTTATGGCTGTTAGTATTTGCCTTATGTATTGAGGTGCTCCTATGTTGGGTGCATAAATATTTACAATTGTTATATCTTCCTCTTGGATCGATCCCTTGATCATTATGTAGTGTCCTTCTTTGTCTCTTCTAATAGTCTTTATTTTAAAGTCTATGTTGTCTGATATGAGAATTGCTACTCCAGCTTTCTTTTGGTTTCCATTTGCATAGAATATCTTTTTCCATCTCCTTACTTTCAGTCTGCATGCGTCTCTAGGTCTGAAGTGGGTCACTTGTAGACAGCATATATATGGGTCTTGTTTTTGTATCCATTCAGCCAATCTGTATCTTTTGGTGGGAGCATTTAGTCCATTTACATTTAAGGTAATTATCGATATGTGTGTTCCTAATCCCATTTTCTCAATTGTTTTGGGTTCCTTATTGTAGGTCTTTTCCTTCTCTTGTGTTTTGCCTAGAGAAGTTCCTTTAGCATTTGTTGTAAAGCTGATTTGGTGGTGCTGAACTCTTTCAGCTTTTGCTTCTCTGCAAAGGTTTTAATTTCTCCATCAAATCTGAATGAGAACCTTGCTGGGTAGAGTAATCTTGGTTGCAGGTTTTTCTCCTTCATCACTTTAAATATGTCCTGCCAGTCCCTTCTGGCTTGCAGAGTTTCTGCTGAAAGATCAGCTGTTAACCTTATGGGGGTTCCCTTGTGTGTTACTTGTTGTTTTTCCCTTGCTGCTTTTAATATGTTTTCTTTGTAGTTTGATTAATATGTGTCTTGACAGTTTGATTAATATGTTTCTTGGCATATTTCTCCTTGGATTTATCCTGTATGGGACTCTCTGTGCTTCCTGGACTTGATTAACTATTTCCTTTCTCATATCAGGGAAGTTTTCAACTATAATCTCTTCAAATATTTTCTCAGTCCCTTTCTTTTTCTCTTCTTCTTCTGGAACCCCTATAATTCGAATGTTGGTGCATTTAATGTCCCAGAGGTCTCTGAGACTGTCCTCAGTTCTTTTCATTCTTTTCTCTTTATTCTGCTCTGCAGTAGTTATTTCCACTATTTTATCTTCCAGGTCACTTATCCGTTCTTCTGCCTCAGTTATTCTGCTATTGATCCCATCTATTCTGCTATTGATCCCATCATTTATTGTGTTGTTCATTGTTGTTTGTTTCATCTTTAGTTCTTCTAGGTCCTTGTAAAATGTTTCTTGCATTTTGTCTATTCTATTTCCAAGATTTTGGGTCATCTTTACTATCATTATTCTGAATTCTTTTTCAGGTAGACTGCCTTTTTCCTCTTCATTTGTTAGGTCTGGTGGGTTTTTATCTTGCTCCTTCATCTGCTGTGTGTTTTTCTGTCTTCTTATTTTGCTTATCTTACTGTGTTTGGGGTCTGCTTTCTGCAGGCTGCAGGTTCGTAATTCCCGTTGTTTCTTGTGTCTGTCCCCAGTGCCTAAGGTTGGTTCAGTGAGTTGTGTAGGCTTCCTGGTGGAAGGGACTAGTGCCTGTATTCTGGTGGATGAGGCTGGATCTTGTCTTTCTGGTGGGCAGGTCCACGTCTGGTGGTGTGTTTTTGGGTGTCTGTGGACTTAAGATTTTAGGCAGCCTCTCTGTTAATGGTTGGGGTTGTGTTCCTGTCTTGCTAGTTATTTGGCATAGGGTGTCCAGCACTGTAGCTTGCTGGTCGTTGAGTGAAGCTGGGTGCTGGTGTTGAGATGGAGATCTCTGGGAGATTTTTGCCGTTTGATATTATGTGGAGCTGGGAGGTCTCTTGTGGACCAGTGTCCTGAAGTTGGCTCTCCCACCTCAGGGACACAGCACTGACTCCTGGCTGCAGCACCAAGAGCCTTTCATCCACACGGCTCAGAATAAAAGGGAGAAAAAGTAGAAAGAAAGAATTAGTAGAAGTAGAAAGAAAGAAAGAAGGAAAGAAAGAAAGGGAGGGAGGGCAGGAGGAAGGAAGGAAGGAGGGAAGGAAGAAAAAAGAAAGAAAGAAGATAAAGTAAAATAAAGTAAGATAAAATATAATAAAGTTATTAAAATAATTATTAAGAAAAAAATTTTTTAAACCCAACAACAACAACAACAACAAAACGGACAGATAGAACCCTAGGACAAATGGTGGAAGCAAAGCTGTACAGGCAAAGTCTCACACAGAAGCATACACATACTCACAAAAAGAGGAAAAGGGGAAAAAATCATAAATCTTGCTCTCAAAGTCCACCTCCTCAATTTGGGATGATTCGTTGTCTATTCATGTATTCCACAGATGCAGGGTACATCAAGTTGATTGTGGAGCTTTAATCCGCTGCTTCTGAGGCTTCTGGGAGAGATTTCCCTTTCTCTTCTTTGTTCGCACAGCTCCAGGGTTCAGCTTTGGATTTGGCCCCGCCTCTGTGTGTAGGTCGTCAGAGGGTGTCTGTTCTTCGCTCAGACTGGACGGGGTTAAAGGAGCAGCTGATTCGGGGAATCTGGCTCACTCAGGCCTGGGGGAGGGAGGGGTACGGAGTGCGGGGCGGGCCTGCGGCGGCAGAGGCCAGCGTGACGTTCCACCAGCCTGAGGTGCGCTGTGCGTTCTCCCGGGGAAGTGGTCCTTGGATTCCGGGACCCTGGCAGTGGCGGGCTGCACAGGCTCCCCGGAAGAGGGCTGTGGATATTGACCTGTGCTCGCCCACAGCCTTCTTGGTGGCAGCAGCAGCCTTAGTGTCTCATGCACGTCTCTGGGGTCCGCGCTTTTAGCCACGGCTCGCGCCCTACTCTGTAGCTCTTTTAAGCAGTGCTCTTAATCCCCTCTCCTCGCGCAGCAGGAAACAAAGAGGGAAGAAAAAGTCTCTTGCCTCTTCGGCAGGTCTAGACTTTTCCCCGGACTCCCTTCGGCTAGCCGTGGTGCACTAACTCTCTGCAGGCTGTGTTCACACCGCCAACCCCAGTCCTCTCCCTGCACTCTGACCAAAGCCAGAGCCTCAGCTCCTGGACCCCGCCCCCGCCCCGGTGGGTGAGCAGAGAAGCATCTCGGGCTGGTGAGTGCCGGTTGGCACTGATCCTCTGTGCGGGAATCTCTCCGCTTTGCCCTCTGCACCCCTGTTGCTGTGCTCTCCTCCGTGGTTCAGAAGCTTTCCCCCTCCACCACCCGCAGTCTCCACCCGTGAAGGGGATTCCTAGTGTGTGGAAACCTTTCCTCCTTCACAGCTCCTTCCCACTGGTGCACGTCCCATCCCTATCCTTTTGTCTCTGTTTATTCCTTTTTCTTTTGCCCTACCCGTGTACGTGGGGAGTTTCTTGCCTTTTGGGAGATCTGAGGTCTTCTGCCAGCGTTCAGTAGGTGTGCTGTAGAAGTTGTTCAATGTGTAGATGTATTTCTGGTGTATCTGTGAGGAGGAAGGTGATCTCCGTGTCTTACTCTTCCGCCATCTTCCCCTCGTCCCCCGGGACATACATTTTGATAATTACCTTAAATGTAAATGGATTAAATGCTCCAACCAAAAGACATAGACTGGCTGAATGGATATCAAAAAAGGCCTGTATATATGCTGTCTACAAGAGACCCACTTCAGATCTAGGGACACATACAGACTGAAAGTGAGGGGTTGGAAAAAGATATTCCATGGAAATGGAAATTAAATGAACGCTGGAGTAGCAATACTCATCTCAGACAAAATAGACTTTAAAATAAATACTGTTACAAGAGACAAAAAAGGACACTATATAATGATCAACGGATCAATCCAAGAAGAAGATATAACAATTGTTAATATTTATGCACCCAACATAGGAGCACTTCAGTACATAAGGCAAATGCTAACAGCCATAAAAGGGGAAATTGACAGTAACACAATCATAGTAGGGGACTTTAACAACCCACTTTCACCAGTGGACAGATAAACCAAAATGAAAATAAATAAGGAAACACAAGCTTTAAATGATACATTCAACAGATGGACTTAATTCATATTTATAGGACATTCCATCCAAAAACAACAGAATACACTTTTTTATCAAGTGCTCATGGAACATTCTCCAGGATAGATCATATCTTGGGTCACAAATCAAGCCTTGGTAACCTTAAGAAAATTGAAATCGTATCAAGTATCTTTTCTGAGCACAACTGTATGAGACTAGATATCAATTACAGGAAAAAGACTGTAAAACAATATAAACACATGGAGGCTAAACAATATACTACTAAACAAGCAAGAGATCACTGAAGAAATCAAAGAGGAAATCAAAAAATACCTAGGAACAAATGACCTTGAAAACACGATGACTCAAAAACTATGGGCTGCAGCAAAAGCAGTTCCAAGAGGGAAGTTTATAGCAGTACAATCCTACCTCAAGAAACAAAAATCTGAAATAAGCAACCTAACCTTACACCTAAAACAATTAGAGAAAGAAGAACCAAAATAACCCAAAGTTAGCAGAAGGAAAGAAATCATAAAGATCAGATCAGAAATAAATGGAAAAGAAATGAAGGAAACAATAGCAAAGATCAGTACAACTAAAAGTTGGTTTTTTGAAAAGAAACAAAATTGATAACCCATTAGCCAGATTCGTCAAGAAAAAAAGGGAGAAGACTTAAATCAATAGAATTAGAAATGAAAAAGGAGAACTAACAGCTGACACTGCAGAAATACAAAGGATCATGGGAGATTATTACAAGCAAATATATGCCAATAAAATGGACAACCTGGAAGAAATGGACAAATTCTTAGAAAAGCACAATCTTCTGAGACTGAACCAGGAAGAAATAGAAAATATAAACAGATCAATCAGAAGCACTGATATTGAAACTGTGATTAAAAATCTTCCAACAAACAGAAGTCCAGGACCAGGTGCCTTCACAGGTGAATTCTATCAAACATTTAGAGAAGAGCTAAGACCTAGCCTTCTCAAACTCTTCCAAAATATAGCAGAGGGAGGAACACTCCCAAACTCATTCTATGAGACCACCATCACGCTGTTATCAAAACCAGACAAAGATGTCACAAAAAAAACTACAGGCCTATATCACTGATGAACATCGATGCAAAAATCTCAACACAGTACTAGCAAACAATCCAGCAGCACATTAAAAGGATCATACACCATGATAAAGTGGGGTTTATCCCAGGAATGCAAGGATTCTTCAATATACACAAATCAACCAATGTGATACACCATATTAATACACTGAAGGGTAAAAACCATATGATAATCTCAATAGATGCAGAAAAAGCTTTCAACAAAATTCAACAAACTCCCATTTATTATAAAAACCCTCCAGAAAGTAGACATAGAGAGAACTTACCTCAACATAATAAAGGCCATATATGACAAACCCACAGCCAACATCATTCTCAATGGTGAAAAATTGAAACCATTTCCTCTGAGATCAGGAAAAAGACAAGGACAAGGTTGCCCACTCTCACCACTATTATTCAACATAGTTTTGAAAGTTTTAGCCACAGCTATCAGAGACAAAAAAGAAATAAAAGGAATCCGGGGCTTCCCTGGTGGCACAGTGGTTGAGATGCAGGGGATGCGGGTTTGTGCCCCAGTCCGGGAGATACCACGTGCCACGGAGCGTCTGGGCCTGTGAGCTGTGACTGCTGAGCCTGCGTGTCTGAAGCCTGTGCTCCACAATTGGAGAGCCCACAACAGTGAGAGGTCCGCATACCGCAAAAAAAAAAAAGGAATCCAAATTGGAAAAGAAGAGTTAAAACTGTCATTGTTTGCAGATGACACGATACTATACATACAGAATCCTAAAGATGCTACCAGAAAACTACAAGAGCTAATCAATGAATTTGGTAAAGTAGCCGGATACAAAATTAATGCACATAAATCTCTTGCATTCCTGTACACTAATGATGAAAAATTGGAAAGTGAAATTAAGGAAACACTCCCTTTTACCATTGCAACAAAAAGAATAAAATACCTAGGTATAAGCCTACCTAAGGAGAGAAAAGACCTGTATGCAGAAAACTATAAGACACTGATGAAAGAAATTAAAGATGATACCAACCGATGGAGAGATATACTATGTTCTTGGATTGGAAGAATCAATATTGTGAAATGACCCTACTATCCAAAGCAATCTACAGATTCAATGCAATCACTATCAAACTACCAATGGCATTTTTCACAGAACTAGAACCAAAAATTTCACAATATGTATGGAAACACAAAAGACCCTGAATGACCAAAGCAATCTTGAGAAAAAAAAAACGGAGCTGGAGGAATCAGGCTCCCTGGCTTCAGACTATACTACAAAGCTACAGTAATCAAGACAGTATGGAACTGGCACAAAAACAGAAATATAGATCAGTGGAAAGGATGGAAAGCCCAGAAATAAACCCACACACATATGGTCACCTTATATTTGATAAGGGAGGCAAGAGTATACAGTGGAGAAAAGATAGCCTCTTCAATAAGTGGTGCTGGAAAGCCTGGGCAGCTACATGTAAAAGAATGAAATTAGAACACTACTTAATGCCATACCCAAAAATAAACTCCAGATGGATTAAAGACTTAAATGTAAGAGCAAACACTATAAAACTGTTCAAGGAAAACATAGGCAGAACACTCTATGATGTAAATCACAGAAAGGTCCTTTTTGACCCACCTCCTAGAGAAATGGAAATAAAAACAAATGGGACCTAGTGAAACTTAAAAGTTTTTGCACAGCAAAGCAAACCATGAAGAAGACGAAAAGGCAACCATCAGAATGGGAGAAAATATTTGGAAATGAAGCAGCTGACAAAGGATTAATCTGCAAAAATACAAGCAGCTCATGCCTCTCAAAGAAACAAACAATCCAATCCAAAAATGGGCAGAATACCTAAATAGATACTTCTTCAAAGAAGATATACTGATTGCCAACAAACACATGAAAGGATGCTTAACATCACTAATCATTAGAGAAATGCAAATCAAAACTACAATGAGGTATCACCTCACACTGGTCAGATTGGTCATCATCAAAAAATCTACAAACAATAAATGCTGGAGAGGGTGTTGAGAAAAGGGAACCCTCTTGCACTGTTGGCGGGAATGTAAATTGATATAGCCACTATGGAGAACAGTACGGAGGTTCCTTATAAAACTAAAAATAGATCCACCATGTGACTCAGCAATCCCACTACTGGGCATATACCCTGAGAAAACCATAATTCAAAAAGAGTCATGTACAATAATGTTTATTGCAGCTCTATTTACAATAGCCAGGACATGGAAGCAACCTAAGTGTCCATCGACAGATGAATGAATAAAGAAGATGTGGCATATATATACAATGAAATATTACTCAACCATAAAAAGAAATGAAATTGAGTTATTTGTAGTGAGGTGGATGGACCTAGAGTCTGTCATACAGAGTGAAGTAAGTCAGAAAGAGAAAAACAAATACCATATGCTAACACATATATATGGAATCTAAAAAATAAAATAAAATTGTTCTGAAGATCCTAGGGGCAGGACAGGAATAACGACGCAGATGTAGAGAATGGGCTTGAGGACACAGGGAGAGGGAAGGGTAAGCTGGGACTAAGTGAGAGAGTGGCATTGACATGTATACGCTACCAAATATAAAGTATATAGCTAGTGGGAAGCAGCTGCATAGCACAGGGAGATCAGCTCAGTGCTTTGTGACCACCAGAGGGGTGGGATAGGGAGGGTGGTATGGAGACACAAGAGGAAGGGGATATGGGGGTATATATATATATATATATATATATATATATACATATAGCTGATTCACTTTGTTATAAAGCAGAAACTAACACAACAATGTAAAGCAATTATACTCCAATAAAGATGTTAAAAAAAAAAGATACCATTAAGAAAATGAAAAGGCAAGCTACAGGCTAAGAGAATATATTTGCAAATTATCTGATAAAGGATTTGTATCCAGAATGTAAAGAACTCTTACCCCTTAATGATAAAAAGGGAAATATTCCAATTTAAAAATGGATAAAAGGTCTAAATAGACATTTCATCAAAAAAGAAGATATGTTAATGGATAATAAGCACATGAAAAGATAGTCAACATATTTGTGTTTAGGGAAATGCAAATTAAAACCACAGTGAGATACCACTATATGCCCATTCAAATACCTCAAATAAAAAAGATAGACAATACCAAGTGTTGGCAAGGATGTGGAGAAATTGGAATGCTTATATTTTTCTGGTAGAAATGTATAATCTTTCAGCCACTTTGGAAAACAGTTTGACAGTTTCTTAAAAGGTCAAACATACACTTATCATTTATCCCAGCAATTCCTACCAATGAGAAATGAAAATGTATGTTCATCCAATAATTTGCACACAAATGTTCATGGAAGGATTATTCATAATAGCCCCGAACTGAAAGCAATCCAAATGTCGTATCAACTTGTGAATGAATAAACCAAATATGATATATCCATATAATGGAAGACTATCCATCAGTAAAAAGGAATGAACTTCTGTCACATACTACATATAGATGAACCTCAAACACATTATTAAGTGAAAGAAGCCAGACACAAAAGACCACATAATACATGATTCCATGTATATGAAATTTTCAGAAGTTGTAAACCTATAGAGACCAAAAGCAAATCAGTTGTTGCCTAGGACTGGAGGTGGGAGTGAGGATTGACTGTATATGAGGTCAAGGGAACTTTTTGCAATGATGGAAATTTTTTAGAACTGGATCTTGGTAATGGTTGCACAACTGTATAAATTTACTGAAAAACCCATTGAATTGTATACTTTAAAATGGTGAATTCTATAGTATGTAAATTATACCTATTAAAAGCTGTTTGAAAAAAGATGTACATTGTATTAGTTAGGATCTAATGAGGGAAGCAGAACCAGTAGATTATATATATACCCTATATGTATCCATTGTTTGTATGTTTATATATAGGGTTTCTTACAGGGAACTGGCTTATGTAACTGTGGAGGCTCATGAAGCAAGTCCACAATCTGTAGGGGCAGGCTGTCAGGAAGGAAAGAGCCAGAAAGGGGAGAGCACCTGTACACCTAGCTGCTGTTTGGAGTCTAACTCAGGGCATGTCTAAAACTTTTTAAAAGGACTTCCACTGATTGAGTGAGACCCACACAGATAATCTCCCTAGATTAACATCAATTTACAGGGGACTTGAATTACATCTGCAAAATCTCTTCACAGCAGCCCTAGATTAGTGTTTGATTGAGTAACTGGGAGAAGGTGAGTGCATGATATAATACTGTCCTCCGTTCAGTTCTTTAGTTTAGCCTAACCAAATTGACATGTCAAAAAACCATCACAGAGAAATATCATATGATATTGCTTATATGTGGAATCTGAAAAAAATGATACAAATGAATTTATTAACAAAACAGAAATTGACTCACAGACATAGAAAACAAACTTACGGTTACCAAAGGGGAAAGGTGGGGGAGGGATAAATTAGGAGTTTGTGACTAAAATATACACACTACTATATATAAAATAGATGACAAATAAGGAGCTACTGTATAGTATGGGAAACTATACTCAATATCTTGTAATAACCCATAATGGAAAAGTATCTTTAAAAATAATATCTATCTGTCTCTCTCTCTCTCTCTCTCTCTATATATATATATCACTTTGCTGTACACCTGAAACTAACACAACATTGTAAATCAACTATATTTCAATAAAATTTTTTTAAAAGACACTGTGACAAGAAATCACATACAAGTGTTTTGTTTTCCACAGAAAAGAGTTTGTTTTTACAAGCTAGGAGGAATTTCAATTTGTTCATTCACTGACTCAAATGACATTTTTAGAGGAACAACTGTTTTCCAGACACAATAGTGTAGGCTGAAAAAAAAAAAAAATAGTGTAGGCTGTACTCTCATTAAAAAAAAATTCTTTACATGCCGACTGGCACATAGAAGATGCTCAAATATTTGTTGAATGAATATGCCATTAATACACCACCAGGATTTATTTATCTACCAATTTTATTTATGCACATGGTATTTGTGTAGGCTATTATCATTTAGATGGAGTATCTATTGTGCAGCCTCAAATAGCAAAGTTTCACATTTCTCCATGCATACTCAAAAAATTTACACAGCTTAATCTTCTCTGCCAAAAATTTTCTGAAAGAAGTGCTGTCTAAGCAAACACTGGATAGAGAAGGTAAATTAAAATCTTGATTAGTTATAATATTTACAGGGAAGTTGCTATGGGGACACTTGAAGACTTGATCCTCCTTGAGAGTGTTTATATAAATCTATTTTCCAACGGATCCAAATTTCCAGTCTTGCAGTTTTCCCCAATTTGAAGATCCTGATTTCATGCCCTTTCTAAGGGAAGAGAGGTAAAAAAGTCTCATTCACTGACCCTCCATTTACTCGAGTAATGAATTATTGTTGTGACAGGTAATCCTATTCTGTGGCAGCTCAGCAACTGCCTCTCCAGGCAACATTTGCCCAGTCTCTCCAGTTGCGACCGCGACAGTTTCTATGGCGACAACTTTGTTTCTACGCGACAGGCGACTGCCCAGCTCGGCAGGACCCCGTAGGGCATTCCGGAGGATTCAACCCTTGTTTTCTCTCTTCCTTTCACCATTAGAGAAGTTCATTGAACGTTCCCCTCTTATCTGAGCAGCCGGGAAGTAGTGAGAACAATCAGAGAGGTACTTTCTTGTCCTCAGCTTTTCTCTTCACCCCTCTCCCAGGGGAGGAGATTTTGAACTGGGCGCCAGCAGAAACTGTCTTTTTCAAGGCAGGAGTCTCCAAATTGTGTGGGCATCTGCAGCAAATGCAGTTGATATCACAGTTAATTATTCAGCATTTATATGACATTTTAGATTTCTTATGCACTTAGCATGCCTATTTTTGTTTGGTCATAGTATGGCTTTCTAGGAAGGTAGCAAAACTAAGATACAATAGCGATGTTTAAAAATATTAATGGGGCTTCCCTGGTGGCGCAGTGGTTGAGGGTCTGCCTGCCGATGCAGGGGACGCGGGTTCGTGCCCTGGTCCGGGAAGATCCCACATGCCGCGGAGCGGCTGGGCCTGTGAGCCATGGCCGCTGAGCCTGTGCTCCGCAACGGGGGAGGCCACAACAGTGAGAGGCCCGCATACCGCAAAAAAA
>NW_006778737.1:1494503-1548740 GCF_000442215.2 Lipotes vexillifer | reverse complement strand
AAAAAAAAAAAAAAAAAAAAAAAAAATATATATATATATATATATATATTAATGATGTTAAAGTATCAACTTTTTGGGGAGAGGGATTATACCTCAACTGGATTTTGTTGTTGTTGTGATTTGCTTCTTAGGGAAAATTTGAACTCAAAATTTTAGAACCTCTACAGGTATTTAGAGAGCATCTAATCCAGTTCCTTAATTTCAGCCATGAGGAAACTGAAGCCCTCACACACTGGGAAGTGACTGGCTTCATTTCTTCATAGGAATGGATGGTAGAGCTGTAACAGGAATCCCTGCCCATTTATCTCAACTGCCATCCTTGGGAAAAAGATATAAAGAGGCCTAGAATTTTTGGTATTGATATGTAATGAATATATTGAGGCTAGCTTTTACAATAATGGCTTTACGGACTTTTTCTCCTCAGAGTATATTTTAATCTTTAGGGGACCAAGATGTCATATACAAACAAAACTGCCATTGCAGCAGAAAAAGAGACTCTGAACTTGAAGTTACCTCCCATTGTTCGTCCCCTGGAAGACATAGGTGTTGACGCACCAGCACAAAGTAAACTGCTGAGTTACAGAAGATCCAAGGAGCAGCAGAAGACAATTAATCAGTTAGTGTAAGTAGCATATTAGTAAATAATCCTTGTTTGGAATTCGAGTGAAATAATTAGTGTTTGTATTCTCATAAAAAGTTTAACTATTTAGGTTGTTCATGGTCAAAATATCATCTTCAAATTCAAGTAGGAAAACAATTGAAAAGTAATTGTAATGATAGTAAATGTTATATAGTGCTTATAGTATTTATTCTAAGCATTGTTTTACCTATACATCTCACAACAACCCTATACGATTGGTACTATTGTTATTTCTATATAGATGAGTAAACTGAGGTGCAGAAAAGTTAAGTAACTTGCCGAAGGTCTCACAGCTTGAGTTTAGGCCCTGACAGTCTGGTCCTAGAGTTCATATACTTTGAACACTACGCTATTCCTCCTTGTGATATATTATAACCATACTGGTCCCTGAAAGTAAAACCAAGTAACTGGGCCTCTACAAATAGCATTGCACTGGAGCAAATACTTAATAAAATACCTTGGAACTACTTGTACTTAAAATTTTTTCTATACAAAAGGAAATACAGTCTAACATCCTACCCTTTCCCCTCCAGTTTAGTGGAAATTAAAACTAATTTAGGTACCAGCTATCAAAGGCACTGATAAGGATGGTTCAGTCAATTCAGCAGTTACTGAGAATTTCCTAGGTACCTGACTCTGCTGGGCTCTGGGGATAAATAAGAAGGAAAAGACATTGAGCTCATCTGTATGCTTTGAACCTAACACTGAACTATAAAACAGGGAATTCCTCTCTGGCGGATTTCTGATTCTCTTTTTGCATTCTCTTTCCCTCTTTGGTCTGCCTCCTTTATACCTATTTTTGCAACTGACTAAGTTTTACTCTCTGTTACATTGTTGATGATCATATTGTTGCTAGTTAAAATAAGTTTTTGCTGATTTTACTTTCCTTAAAATTAAACAGGTCTGTTAATCATATAACTTCTTTAAATTTACATTATTATTAGTCTGTCAATCTTCTAATCATATTTAAATCCAAACTTATAAGGTATATTAACTAATGGTAGTATATGTATTGTTAGATACCCTTTACCCCTTTAATTTCTAAGACTCTAATCAATGTTTCAGTAGACTTAGAGAATAGAAAAAGGGGTTCCTTAGGAGTTACATATTGTTCTTGCTCCAAAACCTTTTATAATCTCAGAATGTTGAACTACTTGCAGTTCCATATTTTTACATTTAGTGAAAAATAAATTTCACAATTGCTCCCTGCAGTTTCCTTCACTGAAAAGTCTGTCTGAATACTTATACAATTTATTCAAGGCTTAGTTTATGAATCACCTCCTCTGGAAAGCTTTCTCCTAATCCCCTTTGTGCAGCTTTAACCCTGTCTACATATTCTCTTACATCTATTTAACAGATATTAAATATCTACTGTTATCCAGACGCTGTGCTTGTTACTAGAAAGACCACAGAGAACACAACAGAAAGGACTTTAGTCTTTCAGAAGCTTATATTCTGGTGGGAGGAGGCCGATAGTAAACACATTAAAAAAAAAAAGTATGTTAACCCTTTAGGTGGTGATAAATACTATGAAGAAATAAAATAGTGGGATAGAGAGTGACAGGGAAGATGTTTCTAGGAACATTGCAGGAAAGTCCCGTGGAGATGATATATAGAGATCTAAAGAATAAGAAGCTTGTCATTTAAATAAACATGAGAACACCACTGTAGCAAAGGGGATAGCAAGCATGAAAGCCCTGAAATATGAATGCTTTCAGTGTGTTCTAGGAATTTACAAAGATCAAAGTCACTAGAGTATCAGGGACCTGGGGAAGAGTATTATCAGTGAGGTCTGTGGATAGAGAGTTCCAGGAGTAAGGTGGGATGTAAAGAGTCCTGGGCAGAACTGAGCCCTCTGCTGGGACCAGTTCCTCGGAACACTTGGCTGAGCAAAGATCGAAAATTGTTTTGTAGCTTTCCAGATTCCCATGAATGAGCCACTTCTTCCTTGGCCACTACCTCCCTCTTGATTCAGACCAGCCTTTCTCTCCTTCACCATATGTAGTCTCTTACACTGTCCTTTGAAATTATCCAATTTTGTTTATTTATCTGTTTTTGATTGTTAACACAGAAAGCAAAAACAGGGAGTGAAAATGCTAGCTCTTACATTCTTCTCAGCTCTTTTTATTTATATCAGTAGGAGAAAACACACTCCAGGAAATTATTGCTATATTAAAGGGTGACATTTATATATAAAGAGCTCAAGGAAGTTAGGCATATTTATGTTGGGATCATTACAGTGCAAGGTAGCTAGTGCCAACTAGCATACCAAAGTATGAGGCAAACTCCTTCAAAGTATTGATCACTGAGAGCTAGGCTGCTCACAGAGAAAATGATGGATGAAGGGGAGTCTGGCCTGGGTCTTGATAATTAACACAGAAAAGAGGAAGGAGGATATTCCAGGCACATTTTCTACTCCGTGTGATAAAGCCTTAGAAATTTTGTTTTTAATAGATCTTTATTGGAGTATAATTGCTTCACAATACTGTGTTAGTTTCTGTTGCACAACAGAACAAATCAGCCATATGCATAGATATGTCCCCATATCCCCTTCCTCGTGAGCCTCCCTCCCATGCTCCCTATCGCACCCCTCTAGGTCATTGCAAAGCACTGAGCTGATCTCCCTGTGCTATTTTCCACCAGCCAACTATTTTACATTCGGTAGTATATGTATGTCGATGCTACCCTCACTTAGCCACAGCTTCGCCCTCCCATCCCATGTCCTCAAGTCCATTTTCTATGTCTATCTCTTTATTCCTGCCCTGCAACTAAGTTCATCAATACCTTTTTTTTTTTTTTTTAGATTCCATATATATGTGTTAGCATATGGTATTTCTTTTTCTCTTTCTGACTTACTTCACTTTGTATGACAGACTCCAGGTCCATCCACCCCACTACAAATAACTCAATTTCGTTTCTTTTTATGGCTGAGTAATATTCCATTGTATATATATGCCACATCTTCTTTATCTATTCATCTGTCGATGGACACTTAGGTTGGTTCCGTGTCCTGGCTATTGCAAATAGTGCTGCACTGAACATTGTGGTACATGCCTCTTTTTGAATTGTGGTTTTCTCAGGGTATATGCCCAATAGTGGGATTGCTCTGTAGTTCTATTTTTAGTTTTTTAAAGAACCTCCATACTGTTTTCCATAGTGGTTGTATCAATTTGCATTCCCACCAACAGTGCAAGAGGGTTCCCTTTTCACCACACCTTTTTCCAGCATTTATTGTTTATAGATTTTTTGATAATTGCCATCCTGACCGACGTGAGTTAATACCTCATTGTAAGGAGCTTCAAGATTGTGGAAGAGTAAGATGTGGAGTTCACCTTCCTCCCCACAAATATATCAGAAATGCATCTACATGTGGAACAACTCCTACAGAACACCTACTGAACATTGACAGAAGAACTCAGACCTCCCAAAAGGCAAGAAACTCCCCACGTACCTGGGTAGGGCTAAAGAAGAAAGAAAAAACAGAGACGAAATAATAGGGACGGGACCTGCACCAGTGGGAGGGAGCTGTGAGGGAGGAAAGGTTTCCACAAGCTAGGAAGACCCTTCGCAGGTGGAGACTGTGGGTGGTGGAGGGGGGAAGCTTCAGAGCCACGGAGGAGAGCACAGCAACAGGGGTGCGGAGGGCAAAGTGGAGAGATTCCCGCACAGAGGATTGGTGCTGACCAGCACTCACCAGCCCAAGATGCTTGTCTGCTCACCTGCCGGGGCGGGCGTGGGCTGGGAGCTGAGTCTCGGGCTTTGGTCGGATCCCAAGGAGAGGACTGGGGTTGGCTGCATGAACACAGCCTGAAGGGGGCTAGTGCGCCACAGCTAGCCGGGAGGGAGTCCGGGAAAAGGTCTGGAGCAGCCGAAGAGGCAAGAGACTTTTCTTGCCTCTTTGTTTCCTGGTGCGTGAGGAGAGGCGATTAAGAGCGCAGCTTAAAGGAGCTCCAGAGACGAGTGCAAGCCGCGGCTATCAGCACGGACCCCAGAGACGGGCATGAGACACTAAGGCTCCTTCTGCAGCCACCAAGAAGCCTGTGTGCAAGCACAGGTCACTATCCACACCTCCCCTCCTGGGACCCTGTGCAGCCTGCCACTGCCAGGGTCCTGAGATCCAGGGACAACTTCCCCGGGAGAATGCACGGTGTGCCTCAGGCTGGGACAACCTCACGCTGGCCTCTGCTGCCACAGGCTTGCCCCCCATCCATACCCGTCCCTCCCCCCGGCCTGAGTGAGCCAGAGTCCCTGAATCAGCTGCTCCTTTGACCCCGTCCTGTCTGAGCGAAGAACAGATGCTCTCAGGCGACCTACATGCAGAGGCGGGGCCAAATCCAAAGCTGAAACCCAGGACCTGTGCGAACAAAGAAGAAAAAGGGAAATCTCTCCCAGCAGCCTCAGAAGCAGCGGATTAAATCTCCACAATCAACTTGATGTACCCTGTATCTGTGGAATACCTAAATAGATGACAAATCATCCCAAATTGAGGAGGTGGACTTTGGGAGCAACGATACGTATATATTTTTCCCTTTTTCTCTTTTTGTGACTGTGTATGTGTATGCTTCCGTGTGTGATTTTGTCTGTATAGCTCTGCTTTCACCATTTGTCCTAGGGTTCCGTCTGTCCATTTTTTTTACTTAAAAATTTTTTTCTTAATAATTATTTTTTATTTTAATAACTGTATTTTATTTTATTTTACATTATTTTATTTTATCTCCTTCCTTCCTTCCTTCCTTCCTTTCTTTCTTCTTTCTTTTCTCCCTTTTATTCTGAGCCATGTGGATGACAGGCTCTTACTACTCCAGCCAGGCGTCAGGGCTGCGCCTGTGAGGTGGGACAGCCAAGTTCAGGACACTGGTCCACAAGGGACCTCCCAGCTCCACATAATATCAAATGGCAAAAAGCTCCCAGAGATCTCCATCTCAATGCCAAGACCCAGTTCCACTGAACGACCAGCAAGCTACAGTGCTGGACACCCTATGCCAAACAACTAGCACAACATGAACACAACCCCATCCATTAGCAGAGAGGCTGCCTAAAATCATAATAACGCCACAGACACCCCAAAACACACCACCAGACGTGGACCTGCCCACCAGAAAAGCAAGATCCAGCTTCATCCACCAGAATACAGGCTCTAGTCCCCTCCACCAGGAAGCCTACACAATTCACTGAACCAACCTTAGCCACTGGGGACAGACACCAAAAACAATGGGAACTACGAACCTGCAGCGTGCGAAAAGGAGACCCCAAACATAGTAAGTTAAGCAAAATGAGAAGAGAGAGAAACACACAGATGAAGGAGCAAGATAAAAACCCACCAGACCTAACAAATGAAGAGGAAATAGGCAGTCTACCTGAAAAAGAATTCAGAATAATGACAGTAAAGATGATCCAAAATCTTGGAAATAGAATGATGAAAATATGACAAACATTTAACAAGGACCTAAAAGAACTAAAGAGCAAATAAACAGTGATGAACAACACAATATATGAAACTAAAAATTCTCTAGAAGGGATCAATAGCAGAATAACTGAGGCAGAAGAATGGATAAGTGACCTGGAATGTAAAATAGTGGAAATAACTACTGCAGAGCAGAATAAAGAAAAAAGAATGAAAAGAATTGAGGAGAGTCTCAGACCCTCTGGGACAACAAGAAATGCACCAACATTCGAATTATAGGGGTCCCAGAAGAAGAAGAGAAAAAGAAAGGGACTGAGAAAATATCTGAAGAGATTATAGTTGAAAACTTCCCTGATATGGGAAAGGAAATAGTTAATCAAGTCTAGGAAGCACAGAGAGTCCCATACAGGATAAATCCAAGGAGAAACATGCCAAGACTCATATTAATCAAACTATCAAAAATTCAATACAAAGAAGACATATTAAAAGCAGCAAGGGAAAAACAACAAGTAACACACAAGGGAATCCCCATAAGGTTAACAGCTGATCTTTCAGCAGAAACTCCGCAAGCCAGAAGGGACTGGCAGGACATATTTAAAGTGATGAAGGAGAAAAACCTACAACCAAGATTACTCTACCCAGCAAGAATCTCATTCAGATTTGATGGAGAAATTAAAACCTTTAGAGACAAGCAAATTCTAAGAGAATCCAGCACCACCAAACCAGCTTTACAACAAATGCTAAAGGAACTTCTCTAGGCAGGAAACACAAGAGAAGGAAAAGAGCTACAGCAACAAACCCCAAACAATCAAGGAAATGGTAATAGGAACATAAATATAGATAAGTACCTTAAATGTAAATGGATTAAATGCTCCAACCAAAAGACATAGATTGGCTGAATGGATATAAAGACAAGGCCCATATATATGCTGTCTACAAGTGACCCACTTCAGACCTTGGGACACATACAGACTGAAAGTGAGGAGATGGAAAAAGGTATTCCATGCAAATGGAAATGAAAAGAAAGCTGAAGTAGCAATTCTCATATCAGACAAAACAGACTTTAACCAAGACTATTACAAGAAACAAAGAAGGACACTACATAATGATCAAGGGATCAATCCATGAAGAAGATATAAACATTGTAAATATTTATGCACCCAACATAGGAGCACCTCAATACATAAGGCAAATACTAACAGCCATAAAAGGGGAAATCAACAGTAACACATCATAGTAAGGGACTTTAACATCCCACTTTCACCAATGGACAGATCAACCAAAATGAAAATAAATAAGGAAACACAAGCTTTCAATGATACATTAAACAAGATGGAATTAATTGGTATTTATAGGACATTCTATCCAAAAACAACAGAATACACATTCTTCTCAAGTGCTCATGGAACATTCACCAGGATAGATCATATCTTGGGTCACAAATCAAGCCTTGGTAAATTTAAGAAAATTGAAATCGTATCAAGGATCGTTTCCGACCACAACGCTATGAGACTAGATATCAATTACAGGAAAAAATCTGTAAAAAATACAAACACATGGAGGCTAAACAATACACTGATGTATTAATAACGAAGTGATCACTGAAGAAATCAAAGAGGAAATGACAATATACCTAGAAACAAATGACAAGGAAAACACGACGACCCAAAAACTATGGGCTGCAGCAAAAGCAGTTCTAAGAGGGAAGTTTATAGCAGTACAGTCCTACCTTAAGAAACAAGAAACATCTCAAATAAACTACCTAACTTTACAGCTAAAGCAATTAGAGAAAGAAGAACCAAAAAAACCCCAAAGTTAGCAGAAGGAGAGAAATCATAAAGATCAGATCAGAAATAAATGAAAAAGAAATGAAGGAAATGATAGCAAAGATCAATAAAACTAAAAGCTGGTTCTTTGAGAAGATAAATGGAATTGTTAAACCATTAGACTCAATCAAAAAAAAGGGAGAAGACTTAAATCAAAAGAATAGAATTAGAAATGAAAAAGGGGAAGTAACAACTGACACTGCAGAAATACAAAGGACCATGCGAGATTACTACAAGCAACTCTATGCCAATAAAATGGACAACCTGGAAGAAATGGACAAATTCTTAGAAATGCACAACCTGCCAAGACTGAATCAGGAAGAAAGAGAAAATATGAACAGACCAATCAGAAGCACTGAAATTGAAACCCATGATTAAAAATCTTCCAACAGGGCTTCCCTGATGGCGCAGTGGTTGAGAGTCCACCTGCCGATGCAAGGGACACAGGTTTGTGACCCGGTCCAGGAAGATGCCGCAGAGCGGCTGGCCCGTGAGCCATGGCCGCTGAGCCTGCGTGTCCGGAGCCTGTGCTCTGCAAAGGGAGAGACCACAACAGTGAGAGGCCCACATACTGCAAAAAAAAAAAAAGTCTTCCAACAAACAAAAGCCCAGGACCAGATGGCTTCACAGGCGAATTCTATCAAACATTTAAAGAAGAGCTAAGACCTATCCTTCTCAAACTCTTCCAAAATATAGCAGAGGGAGGAACACTCCCAAACTCATTCTACGAGGCCACCATCACCCTGATACCAAAAGCAGACAAAGATGTCACAAAGATAGAAAACTACAGGCCAATATCACTGATGAACAAAAATCCTCAACAAAATAGTAGCAAACAGAATCCAATAGTGCATTAAGAGGATCATACACCATGATAAACTGGGGTTTATCCCAGGAATGCAAAGATTTTTCAGTATACGAGAATCAATCAATGTAATACGCATATTAACAAATTGAAGGAGAAAAACCATATGATCATCTCAATATATGCAGAGAAAGCTTTTGACAAAATTCAACACCCATTTATGAAAAAAACCCTCCAAAAAGTAAGCATAGAGGGAACTTTCCTCAACATAATAAAGGCCATATATGACAAACCCACAGCCAACATCGTCCTCAATGGTGAAAAACTGAAAGCATTTCCTCTAAGATCAGGAACAAGACAGGGATGTCTGCTCTCACTGCTATTATTCAACATAGCTTTGGAAGTCCTAGCCATTGCAATCAGAGAAATAAAAGGAATACAAATTGGAAAAGAAGAAGTAAAACTGTCAGTGTTTGCAGATGACATGATACTATACATAGAGAATCCTAAAGATGCCACCAGAAAACTACTAGAGCTAATCATTGAATTTGGTAAAGTTGCAGGATACAAAATTAATGCACAGAAATCTCTTGCATTCCTATACACTAATGATGAAAAATCTGAAAGTGAAATTAAGAAAACACTCCCATTTACCACTGCAACAAAAAGAATAAAATATCTAGGAATAAACCTACCTAAGGAGACAAATGACCTGTGTGAAGAAAACTATAAGACACTGATGAAAGAAATTAAGGATGATACAGATAGATGGAGAGATATACCATGTTCTTGGATTGGAAGAATCAGCATTGTGAAAATGACCCTACTACCCAAAGAAATCTACAGATTCAATACAATCCCTATCAAACTACCACTGGCATTTTTCACAGAACTAGAACAAAAAACTTCACAATTTGTATGGAAACACAAAAGACGCTGAATAGCCAAAGCAATCTTGAGACAGAAAAATGGAGCTGGAGGAATCAGGCTCCCTGACTTCAGACTATACTACAAAGCTACAGTCATCAAGACAGTATGGTACTGGCACAAAAACAGAAAGATCAATGGAACAGGATAGAAACCCCAGAGATAAACCCACGCACATATGGTCACCTTATCTTTGATAAAGGAGGCAGGAATGTACAGTGGAGAAAGGACAGCCTCTTCAATAAGTGTTGCTGGGAAAACTGGACAGGTACATGTAAAAGTATGAGATTAGACCACTCCCTAACACCATACACAAAAATAAGCTCAAAATGGATTAAAGACCTAAATGTAAGGCCAGAAACTATCAAACTCTTAGAGGAAAACATAGGCAGAACACTCTGACATAAATCACAGCAAGATCCTTTTTGACCCACCTCCTAGAGAAATGGAAATAAAAACAAAAATAAACAAATGGGACCTAATGAAACTTAAAAGCTTTTGCACAGCAAAGGAAACCATAAACAAGACCAAAAGACAACCCTCAGAATGGGAGAAAATATTTGTAAATGAAGCAACTGACAAAGGATTAATTTCCAAAATTTACAAGCAGCTCATGCAGCTCAATAACAAAAAAACAAACAACCCAATCCAAAAATGGGCAGAAGACCTAAATAGACATTTCTCCAAAGAAGATATACAGACTGCCAACAAACACATGAAAGAATGCTCAGCATCATTAATCATTAGAGAAATTCAAATCAAAACTACAATGAGATATCATCTCACTTCGGTCAGAATGGCCATCATCAAAAAATCTAGAAGCAATAAATGCTGGAGAGGTTGTGGAGAAAAGGGAACACTCTTGCACTGCTGGTGGGAGTGTGACTTGGTTCAGCCACTATGGAGAACAGTATGGAGGTTCCTTAAAAAAGTACAAATAGAACTACCATATGACCCAGCAATCCCACTACTGGGCATATACCCTGAGAAAACCAAAATTCAAAAAGAGTCATGTACCACAATGTTCACTGCAGCTTTGTTTACAATAGCCATTGACATGGAAGCAACCTAAGTGTCCATCAACAGATGAATGGATAAAGAATATGTGGCACATATATGCAATGAAATATTACTCAGCCTTAAAAAGAAACGAAATTGAGTTATTTGTAGTGGGGTGGATGGACCTAGAGTCTGTCATACAGAGTGAAGTAAGTCAGAAAGAGAAAAACAAATACCATATGCTAACACATATATATGGAATCTAAACAAGAATAAAAAAGGTCATGAAGAACCTAGGGGCAAGATGGAATACAGACACAGACCTACTAGAGAATGGACTTGAGGATATGGGGAGGGGGAAGGGTAAGATGGGTCAAAGTGAGAGTGGCGTGGATATATATACACTACCAAATGTAAAATAGATAGCTAGTGGGAAGCAGCCGCATAGCCCAGGGAGATCAGCTCAGTGCTTTGTGACCACCTAGAGGGATGGGAAAGGGAGAGTGGGAGGGAGGGAGATGCAAGAGGGAAGAGATATGGGGACATATGTATATGTATAACTGAATCCGTTATAAAGCAGAAACTAACACACCATTGTAAAGCAATTATAGTCCAATAGAGATGTTAATAAAAGAAAAATGTAGAGATGTGAAAAAAAAAACCTCATTGTAGTTTTGATTTGCGTTTCTGTGATAATTAGTGATGTAGAACATCTTTTCCTGTGCTTCTTGGCCATCTGTATGTCTTCCTTGGTGAAATGTCTATTTAGGTCTTCTACCCATTTTTCAGTTGGATTGTTTGTTTTTTTGATATTGAGCTCCATGAGCTGTTTGTATATTTTGGAGTTTAATCTTTTGTCTGTTGTTTCATTTGCAAATATTTTCTCCCATTCTGAGGGTTGTCTTTTGGTCTTGTTCATGGTTTCCTTTGCTATGCAAAAGCTTTTAAGTCCCATTTGTTTATTTTTGTTTTTATTTCTGTTACTCTAGAAGGTGGGTCAAAAAAGATCTTGCTGTGGTTTATGTCAAAGAGTGTTTTTCCTATATTTTCCTCTAAGAGTTTTATAGTGTCTGGTCTTATTAAGTCTTTAATCCTTTTGGAGTTTATTTTTGTGTATGGTGTTAGGGAGTATTCCAATTTCATTCTTGTACATGTAGCTGTCCAGTTTTCCCAGCACCACTTATTGAGGAGGCTGTCTTTTCTCCATTGTATGTCCTTGCCTCCTTTGTCATAAATTAGGTGCCCATATGTGCATGGGTTTATCTCTGGGAATTCTATCTTGTACCATTGACCTATATTTCTGTTTAGTGCCAGTACCATACTGTCTTGATTAATGTAGCTTTGTGGTATAGTTTGAAGTCAGGGAACCTGATTCCTCCAGCTCCGTTTTTCTTTCTCAAGATTGCTTTGGCTATTCGGGGTATTTTGTGTTTCCATACAAAATGTAAATTTTTTTGTTCTACTTCTGTGAAGAATGCCATTGGTAGTTTGATAGGGATTGCATTGAATCTGTAGATTGCTCTGGGTAGTATAGTCATTTTCACAATATTGATTCTTCCAATCCAAGAACATGATATATTCTCCATCTGTTTATGACATCTTTGATTTCTTTCATCAGTGTTTTATAGTTTTCTGAGTACAAGTCTTTTGCCACCTTAGGCAGGTTTACTCTTAGGTATTATATTCTTTTGTTGCAGTGGTAAATGGGAGTGTTTCCTTATTTTCTCTTCCTGATTTTTCATTGTTGGTGTATAGGAATGCCAGAGATTTCTGAGACATAATTTTGTATCCTGCAACCTTACCAAATTCATTGATTAGTTGTAGTCATTTTCTGGTGGCATGTTTAGGATTATCTATGTATAGTATCATGTCATCAGCAAACAGTGACAGTTTTACTTCTTCTTTTCCAATTTGGATTCCTTTTGTTTCTTTTTCTTCTCTGATTGCTGTGGCTAGGACTTCCAAAGCTATGTTGAATAGAGTGGCAATAGTGGTCATCCTTGTCTTGTTCCTGATCTTAGAGGAAATGCTTTCAGTTTTTCACCATTGAGAATAATGCTCTCTGTGGGTTTGTCATATATGGCCTTTATTATGTTGTGGTAGGTTCTCCCATGCCCATTTTCTGGAGAATTTTTATCATAAATGGGCGATGAATTTTGTTGAAAGGTTTTTCTGCATCTATTGAGATGATCATATGGTTTTTATTCCTTAATTTGTTAATATGGTGTATCACATTGACTTATTTGTGTATATTGAAAAATCCTTGCATCCCTGGGATAAATCCCACTTGATCATGGTGTATGATCCTTTTAATGTGTTGTTGGATTCTGTTGGTTAGTAATTTGTTCAGGATTTTTGCATCTATGTTCATCAGTGATATTGGTCTTTAATCTTCTTTTTTTTATATCTTTTTCTGGGTGATGGTGGCTTTGTAGAACGAATTTGGGAGTGTTTCTCCCGCTGCAATTTTTTAGAAGAGTTTGAGAAGGATCTTTATTAGCTCTTCTCTAAATATTTGATAGAATTCACCTGTGAAGCCATCTGGTCCTGGACTTTTGTTTGTTGGAATATTTTAAATTATGGTTTCAATTGTGATATGTCTGTTTATATTTTCTAATTCTTCCTGGTCAGTCTTGGAAAATTGTACCTTTCCAAGAGTTTGTCCATTTCTTCATGGTTGTCCATTTTATTGGCATACAGTTTTTTGTAGTAGTGTCTTATAATCCTTTGTATTTCTGCAGTGTCAGTTGTGATTTCTCCTTTTTCATTTCCAATTTTATTGATTTGCGTCTTCTACCTTTTTTTCTTTATGAGTCTGGCTAAGGGTTTATCAATTTTATTTATCTTCTCAAAGAACCAGCTTTTAGTTTTATTGATCTTTGCTATTGTTTTCTTCATTTCTATTTCATTTATTTCTGCTCTGATATTTATGGTTTCTTTCCTTCTACTGACTTTGTGTTTTCTTTGTTCTTCTTTCTCTAGTTGTTTTAAGTGTAGGGTTAGATTGTTTATTTGAGATTTTTCTTGTTTCCTGAGGTGAGATTGTATTGCTATAAACTTCCCTCTTAAAACTGCTTTTGCTGCATCCCATAGGTTTTGTGTCATCTTGTTTTAATTTTGATTTAGTCAGGCTCAGTAAGGCACAACAGGGAAATGAGGCTACTCATAAAAGCTAATTCAGTCTTAGTCTCTTTTAATAAATGAAGAATGTCTAGAATGTGGGAGAGAAAATATTCACCCTCCGTTGGTCAAGCAACATCTGGAATTCTGGGGTCACACTATAAGAGGGATGTTGCTAAACCATTATAGCTACCAATGAGAGTGAGGAATTTTGAAACTACCTAATTTGAAGGGAACTGATTTGCTTAATGGGGAGGAGTTTAGACAGGCCTGAGTTCATATCCCATCTCTACAGCTTATTAATGTGAATTTGGCAAGTCAAGTAACTTTGCTTATCCTCATCTTCCTATCTGTAAGATGGGGATAATATTATAATAATGGTTACCTCTTAGGATTTCTGTGAGAGTTAAATGAGATCCATGCATATAAAGATCTTAAGCCAATGCCTAGAACATCATAAACTCACCATAAATGGTAACTTTTATTGACAGGAATGGTCAAAGGAACTGGATAGGTATTACTAAGTTTTGGAAGTGTAACAAAGAAGAGGAATATGACTTTTTTATATAGCTCCAGAGAACAGAATTTAAAAGGATACAACTCAGAAATTTATTTCTAAGAATATGAGCTAGCTGACAATAAATTGAGCTACCTCAGAAAGTGATGAATGTCATTTCCCCTCACCCATCCTGGGGTACAACTTGAAATTTTTGAGAGTATTCATGCATTAAATAAAGTACTGAACTACATATGCAGAATCTTTTCCACATCCACTATTTTGATCATTCATTCTACAGATATTTATTGACCTTGATGGACACTATCTAAGTGCTATGGATAGATCGGTGAGCAAAACAGACATGATCTTTGTCTTTATGGCATTTACTAGTTTATGCTTTTATGGTTCTGGTGGCCATCCTTTCCTTCAAATTCCTTTTAGTTCTTCTTTTGCCTCTGACCATGTCTCCTTTGCCTCCTTCAGTTGTTATTCCTCATTCCTGTCACACTTAGTATCCTTCAATCTTCTTTCTTAAGTCTCTTTTCTTTCCCTTGTATACTTTCTGCTTTGGCCATCTCTTCTAGTGTATTTAGCCTTTACAAACTGGTAGATTTGTCTTCCTAAAAATGTTCTCATGCTTAAAAACTCTTAGTGACTCCCCATTGTCTACTAATAAAAAAACTTGCTATTTGAGACCCTTAGCTAGATATTCCAGTCCACTTCTCCAAACTTATCTCCATCTGGTTCCATAACTTCTGGGCAGATTGGACAACTCCTTATTTTCAATTTTTGCCTTTGATTGTTCCCTTGTCTTCCTGTTTCTTAGGGTCTTTATCTTCTCAGATCCATCTGCCCAGGAAAGCCACATCTCCAACTGAGATCCTCTTCTTCATTTCAAGCTTATTGCAAATGCTAACTTGTTCACATAACCTTCAAAGATACCTTCAGGTGGAAGTGAACTTGTCCCTCCTCTGAACCATCAGGGTCCCATACTTTTTTTTTTTTTTCTTTTTTCTTTTTTGCAGTACGTGGGCCTCTCACTGTTGTGGCCTCTCCCGTTGCGGAGCACAGGCTCCGGATGCGCAGGCTTAGCGGCCATGTCTCACGGGCCCAGCCGCTCCACGGCATGTGGGATCTTTCCAGACTGGGGCATGAACCCATGTCCCCTGCATCGGCAGGAGGACTCTCAACCACTGCACCACGAGGGAAACCCTCCCATACTTTTTATATGGCACTCTAATCTTATCTTCCTACCCTTTCAATTTATAAATTCCTTGAAACTTGTTGCTGCTATGTTTTAATAAAACCTAGTGGGGTATCTTGCAGAATATAAACATTCAGTAAGTATTTGGTGACAGTTGAACAGATTATATGATGATATAATTTTATTTAAAGAAGAAATTATATTTTATGGATGATAAATTCCTACATTCACAACTGTTTATTGAGCACCTACTATGTACCAGGTACTATTCTGAGCATTGGAATAAGGCAATGAATAAAACAGTCTACAACATATAGTATGTCAAATGGTGGTAAGTACTATGAAGCAAGGTAAGTGAGGATAAAAGGGATGAATAGTGAAGGAAGTGCTACTTAATATAAGGGGTAAGGGAAGTCTTCTCTGACAGTGTGGCATTTGAACAGAAATAACATACATAAGGGCCCACATGCATCAGGATTAACTTAAAAATTGTCATGTTATAATTGAACATTTTTGATTATTATTTTTAGTCTCCTTTTATATTACACATGAATAATTTGAATATTAGGACTCATTGATAATGGCAGTTGAGATTTATTTCTTACAGAAAATTCAGTAAGATAAAGAACTCTTGAATATCTCTTCTTCAAGTATAGTTTAAAAAATGTTCAAATTGTTATGTTTTAATAATATATCTTACTGTTATTTTCAAGAAAGTCATACATTTTTCTAACTATAAATTTCAGAATTGAAGGAGCCAAAAGAAATTTAGCCAGAACATTGGATAGAAGAACACCTTCATCACCAGAGCCAGATTATCCTCCAACTGTAGGTTTATATTTTCTCTTTAAAAAGTGTATCTTTATACTATTTTAACTCTTCTTTTAAATTCGTCTCAATATAACTAGTAGTTTTTAAAGAATAATACATATATTTAAAACTATTTATATTTTTGATTTAAAAAATTTAAAATTACTTTAAAAACTTTCTTCTTGATTTAATTATGTCTTGTTTGTTTGCTTTTGACAGATGACCAGTGAAATTAAAAAGAAAGGAGTGAGTTCAATTTTTCATATTTCTTGCTTTGAAAATGTTCAAACAAATTGTTACAGAGTAGCTCCTTCTAAGACCACCTGCTAAATTCCATCCTAGAGAAGAAAGAAATTTATAAACAGATTATTTTCTGTGCCAAAGGAACAAGCGTGCCATGATGACAATACAGGTTTTATTTATTTATTTTTGGCTGTGTTGGGTCTTCATTGCTGCACACGGGCTTTATCTAGTTGCAGAGAGCAGGGGCTACTCTTTGTTTCAGTGAGTGGCTTCTTATTGCAGTGGCTTCTCTTGTTGCAGAGCATGGACTCTAGGCACACAGGCTTCAGTAGTTGTGGCACATGGGCTCCGTAGTTGTGGCTCATGGGCTCTAGAGCGCAGGCTCAGTAGTTGTGGTGCATGGGCTTAGTTGCTCCACGGCATGTAGGATCTTCCTGGACCAGGGCTCGAACCCATGTCCCCTGCATTGGCAGGCGGATTCTTAACCACTGCGCCACCAGGGAAGGCCTGGCAATACAGGTTTTTTTTTTTTTTTTTTTTTTTTTTGCAGTACGTGGGCCTCTCACTGTTGTGGCCTCTCCCGTTGCGGAGCACAGGCTCCGGATGCTTAGGCTCAGTGGCCATGGCTCATGGGTCCAGCCGCTCTGCAGCATGTGGGATCTTCCCAGACCAGGGCACAAACCCATGTCCCCTGCTTCGGCAGGCGGACTCTCAACCACTGCGCCATCAGGGAATCCCCTATACAGGTTTTAAGAGTTACATGTTTGTTGCTATTCATTATTTGAGGATTAATTGTAAATATTTTTGTTTTTATTCCAAAGAACTGAAAAAAAATATCCAAAGTGGTAGTTATAAAGGAGAATACATCTCCCTTTTCATTGTCTTGATGTTGATATAATGATGACTGCTTATTTTGAATCCACTGCTTATTTTGAACCCACATGCTAGATTATAGAGATTAAAAAAAAAAAGACACTGTCTGCATGGGTGACAACATGGGACTGTGATGTGATTGTTGGAAAGATGAAAACATGTAAAATTTCCTTAACAGCAAAGGATATGGAAAGTTATGGAGCTGGTTACACAAAAGAAGAATTTATGCAGCATGTTACCACATGGGGGTACAGGCTTTCCGGAACCCTTGAAGTTCCCTCTTGGGATAGAGGGCTAAGGATACCTTCCTACTGACTGAGGATCTTTGGAAGAACCTCATTTTAGCTAATCCAAGTTTTTTGTCTTTTTAAAATAATCCTCCTCCTCCTCCCTCTGCCTCCCAACTTTTCCAGAGACTTGGGCTGTGGATTTGCCTCTTTACTAGATGTAAGAACTGATATAAAACAACCCCAAAACATTTATAAATATTTAATGTGAGGCTGGGTGAACTGCAAGATATTTTTGTGTGTATGTGTTTAGCATCCTCATCCTTCCCCCATAGCTTTTGCTTTTAGTTTCTTACAATCTAAAATAGGTAGCTGCGTATGAAACAGTAATTCACTCTTAAACCCACTGCCTTGGCAATCTGGCTTCTAGGAAGTCCACCACTTCATCATTAATGTCACCAATGACCACTAGTTGCCAAACCCAAAGGATATTTTTTCAATATTTCTCTCACTAGACCTTCAGCTGACATTTAAAAACTTTTTACTTTTAAATAACTGAACACATGTTATCAGTAGAACAGAATAGATGACTCAGAAATAGACACACTCAGCTACAGCCAACTGATTTTTTTTTTTTTTTTTTTTTTTTTTTTTTGGCGGTACACGGGCCTCTCACTGCTGTGGCCTCTTGCGTTGCGGAGCACAGGCTCCGTACGCGCAGGCTCAGCGGCCATGGCTCACGGGCCCAGCCACTCCACGGCATGTGGGATCTTCCCAAACCGGGGCACGAACCCGTGTCCCCTGCATCGGCAGGCGGACTCTCAACCACTGCGCCACCAGGGAAGCCCCCCAGCCAACTGATTTTTGACAAAGGTGCAAAAATCAGTTCAATGGAAAAAGGATAATCTTTTCAACAAATGGGGTGGAGCAATAGGACAACCATAAAATAACAAAAGAAATAAACAACAAAACCCCCAAACCTCAGCCTAAACTTTGCATCTTGTACAAAAATTAACTAAAAATTGATCATAGACTTAAATGTAAAACAAAACTATTTAAAAACTTTTAGAAGAAAATCTAGGACTTGACCAAGAATTCTTAGACCTGACATCAAAAGCACAGTCCATATTAAGGACCTAATGTAAGATTGGAAACCATAAAACTCCTAGAAGGTAACATAGGCAGAATACTTTTTGACATAAATTGTAGCAATATTTTTTTTGGATCGGTCTCCTGAGGCAAAGAAAACAAAAGCAAAAATAAACGAATGGGACCTAATTAAGCTTGAAAGCTTTTGCACAGCAGAACCATCAACAAAATGAAAAGACAACCTACTGAATGGCAGAAAATATTTGCAAATCATATGACTGATAAAGGGTTAGTATCCAAGGTATATAAACAGCTCATACAACTAACTTAATGTCGAAAAAACAAACAACCCAATTAAAAAATAGACATTTTTCTAAAGAAGACATACAGATGGCTAACAAGCACATGAAAAGATGCTCAACATTCATTTATCATTGATTCATCAGAGAAATGCAAACAAAAACCACAATGAGCTATCACCTCACACCTGTCAAAATGGCTACCATCAAAAAGATCACAGAGGCAGCCACTCCCATGGGCAAACGCCCAGGGGCTGCTCCTGCCCCATGCTCCCTCCCTCTGCCTTTCACTTCCCAGCTCCCAAGATCTTGGAAGCTTTGAAGCTCAGCAAAGAAGGGAAATCCATTGAGAACAGTCTGTAAAGTGTCAAGCAATATCCAGATATCACCTGCACTCTGCCTGTCCCCTGCCTGAACCCAGAATTCTTCCACCAAGTGAATGGTCCTGGGTCCCACATTGGCGTTGCTCATATGGTTGATGAAGACATATTGACAGAGTTGTTGTTGCCATGTGGCTGACAGGGTCTTGGTGCTCTGGCTGGGTGTCAGGCCTGTGCCTCTGAGGTGGGAGAGCTGAGTTCAGGACATTGGTCCACCAGAGACCTCCTGGCTCCATGTAATATCAAATGGTGAAAGCTCTCCCAGTGATCTCCGTCTAAACGCTAAGACTGAGCTCCACTCAACGACCAGCAAGCTACAGTGCTGGACACACTATGCCAAACAACTAGCAAGACAGAAACACAACACCACCCATTAGCAGAGTGGCTGCCTAAAATCATAACACCACAGACACCCCAAAACACACCACTGGACTCGGCCCTTCCCACCACAAAGACAAGATCCAGACTCATCCATCAGAACACAGGTACCAGTCCCCTCCACCAGGAAGCCTACACAACCCACTGAACCAATCTTACCCACTGGGGGCAGACACAAAAAACAACGGGAACTACAAACATGCAGCCTATGAAAAGGAGACCCCAAACACAATAAGTTAAGCAAAATGAGAAGAGAGAGAAACACACAGCAGATGAAGGAGCAAGGTAAAAACCCACCAGACCAAAGAAATGAAGAGGAAATAGGCAGTCTACCTGAAAAAGAATTTAGAGTAATGATAGTAAAAATGATCCAAAATCTTGGAAATAGAATGGAGAAAATACAAGAAACATTTAACAAGGACCTAGAAGAACTAAAGAGCAAACCAACAATGATGAACAACACAATAAATGAAATTAAAAATTCTCTAGAAGGAATCAATAGCAGAATAATTGAGGCAAAAGAACGGATAAGTGACCTGGAAGATAAAATAGTGGAAATAACTACTGCAGAGCAGAATAAAGAAAAAGAATGAAGAGAATTGAGGAGAGACTCAGAGACCTCTGGGAAAACATTAAACCCACCAACATTCAAATCATAGGGGTCCCAGAAGAAGAATAGACAAAGAAAGGGACTGAGAAAATATTTGAAGAGATGATAGTTGAAAACTTCCCTAATACAGGAAAGGAAACAGTCAATCAAGTCCAGGAAGCACAGAGAGTCCCATACAGGATAAATCCAAGGAGAAACATGCCAAGACAGATATTAATCAAACTATCAAAAACTAAATACAAAGAAAAAATATTAAAAGCAGCAAGGGAAAAACAACAAGTAACATACAAGGGAATCCCCACAAGGTTAACAGCTGATCTTTCAGCAGAAACTGCAAGCCTGAAGGGAGTGGCAGGACATATTTAAAGTGATGAAAGGGAAAAACTTACAACCAAGGTAACTCTACCCAGCAAGGATCTCATTTGGATTCGGCGGAGAAATTAAAACCTTTACAGACAAGCAAAGGCTAAAAGAATTCAGCACCACCAAACCAGCTTTACAACAAATGCTAAAGGAACGTGTCTAAGCAGGAAACAAAAGAGAAGGAAAAGACCTACAATAACAAACCCAAAACAATTAAGAAAATGGTAATAGGAACACACATATCGGTAACTACCTTAAATGTAAATGGATTAAATGCTCCAACCAAAAGACATAGACTGGCTGAATGGATACAAAAACAAGACCCATATATATGCTGTCTACAAGAGACACACTTCAGACCTAGGAACATATACAGACTGAAAGTGAGGGGATGGAAAAAGAAATTCCATGCAAACGGAAATCAAAAGAAAGCTGGGGTAGCAATTCTCATATCAGACTAAAGAGACTTTAAAATAAAGACTGTTTCAAGACACAGAGAAGGACACTACATAATGATCAAGGGATCAATCCGAGAAGAAGATATAGCAATTGTAAATATTTATGCACCCAACATAGGAGCACCTCAATACATAAGGCAAATGTTTACAGCCATAAAAGGGGAAATTGACAGTAACACAATCATAGTAGGGGACTTTAACACCCCACTTCCATCAATGGAAAGATCAACCAAAATGAAAATAAGTAAGGAAACACAAGTTTTAAATGATACATTAGACAAGATGGGCTTAATTGATATTTATAGGACATTCCATCCAAAAACAACAGAATACACTTTCTTCTCAAGTGCTCATGGCACAATCTCCAGGATAGAGCATATCTTGGGTCACAAATCAAGCCTTGGTAAATTTAAGAAAATTGAAATTGTATCAAGGATCGTTTCCGACCACAATGCTATGAGACTAGATATCAATTACAGGGAAAAATCTGTAAAAAATACAAACACATGGAGGCTAAACAGTACACTACTAAATAAGCAAGAGATCACTGAAGAAATCAAAGAGGAAATCAAAAAGTAGCTAGAGACAAATGACAATGAAAACATGATGACCAAAACCTATGGGATGCAGCAAAAGCAGTTCTAAGAGGAAATTTTATAGCAATACAATCCTACCTTAAGAAACAGGAAACATCTCGAATAAACAACCTAACCTTGCACCTAAAGCAGTTAGAGAAAGAAGAACAAAAAAACCCCAAAGTTAGCAGAAGGAAAGAAATCATAAAAATCAGATCAGAAATAAATGAAAAAGAAATGAAGGAAACGATAGCAAAGATCAATACAACTAACAGCTGGTTCTCTGAGAAGGTAAACAAAATTGATAAACCATTAGCCAGACTCATCAAGAAAAAAAGGGAGAGGACTCAGATCAATAGAATTAGAAATGAAAAAGGAGAAGTAACAACTGACACTGCAGAAATACAAAGGATCGTGAGTGATTACTACAAGCAACTATATGCCAATAAAATGGACAACCTGGAAGAAATGGACAAATTCTTAGAAAAGCACAACCTTCCGAGACTGAACCAGGAAGAAACAGAAAATATAAACAGACCAATCAGAAGCACTGCCTGTGATTAAATATCTTCCAACAAACAAAAGCCCAGGCCAAATGGCTTCACAGGCAATTTCTATGAAACATTTAGAGAAGAGCTAACACCTATCCTTTTCAAACTCTTCCAAAATATAGCAGAGGGAGGAACATTCCCAAACTCATTCTATGAAGCCACCATCACCCTGTTACCAAAAGCAGACAAAGATGTCACAAAGAAAGAAAACTACAGGCCAATATCACTGATGAACATAGATGCAAAAATCCTCAACCAAATACTAGCAGACAGATCCAACAGCACATTCAAAGGATCATTCACCACAATCAAGTGGGGTTTATCCCAGGAATGCAAAGATTTTTCAGTATACACAAATCAATCAATGTGATACACCATATTAACAAACTGAAGGAGAAAAACCATATGATAATCTCAATAGATGCAAAAAAAGCTTTCAACACCATTTATCATAAAAACCCTCCAGAGCGCAAGCATAGAGGGAACTTTCCTCAACATTATAAAGGCCATATATGACAAACCCAGAGCCAACATCGTTCTTAATGGTGAAAAACTGAAACCATTTCCTCTGAGATCAGGAGCAAGACAAGGTTGTCCACTCTAACCACTATTCTTCAACATAGTTTTGGAAGTTTTAGCCACAGCAATCCAAGACGAAAAAGAAATAAAAGGAATCCAAACTGGCAAAGAAGAAGTAAAGCTGTCATTGTTTGCAGATGACCTGATACTATACATAGAGAATCCTAAAGATGCTACCAGAAAACTACTAGAGCTAATGAATGAATTTGGTAAAGTAGCAAGATACAAAATTAATGCACAGAAATCTCTTGCATTCCTATACACTAATGAAGGAAAATCTGAAAGAGAAATTAAGGAAACACTCCCTTTTACCATTGCAACAAAAAGAGTAAAATACCTAGGAATAAACCTACCTAGGGAGACAAAAGACCTGTATGCAGAAAAGTATAAGACACTGATGAAAGAAATTAAAGATGATACAAACAGATGGAGAGATATACTATGTTCTTGGATTGGAGGAATCAACAGGTGAAAATGACTATACTACCCAAAGCAATCTAGATTCAGTGCAATCCCTATCAAACTACCACTGGCATTTTTCACAGAACTAGAACAAAAAATTTCACACTTTATATGGAAACACAAAAGAGCCCACATAGCCAAAGCAATCTTTTTTTTCCCCCCTTAGGTTAATTTTTATATTACTAATCATTGTACTGCTATAGCTAAATCAACTAAATATAATTTTACGTAGTGTTGCTCAAAAGATCTAAAAACAACAAGGCTGATGCTTACCTTAAAAAGGAGCATTTTTTAAATAAAAGAAGAAAACAATTATGGTTCAAATGAATGGCACTGGGCAAAATACATATTACCAGTAATATATTTAGACAGAGAGTATCAGGTGCCGATTGGTTTCTCTTATATGCATAAGAGGCTTGAAGAATATCTTGAAAATTATGTTCCTCCCTCTAAATTTTTAGCTTCTACATAGTGTCAGATGTTATAATTGATATGAAGGATAAATGTGTTTAGGCAAAAGTAAAAATCCACATACAAAGTAAAATAGCAAAATCTGTAGAGACTTTCTGTAGAAGGTTCTCTTCTCTTGTGGTAACATCCTTTAGTACATATCCAGGATAGACTAAATTGAAACAATATCTTTTGATACAGTGGCAATCCTTTCATATACTCTTACTAATTATTATAAAATTCCAAAAATACATAAATATTCCTTGTACCGTGCATTGTGCTCCATTTTGGGCCTGATGAGGTTGTGGTTACTATTTTAACAGTTAAACAGTGCACCTCAAAAGTTCTGCCATCTATAAACAGTGAATGGCGACAGTGGTAAGAGCTCTAGAGAGATGGCAAACTACCTTTAAAGTGAAAAGTTTTTATGGAGTGTCTCCAAATTAGAGGAGAGGAGGATACAGGGTAGGGGAGGTAAGCAGGGTAAAACAATTTTAAAATGACACTGTTTAGGAGTATATATTTAATGATAGCTACTATACCTTGTCTATCCTTTATCCTAATCTGGAATAACTACATGTTTGTGCAAAATATAGTTTCTGCTTTATAGGAAGAGGAGCAGTGTGTTAGGAAAAGCATTTTCTTAGTCAGGGGAAGATGTGAAGACATCTCTCTCATAATTGCTCTTTTATTTGGTAACTCTTTTGGCTACATCACTATATGCTGTTTCAGCCTCCTTATCACTGGGGCAGGTAGCCAAAGCAATGTTAAGAAAGAAAAACAGAGCTGGAGGAATCAGGCTCCCTGCCTTCAGATGATACTACAAAGCTACAGTAATCAAGACAGTATGGTACTGGCACAAAAACAGAAATATAGATCAATGGAACAGGATAGAAAGCCCAGAGATAAACCCACACACATATGGTCACCTTATTTTTGATAAAGCAGGCAAGAATATACAATGGAGAAAAGACAGCCTCTTCAATGATTGGTGCTGGGAAAACTGGACAGCTACATGTAAAAGAATGAAATTAGAACACTCTGTAACACCATACACAAAAATAAACTTCAAATGGATTAAAGACCTAAATGTCAGGCCAGACACTATCAAACTCTTAGAGGAAAACATAGGCAGAGCACTCTATGACATCAATCACAGCAAGATTCTTTTTGACCCACCTCCTAGAGAAATGGAAATGAAAACAAAAATAAACAAATGGGACCTAATGAAACTTAAGAGCTTTTGCATAGCAAAGGAAACCATAAACAAAATGAGAAGACAACCCTCAGAATGGGAGAAAATATTTGCAAATGAAGCAACTGACAAAGGATTAGTCTCCAAAATTTATAAGCAGCTCATGCAGCTCAATATCAAAAAAACAAACTACCCAATCCAAAAATGGGCAGAAGACCTAAATAGACATTTCTCCAAAGAAGATATACAGATTGACAACAAACACATGAAAGAATGCTCAACATCATTAATCATTAGAGAAATGCAAATCAAAACTACAATGAGGGCTTCCCTGGTGGCGCAGTGCTTGAGAGTCCGCCTGCCGATGCAGGAGACGCGGGGTCGTGCCCCGTTTCGGGAAGATCCCACATGCCGCGGAGCGGCTGGGCCCGTGAGCCATGGCCACTGAGCCTGCGCGTCCGGAGCCTGTGCTCCGCAAATGGGAGAGGCCACGACAGTGAGAGGCCCGCATAACGCAAGAAAAAAAAAAAAAAAAAAACTACAATGAGATACCATCTCACTTCAGTCAGAATGGCCATCATCAAAAGATCTACAAACAATAAGTGCTGTGAAGGGTGTGGAGAAAAGGGAACCCTCTTGTACTGTTGGTGGGAATGTAAATTGATACAGCCACTATGGAGAACAGTATGGAGTTTCCTTAAAAACTAAAAATAGAACTACCATACGACCCAGCAATCTCACTATTGGGCATATACCCTGAGAAAACCATAATTCAAAGAGTCTTGTACCATAATGTTCATTGCAGCTCTATTTACAATAGCTAGGACATGGAAGCAACCTTAGTGTCCATCGACAGATGAATGGATATAGAAGATGTGGCACATATATACAATGGAATATTACTCAGTCATAAAAAGAAACGAAATTGAGTTATTTGTAGTTGGGTGCATGGACGTAGAGTCTGTCATACAGAGTGAAGTAAGTCAGAAAGAGAAAAACAAATACCATATGCTAATACATATACATGGAATCGAAAAAAAAAAAAGGTTCTTAAGAGCCTACGGGCAGGACAGGAATAAAAACGCAGATGCAGAGAATGGACTAGAGGACATGGGGAGTGGGAAGGGTAAGCTGGGACGAAGTGAGAGAGTGGCATGGACATATATACACTACCAAATGTAAAATAGATAGCTAGTGGGAAGCAGCTGCATTGCACAGGGAAATCAGCTCAGTGCTCTGTGACCACCTAGAGGGGTGGGATAGGGAGGGTGGGAGGGAGATGCAAGAGGGAGGGGATATGGGGATATATGTATATGCATAGCTGATTCCCTTTGTTATAAAGCAGAAACTAACACACCATTGTAAAGCAATTATACTCCAATAAAGATGTTAAAAAAAAAAGACTGCAAGTAACTAATGTTGGTGAGAATGTAGAGAGAAGGGAGCCCTTGTACACTGTTGGTGGGAACATAAATTGGTGCAGCCACTATGGGATACAGTGTGGAAGTACCTCTAAAAACTAAAAATAGAACTACATATGACCCAGCCATTCCATTTCTGGGTATATATCAAAAGAAAACAAAAACACTAATCAAAAAGATAAATGAACCCTAATGTTCACAACAGCATTATTTACAAAAACCAAGACGTGGATAAGGAAGATGTGAATTTATATACATATATATAATTTATATACATATATATATATATATGTAATGGAATAACTCAGCCATAAAAAAGAACAAAAATTTTCCATTTGCAACAACAAAGATAAACCTAGAGAGTATTATGCATAGAGAAATAAGTCAGACAGAGAAAGATAAATACTGTATGTTATCATTTATATGTGGAATCTAAAAAATAAAACAAACGAAGGAATATAACAAAACAGAAACAGGCTCACACATACAGAGAAAAAACTAGTGGTTAACAGTGGGGAGAGGAAAGGGAGGAGGGGCAAGATAGGGGTAGGGGATTAAGAGGTACAAACTACTATGTATAAAATAAATAAGCTATAATGATACATTGTATAGCACAGGGAATATAGCCTATATTTTATAACTTTAAATGGAGTATAATCTATAAAAATTTTGAATCACTATGTTGTACATCTGAAACTAATATATATTGTAAATCAACTATACCTCAATTTTAAAAAGCACAGTCCGGGACTTCCCTGGCTGTTCAGTGGTTAAGACTCTGCACTTCCATTGCAGTGGGCTTGAGTTCAATCCATGTTTGGGGAACTAAGATCCTGCATGCTGCGCAGCACGGCCAAAAAATAAAAAGCACAATCCATAAAAAAAACAATAAATTTTATTTCATAAAAATTAAAAACTATAGCTAGGTGAAAGATTTTGTTAAGAGGATGAAAAAACATGCTACATACTGCAAGAAAATATTCACAAATCACATATCCAACAAAGGACTTGTATCTAGAATATTTAAGAACTCTCAGAACTCAACAGGATAAAAAAAAAAAATCCAATTAGAAAATGAGTAAAAGACATGACTAGACATTTTACCAAAGAGGATATATAGATGGCAAATAAGCACATCAAAGATGCTCAACATTATTAACCATTAGGGAAATGTAAATTAAAACTGTGATGAGTTATCACTACATACCCATTAGTATGGCTAAAATAAAAAATAGTGACAATTCCAGCTGATTTTTTTTTGTTTTCGGTACGCGGGCCTCTCACTGTTGTGGCCTCTCCCGTTGTGGAGCACAGGCTCCGGATGCGCAGGCCCAGCGGCCATGGCTCACGGGCCCAGCCGCTCCGCGGCATGTGGGATCTTCCCGGACCGGGGTGCGAACCCATGTCCCCTGCATCGGCAGGCGGACTCTCAACCACTGCGCCACCAGGGAAGCCCCCAGCTGATTTTTGACACTGCTGTATATTCATCTCCTTTTAAATGCCCTTATACTTATTTTTCTAGTTCTCTAAATATTATTTCTCTGTCATCTTCATGGGTTTCGTTTCCCTGCCTGACTGTGGCCTACTGTTCTCTTTCCTTGAATCTTCCTGGATGATTCTCTTCTGATTTCAAGTACCTTCCATATTTTGATGACTCCCATAGATTTTGATGCACAAATACCTCAGATTCAACATGTCAGAAAAAATGAACTTATCAGCTTCTTCCATAAGACGTCTCTTCCTCCTTATTCTCTCTTCTAGTTATCACTATTTACCCAGTCACTCATGCTTAAAACACCTGAGTCTTAACTTCTTTTTCCCCCTCTCTCTGTCATACAATTAGTCCCCAAATGCTACGAATATTTCTCCAATCAGTCCTCTTTTTGTCCTAGCCTTAGATCAGGTCTTCCTCTTCCGCCTTGACTACAATAGCCATCAGTGGCTTCCCATAACATACAGAATTAAATCTTAATGTGTATGCAAGGCTTTCTGTAATATGACTCCTACCTATTCTCCTGCCTCTCCTCTCGCCACGCTCTGTATCATATTTTATGCTTCACCAACGTGGACTTTCTTATTCATCCTTGAGGAAACATTATCTATCTATCTATCTATCTATCTATCCATCCATCCTTCCTTCTATCATTTGTCTATCTATCTTAAAAACCATGAGTTTACTTATGCCTCCTATTCCAATTTAATATCACTGGGTTCATTCTAGTCTTCCTTCTTTCCTTATTTGTTGCTCCCTTCTCTCACAGTCAGAAACCTAGCTTTTATGAACCACAGTATATTAACTTATTTTGTTAAATTCTAGAATACACATAAACTGTTTTTAAATTGCTAACCCATAACATGTGAGAAACCTACTCTGCACCACCAGGGAAGTTCCACCATCTTAACTATTTTAAAATGTACTGTTCAGGACTTCCCTGGTGGCACAGTGGTTAAGAATCCGCCTGGCAATGCAGGGGACACAGGTTCGAGTCCTGGTCCCAGAAGATCCCACATGCCGTGGAGCAACTAAGCCTGTGCTGCCACAACTCCTGAGCCCATGTGCCACAACTACTGAAGCCTGCATGCCTAGAGCCCGTGCTCCGCAACAAGAGGAGCCACCGCAATGAGAAGCCCGCACACCGTAATGAAGAGTAGCCCCCGGCAACTAGAGAAAGCCTCTGTGCAGCAATGAAGGCCCATTGCAGCCAAAAATATATAAATAAATTAATTAAAAAGAAATAAATAGGGGCTTCCCTGATGGCACAGTGGTTGAGAATCTGCCTGCCAATGCAGGGGACATGGTTTCGAGCTCTGGTCCGGGAAGATCCCACATTGCCACTGAGCAAATAGGCCCGTGAGCCACAGCTACTGAGCCTGCGCGTCTGGAGCCTGTGCTCCGCAACAAGAGAGGCCACGATAGTGAGAGGCCTGCGCACCGCGATGAAGAGTGGCCCCCACTTGCTGCAACTAGAGAAAGCCCTCGCACAGAAAGACCCAACACAGCCAAAAATAAATAAATAAATGAATATTTTTTAAAAAAGAAATAAATAAAGTGTACTGTTCAGTGGTGTTAAGTATTTTCACATCGTGCAACTAATCTCCAGAATATTCTCATATTGCAAAACTGAAACTCTACACTCATGAAACAACTCTCCATTTCCTTTTCCCCCTAGTCCCTGCCAAGTGGCATTCTATTTTCTGTTTTATTAATTTGACTACTGTAGATACCTCATATAAGTGGAATCATAAAGTGTTTATCTTTTTGTCATTGGCCTATTTCATTTAGCATAATGTCCTCAAGTTTCACCCATCTGCTAAATTTTTAAGCATTCTTTCCCCTTTATTTGAGATAAACTTTGCAAATATTTTCTCCCAGATTGTCAGTAGTCTTTTGACCTTTTTAATTATGATGTTTTTAAAACGTGCAAACATTTTGATTTTATGTAGTCAGAATTTGTCTATCATTTTTTCCTTTTTTGTACCTGGAATTTGAATCATAGTTATAAAGTCTTCCCCTATGCTCAATTATAGAAGAATTTTATCAGTTTTTTTTCTGGCCTTGTATAGTTTTATTGTTTAGTTTAATTAAATTTCTGATCTATTTGGAATTTATTCTTATGTATGTTGGAATATATGTGTTAAATTTATCTTTTTCCAAATGGCTAACCAGTTGTCCCAGAAATATTTATTAAAATCTTTATCTTTGCTTCAGTGATTTGGGGTGCCACATTTATTATATGCTACATTTTCCTATGGACTGAATCTATTTCTGGACTTTCTATTTTTTTTTTCCCAGTGGTGTGTCTATTCATGTACCTGTACCACACTATTCTCATCAGGGAGACTTTATAGTATGTTTTAATGTCTCCTAGGGATAGTTCTTCCTTATAAATATTCTTTCTCAGGGATTTCTTGGCTATTTATTTTTCCACTTGAACTTTAGTCTCTACTTGTCTAGTTTCTTAAAAATGTGTGTAGATATTTTTATTGGTATTGCATTAAATTGATTTTGGGACAACTTTAAATTTTCATGATGTTAAAATATCTTTACCAAGATCAAGTACTGTCTTTCCATTTGTTCATGTCTATTTTTGTCAGACTACTCATTGTTATGGGAGAATTGATGAAATTATATTATGATGCTATTATACCAGAATAGTATCTCCAAGAGAGTGGGGCTTTGTCTGTTTTGTTTATTACTATATCCTCAGCATTTGGAACAATACCTGAATATTTGTTGAATTAATGAATATTTGTTAAATGAAGGAATAGTAAGTTAGATTAAGGATGTTTGTTTTGCCTTGAGAAAGTGAAGAGTATACTAAGAACATTAATTTGGAGAGAACTCATCATAAATAAAAATATAAAATAGTTTCTTTGTGGGTTGTACTTTTGGATAAAATATTTTTATTCTGAAAACATGTTATTTTTCATCATATTCTTACTCTGAAATGCTACATTTCACATGTATCATTGAAATGCTACACCATTTAGAACATTTAATTTTTTCTTATTACATTCTCAGTTCAACTATATTTATTTGAAACAATGTATAGAGAGTAGTCCCATAGTACCTATTCAGGAGGAATGGCTGGATCACATGTTAATGCTGATACCTGAGTCTTTAAAGGAAGGGAAAGAAAGAGAAGAACTCATTCAAAGTCTCATAAATGAGGTGTCAAGTGATTTTGAAAAAAGCATGAAGAGATATTTGGGTAAGTGGCATTTAACACACGCCAAGCTTGCTTGTTCCCCCACCTCTCCCAATCGAAAGTAGAAATATGAATAATGAACATTATATGTTTAGCTATATATATTTCTTAGATATTTTTAAAGTTTTAACTTTGAGCCTATAACCTAGTCAAATCTTTGTAATTTAAGGACACTGTTTTTAAGGGTACTTTTTGTAATTTTTATGTGCTTAATAGCTTTTTAACTTTTTACTTTGTCTTTATGGTTATACTATTTACAGGATTGTAAGAAAATATTAATGTGTTTGGGGAGATTTATTAGGGATTTAACCTTTGCAATTTTTAATTGGATTAATTTTTTTAAGTGGCCATGCCAGTGACCTTTGAATAGAGAGGATGAGGAAAACTGAGAACTTATTAAAGCTTTACTGTATCTGAATTCACCTCCAAAGCAGGGCCGAAATAGTACCAAGAGCATGATTTTGTTTCACATAAGGGATTTTTTTCTTATACTCATTTTGATTCATATTAAACTATACTATCCATTATCAAAAGTTAGAAACTTTGATTTCAGTTAAGTCTTGCGAGGATTTTCAAGAAATATTAACCTATCTATCTATCTATCTATAAAATATATGTATATATATAATTTTTTTTTTTTTTTTGAGTGAGGAGTGTTCTTGTGAGACCTCCAGTTAAATGGCTTGAAGATGAAGGAGGCCATTTACCTGAATCCCCTGTGTAAGTAAATTTTTTATAAAACAGTACTGTATCTAGGTTTTGATAACAGATTGAAAATAAACAGATCTTTCATTCAAGGCTACAACTGTGAAGCTCAAAAGTGTTTTGAAAACATGTAAAAAAAAATAGTACTACTGTTTTTGTTTTTCCCCAAAGGTATCCTCTACATTGAACTTATCTAGTTGTTTCTTATGCAATTAGTTGGAACATTTATGGATGTATAACTCAACTTGGCCTTAAGTAAGCTTTGGAGTATGCCAGACAGATTTCTCTGTCTCTTCTCCCCAATCCTAAGGACTGAGTTTGTTTATCTCTACCCAGGGTAACTGAGCCAGAGCACAGTGGAAGTTAGGGAACTCATGCCTGGCCCATCAGCCTGCCTTGCCCACAAATGATCTCTGATCTCTCCAAAGATAATGAACTCTCAAGACCTTGACGTATTTTTATTACATGCTTATCTCCTAAGTTTCCCATTGCTGAGTACATTTCTCTCTTCTTAATCCCCAGTCTTCTCACTTTAATACTAATTCCATGTCATAAATATTATTTCCTAAAATTTAGAATGTATCATTTAAATCCTGTTTGATATGGTGTTTTGCTTTTCCAGAGGCCTGGATTATTCTAAGCTTTGGCATTCTAACTATCTGCAGACAAGAAATCAAATATTAGCTAGTTTGTACATTGTTCATCCAACTATGAAAATGTTATTGGACCTTGGTTATACAACATTTGCCAATACAGTTTTGCTAGACTTAACTGGAATTAGGTAAAACCCCATATTTATTAATTAACATTTAAAATTTGAATGTCTCCTGCCTGAGTCTATATTTTGACTATATAATTTAAAAAACTGATTGACAAATACTCAGAACTTTTCTTAGGTTAAAAAAATTTTAATTTATCTTGTTTCAATAATTTTGTATCATGACCAATATCTATTGTTTGCTTTAAATCATTTTTTTCATAAATAGAGGTAAAGGCCCAATTGATTGTGAATCACTGAAAAATGATTTATCAATACAAGCTAGAAAGGCAGAAGAGAAGATAATGAACACTTGGTATCCAAAGGTTATAAGTCTCTTTACCAAGAAGGAGTCACCAGAAGGCATTAAACCTGAGAAACTGGATGCATTTTATAACTGTGTTTCCACACTTATGTCAAATCAGGTAAATAGGTTTTGTATATTTTAAATGATAATGTTATTGAAGTTACTGTAGTATTTTAAATAAATCTTCTTTAGATATAGTGCTATATAATTATTTTGAAATAAATTAAGAGAGTTTTACTATAATTTTGTTTAAATAACTTTAGCAGAAAAATGCTTCATTTCTGGAAGCAGTCTAAAAATGAGAGGTAAGGGCTTCCCTGGTGGCACAGCAGTTAAGAATCTGCCTGCCAATGAAGGGGACATGGGTTCGAGCCCTGGTCTGGGAAGATCCCACATGCCACAGAGCAACTAAGCCCGTGCGCCACAACTACTGAGCCTGTGCTCTAGAGCCAGTGAGTCACAACTACTGAGCCTGTGTGCCTAGAGCCCTGCTCTGAAACAAGAGAAGCCACCGCAGTGAGAAGCCCGTGTGCCACAACAAAGAGTAACCCCCACTTGCTGCAACTAGAGAAAGCCCGTGCGCAGCAATGAAGACCCAACACAGCCAATAAATAAATAAGTAAATAAATAAAATCTAAAAAAAAAAATAATAAAAATAAAAAATAAAATGAGAGGTAAGTCTAGAAGTATGTGTCAATATTATGATTGATTACTGGATTCATGCTTAAAGGCTATAAGCTAATTATCTGTAGCTTTATTGGAGTAAATTAACAAAAGTACTATCCTAGTGAACATATTTTTGAACTTACGAAATTACAAGTTAATTGATTCTTGTTTTGTTCTCAGTAAAATCTTGGTTCAAAACGTTATTGATCGTCTTTAAATGACAAACAGAAAGAGAATATGAATTTTATACAATTATTTTACGGGCTCCTTGAATTTTTACTATTGTAGAAATGTAATCCTAGAAAAATAGTTTTGAATAAAAACTTTTCCTTTTGGTAGAGACCTCCAAAGATTCCATGAATTTTGCCTTTTTTTAAAATAAATATTTATTTATTTATTTTTGGCTGTGTTGGCTTTCTCCAGTTGTGGAGAGCCGGGGCCATTCTTCATCGCGGTGCGCCGGCCTCTCACTGTCGCGGCCTCTCTTGTTGTTGAGCACAGGCTCCAGACACGCAGGCTCAGTAGTTGTAGCTCACGGGCCTAGTTGCTCCGCGGCATGTGGGATCTTCCCAGATTAGGGCTCGAACCCGTGTTCCCTGCATTAGCAGGCAGATTCTCAACCACTGCGCCACCAGGGAATCCCAAATTTTGCCATTTTTAAAGGGAATTTATATATATATATATATCTGGTATGTAATACTGTAACGAATATACATGATTTCCTTTTTACCTTTATCCTCTTAAGAGGACTGTGATTATATGATAAGAAGTAAAGAGATGAGGAATGTTCTGAAGATTATTTAGATATATGTTTGTCTACCTTGCTTAAATTTCTAATAGTTGGTTCTGCATAAGAAAGTATTATGCTTTGGTGACTTATAGTGCACGTTTCTAAGTTCCAGTGGCTTCATTCTCACCTAGTGATGTGCTGGAAATCTGACCTCAGGAGAAAAAGCCCGGTTTGTAGTGTTTGCCAATTTCCATGGGGTAAATATTCCCACCATGGTGATTTTCAAGCATCAAGAGTTAAGTATCTGGCTCACAAAATTCTTGAATGTTTAACAGTTGGCTCTTATAATTGTAGGAGCTAGCTCTAGTACACTACTGTCCCTTGCCCTGTATACATGTCACCTCATGACACCCCCAAACTTAGGTTTCAGGCCTCTTCTCCCCTCAGTCTTTACCATATTGTTGGGTCTTCTGGAACATTTTCTGTACCAGGGACAGAATTACTAAAGGATGTAGAAGATTCTGAGTTGCCATTTTAAGATTTTTCATAGTCCATAGAAAAATTAAAGTTTGTATGTATTGTCCTATTTATTTTAGACTATATTTATTAAGAACATATTGTGCTGAATGAAGATAATTTTCAGGACTAAATGGATTGGTAGAGTGAATTAATTATAGGCAATAGGTTACTGATTTTAGTTAAAGGTTCAGTTTGCACTTTCTAAAGTAATAATAACTTATGGCATCATGCAGCTAAAAGAGCTCTTAAAGAGAACTGTAGAAGGATTTGTAAAACTCTTTGACCAAGAAGATCAACGAGGGCTGCCAATATTTAAGATGGAATTGACGCTTGATGATGATAAAATGGAATTTTATCCTACTTTTCAAGATTTGGAAGATGTTGTTTTGGGTTTGGTTGAGCGAATAGCTGAAGCTCTGCAGGTATTTCTTTATTCTTATCCATTGGGTTTCTTTTAAAAAAAATTTTTATTGATGTTGCATTAGTTTCAGGTGTACAGCAAAGTGAATTGGTTATACATATACACATACCCAGTCTTTTTTAGATTCTTTTCCCATATAGGCCATTACAGAGTACTGAGTAGGGTTCCCTGTAGGTCCTTATTAGTTATCTATTTTATATATAGTAGTGTGTATATATCAATCCCAATCTCTCAATTTATCCCTCCCTCCCCCTTACCCCCTGGTAACCATAAGTTTGTTTTCTACATCTGTGACTCTACCCATTGGGTTTCTTTATACAGCCCTTCTTTGAACTTTTAAATTGACTTGAAGCTCTATAAAGTGTATATGTATATTAAATGTTATAACTCATTGTTTTTTTTCCATCCTCCAGGTTATTTTAAGTTAAAAGTGCTTTCTCTTTGAGAAAGTTTCCTGGCTTGAGATGACTTTTTTCTTCTTATAACTTTCATTGCAGTTATGAATTGATATTTTTGTGTATGTCTCATGTTCCCTACTGAGTTGTGAATTTCTTAAGGACAAGATCCAAGTCATGTTTGTTCTTTCTAGAGCTTTCTAGTATAATCACTTCAACATTATAGTTCCTCAATAAGTATTTGTTGAATGATAGAAAGCTAACCCAACTAAGGTTCTATATTAGACTACAGACAATTTTAAATCATTATTTTGCATCAAGTTATCTTTTCTTAGACCACTGAAATCTGAAATGAATTTTTTAAAGTATAGTATAAGATCTACATATAGATCAATTGCACAGATATTTATTTCATGAATTGTCATTTTTATTTATGTTAGAATGTCCAAACAGTACCCTCTTGGCTATCAGGAACTTCAACAACTGTGAATCTTGACACAGAACTTCCTGAACATGTGTTACAATGGGCTCTTGATACACTGAAGGTGGCAGTACATCATAACTTAGAAGGTGCAAGAAAACATTATGAGACATATGGTATATATGACACCTAATATTATATCTCTTTTTTTTCCATAAAAGAATGCCATTTTATTTTTACTAGAATTTGGTCAGTTATTTGGTTGTCTGGATCTATCATGAAAGAGCAGAGAGCCAGAAGTGAGCGTAGGCATGGCTTTTGGCAGAGTCATGGATCAAACCCAAGAAACTTGAATTCTGTTGTTCAGTCCAAAGGGTGAATGTTAACTGGAGCAGGGTCATAAAGCCAAAATGTAGAGAGAAGAGTTGTTGGCATAAGGAGAAAGTTAAACCAATGGCAAAAGCACGGTAATTTCTAAGAATAGTTTTGAAGAGACTGCAGCTCAGTAGCCTCCTCAAGTGTGCTATGGGCTCAGGATAGATAGTTGTTATTTGACATTCTATTAACCAAAACCTTTTATTGACTGGCTTATCTGTACCTCTAAGTTATTTTACATACCCTATTATCTTTATTTTAAAAGTTTGCATTTAACCTGGTTTGCTTATTAAGTCTATTTTATGTTATTCTGTCTGTTCCTATTAGTGTATGTTAATAGTCTATTAATAATATTTAATTGAATAGGCTACTCCATTCTATGACTATATAAAAAAGCACTTTACCTTTTTAAGAGGGTGTTGCTGAGATTTAAATTAGATTATTAATTTTCAGTTGAAAAATACAATTGGCTCCTTGATGGGACTGCAGTTAAGCTGATAGAGACTTTTCAGGCAGAAGATCATACTTTTGATGAATACACAGAGGTAAGTGTTAATTCTGTTTTTCATTAATGTCTTTGAATTTCTTTTAAAAATTAAGATCTTTTTATTCTAAAAAATAAATGCTTCAGTCTAAGTTAACAGAATTTCTTATTCAAAATGTCATTTTAGTAAACTCATATGTTCATCTAATAATTTCCCTAGTCATTCATTTAACTCATTCATTGATTCAACAAAAATATCTTTCATCACATTCAGAGACATAGCAAGATTTTGGTGATGCAAAAATAAATAATACATAAGCATTATCCTCAAGAGCTTGTGTTTGGCATGGAAGCCAGACATCTAAATAACAACTGTAATATATTGAGATTAGTACTAGAATGGAGATAGGGACAGAGTGTTGTGGAAGCTCACAAGAAGGAATGATTACTTTTGCTTTGGGAAATTGGTGGAGGTTTCTAGAAAAAGTGAAAAGTGGGCTGGACTTTGAAGTAGATGTTTATAGGTGGAGAAGAGAGGAACTGTAACATAAGAAAAGGCCAAAAGTATTTAGAGGTATTCAGAGAACGTCAAATAAACCCCAAATGGCTGAAGAGTAGGTAATTAGGGATACAATATATGGGGTATTTTGTGTTTCCATACAAATTTTAGAATTAATTGTTCTAGTTCTATGAAAAATGCCATTGATGCTTTGGTAGGCTTGCACTGAATATGTAGATTGCCTTGGGAAGTATGGTCATTTTAACAGTATTAATTCTTTTACTTCATGAGCCTGGTATATCTTTCCATTTGTTTGTGTTGATTCAATGTCTTTCATCAATGTCTTATAGTTTTCAGAGTACAGGTCTTTTACATCCTTGGCTAAATTTATTACTAGGTACTTTATTCTTTTTGATGCAGTTGTAAATGGGACTGTTTTCTTAACTTCTTCTGATAGTTCATTATTAACATGTAGAAACAGAACAGATTTCTGTATATTAATTTTGCATCCTGCAACTTCCTTGAATTTATTTATTACTTCTTACACTACTTTGGTGGTGTCTTTAGGATTTTCTATATGGGTTATCCTGTTATCTGCAAACAGTGACAGTTTTACTTCTTCCTTTCCAATTTGGATGCCCTTTATTTCTTTTTCTTGTCTGTTTGCTGTGGCTAGGACTTCCAATACTATGTTGAATAAAAGTGGTCAGAGTGGGCATCCTTGTCTTGCTCCTGATCTTAGAGGAAATGCTTTCAGCTTTTCACCATTGAGTATGACGTTGACTGTGTAATAGCCTTTATTATGTTGAAGTATGTTTCCTCTATACACACTTTTTTGACAGTTGCTATCATAAATGGAATTTGCATTGTGCCAAAAGCTTTTTCTGTACCTATTGAGATGATCAGATGGTTTTTATTTTTCATTCCGTTAATATGGTGTATCACATTGATTGATTATTAACTTAAATCATCCTTGCATCCTTGGGATAAATCCCACTTGATCATGGTATATGATCCTTTTAATGTATTGTTGAATTCAGTTTGATAATATTTTGTTGAGGATTTTTGCATCTATGTTCATCAGTGATATTTGCCTGTAATTTTCTTTTTTTCTGTTGTCTTTTTCTGGTTTTGGTATCAGGGTGATGCTGGCCTCATGTAATGAATTTGGAAGCATTCCTTCCTCTGCAATTTTTGGGAATAGTTTGAGGATAGGTGTTAACTCTTAAGTGTTTTGTAGAATTTACTTACAAATCTGTCTGGTCCTGGACTTTTGTTTGTTGGGAGTTTTTAAATTATTGATTCAATTACTTTACTGGTAATTGGTCTGTTCATACTTTATATTTATCCTATTCAGTCTTGGCAGATTGTACATTTCTCAAAATTTGTCCATTTCTTCTAGGTTGTCCATTTTATTGTCTTATAATTGTTGGTAACAATGCCATGTGATCCTTTGTATTTCTATGAGTCAGTTGTAACTTCTCTCTCATTTCTGATTTTATTTATTTGGGCCCTCTCTCTTTTTTTCTTAATGAGTTTGGCTAAAGGTTTATCAATTTTGTTTATCTTTTCAAAGAACCAACTCTTGTTTTCACTGATCTTTTCTATTAATTTTTAAATCTCTATTTCCACTCTGATATTTATTTCTTTCCTTTTACTAATTTTAGATTTTGTTTTTCTTTTTGTAGTTCCTTTAGCTGTAAGGTTAAATTGCTTATTTGAGGATTTCCTTGTTTCCTGAGGTAGGCTTGTATCACTATAATTTATCTCTCAGAACTGCTTTTGCTGTATCTCATATATATATATATATATATTTTTTTTTTTTAAATTGAAGTATAGTTGATTTACAATGTTGTGTTAGTTTCTGGTGTACAGCAAAGTGATTCAGTTATACATATATATAAATATTCTTTTTCATATTCTTTTCCATTATTGTTTATTGCAGGATATTGAATATAATTCCCTGTGCTGTACAGTAGGACCTTGTTGTTTATCTAATTTATATATAGTAGTTGGCATCTGCTAATCTCAAACTCCCAATTTATCCCCCAACCCCCTTTCCCCTTTGGTAACCATAAGTTTGTTTTCCCTATATATTTTGGATCATTGTGTTTCTATTTTCATTTGTCTCCAGATATTTTTTTATTTCCTCTTTGATTTCTTCAGTGACCCATTGGTTGTTTCATTGTGGTTTTAATTTGTATTTCACTGATGACTAATGATGCTGAACATCTTCTAATGTATTACTTTCCACCCATGTATCTTCTTAAAAATAAAGTGTTCTAGTAATTCTTGTATTTTAAGTTGTGTTTTTTATTCTTATTGTTTAATTATAATGGATTTATTTTATTGGGCTATATTATTTTTGTTTGTTTGTTTTGTTTTTGCTGTACGCGGGCCTCTCACTATCGCAGCCTCTCCCGTTGCAGAGCACAGGCTCTGGACGCGCAGGCTCAGCGGCCATGGCTCACGGGCCCAGCCACTCTGCGGCATGTGGGATCTTCCCGGACCGGGGCACGAACCTGTGTGCCGTGCATTGGCAGGCGTACTCTCAACCACTGCGCCACCAGGGAAGCCCTGGGCTATATTATTATAAAATTCTTATTATTGAGTTTTAAGCTGTCTTTATATATTTTGGCTAAAAGTCTTTTATCTGCAAAATGTTTTGCAGTATTTTCTCCCAGTATGTGCCTTGACTTTTCACTTTTTGTAACCATGTCTTTCAAGGAGCAGGCATTTTAAATTTTATTGAATTCCAGTCTATCAGTTTTTTCTTTTAAGGTTGATTCCTTTTAAGGTCCTATCTATCTTTTTGTTTGCCTACTCCATGGTCACAAAGATTTGTGCCTATATTTTCTTCTAGACGTTTTATAGTTTCAGCTTTTACATTTAGGTCCATTACCCATCATACATAATTTTAACATATGGTGTGGAATATGAGTCATGGTTCGATTTTTTCCATGTGGGTATCAAGCTGTACCAACATCATTGATTGAAAATACCATCATTGGGACTTCCCTGGTTGCGCAGTGGTTAAGAATCCGCCTGCCAATGCAGGGGACATAGGTTTGATCCCTGCTCTGGGAGGATCCCACATGCTAAGGAGCATCTAAGCCCATGTGCCACAACTACTGAAGCCCACGCACCTGGAGCCCATGAGCCACAACTTCTGATCCCACACACTGCAACTACTGAAGCCTGCACTGTCTAGCGCCCACATGCCACTACTACTGAGCCCGTGCGCCATAACTACTGAAGTCCACGCGCCTAGAGCCTGTGCTCCATAACAAGAGAAGCCACCGCACTGAGAAGCCTGCGTACCTCAATGAAGAGTAGCCTCTGCTCGCCACAACTAGAGAAAGCCTGTGTTCAGCAACAAGACCCAACACAGCCAAAATCAAAAAAAAGAAAAAAAGTAAATACCGTCTTTTCCCCATTAAATTATCTTGACATCTTTATTGAAATTCAATTGACTCTATGTTTGTGGGTCTATTTCTGGATTTTATATTCTTTTCCATTGATTTATAGATCTGATGCCAATGCCATAATCTTGATTTCTGCAGTTTTACAGTAAGTTTTAAAATTAGGTATTAATTATAATTCTCTACTTTTTTCTTCTTTTTCAAAATCATTTTGAATACTCTATGTTTTTTGTATTTCCATGTGCATTTCAAAATCAATTTCTATAAAGAAGCCATCTGGGATTTTGATTAGGATTGAACTGAATTTCTTTTTTTTTTGGCTGCACTGCACGGCATGCAGAATCTTAGTTACCCAACCAGGGATCAAAGCCTTGCACCCTGCAGTTGAAGTGTGGAGTCCTAACCACTGGACTGCCAGGGAAGTCCTAGTCATTTATTAACTTTTAGCATTATTAATATAGTTTTATTTCTGTCTGCTATTTTACTTTTTGTTTTCTATATGTCTCATGTCTTTTTTGTTCTTCTATTCTTCCTCTTTTACTGCTTTCTTTTACATTAAATGAATATTTTCTAATGAAGCAATTACATTTCTTTAATGATTTTTTTCAATTTTTAATAAAGTTTTTTTTAGTATTTATTCTAGGGCTTATGAGAGAAGCCTAACTTAAATAGCTTCAGATTTATGCTAGATTAATTCCAGTGAGATATAGAAACATTATTCCTATATAGTTCTATACCCTTTCCCCCTTGTTGTGTATTATTGTTATACATATTACATATATTAATGTTACAAGCCCAACAATACATTGTTATAATTATTACTTTACCATCTGTAGTCATTTCCTTAGCCCAGTACAGCTTTGCCTCCACCTTTCTTCTTTGTACTCTTACGTTTATGTTTAAAATATATTTACATTTCTGTGTGTTAGATGCCCAACAATACATTATTGTACATGTTATTTTATACATTATATATAATATAGATATAATATATATGATGTATATTATACATATTATTTTATACAACTCTTTTTAATATTGGTTAAGAGAAAGAGAGAGAAAAATATGTACTTATACTATCTTTTATACTTACACAATTTGTTTTACTGGTACTCTTTGTTTTTCCTTATGGATTTGAATCACCATCTGGGGTTATTTGCTTTCAACCTGAGGAAGTACCATTAGTATTTCTTATACGACGGGTCTGCTTAAAAAATTCTCTCAGTTTTTGTATATCTGGAAATATCTTTATTTTATCTTGATTTTTGAAAGATAGCTTTTCTGGATTTAGAATTCTTGGTTGACAGTTTTTAACTCTTGCTGATTCAAGATTTTCTCCTTGTCATTGGCTTTCTGTATTTTTACTATCATGTGTCTGTTTCTGAATCTCTTTGTATTTATCTTAAAGTACTTTGAACTACTGGATGTGTAGATTGGTGTTTTTCAATCAGTTTGGGAATCTTTCAGCTATTGTGGTCTTGAATATTTTTTGTGCTTCTTTCTTTCTCTCTTGTGCTTCCTTCTAATGCTCTCATTACACATGCATTGGTCCACTTAATCATGTCCCATATTTAACAGAGGCTCTGGTTTTTTCTTCATTTTTTTTTCTATTTGCTTTTTGGATTGCATAAATTCTATCAATCTACCCTCAAGTTTGCTAATTCTTTCTTCTGTCAGTTCAAATCTACTGTTGAGCCTCTCTAGAGAATTTTCCATTTCAGTTATTGTACTTTTCAACTCCAAAATTTCCATTTAGTTCTTTTTTTTATATAATTTCTAAACCTTTCATCTATCTGATGAGACATAGTCATTGTACCTTCCTTTACTTCTTTAAGCATGATTTCCTTTAATTCTTTGAACGTATTTGTAATGGCAACTTTCAAGTTTTTTTCTGTTAAATTCGATTGTTTTTGTCGTGCTTACAGGCAGTTTCTGTTGCCTGCGTTTTTTAAAACCAGTGTATGGGTCGTACTTTCTTGTTTCTTTGTATGTCTCATAATTTTCTGTTGGAATCTGAACATTTTAGATAATATATTTTAGCAACTCTAGGCTCTGTTCCCCCTTCCAGTTCGTTATTTTTATTTGCTTGTTTATTTGTTTAGTGACTGGGTAGATTATTTTAGTGAAGCCTGTTTCTCTCCCCCACCCTCTGAAGTGTTAAGCCTTTGATGTTGCTCCTCCAGGAGCCACAGCTTTTGGTGTGCCCAAAGTCGTCCTGGGAGGCCATGCTTTCAAATGGCTTTCTTCTCTCTTTCTCTGGCCACACGTAGCTGTTAGTTTTCACTTTTTGTTGGCTAATTGCTGTATTGTTTTCAACAATGCCATGGAAGTATAAATTGCTCTACTGATTAATCAAATTCAGACTCCCTTGAAAGAGCAGTTCCCAGGGTCAGTGTTTGATAGTTATTCTACCCTAGGAGGGCTTCTACCAGCAGTCTTCTTCCCTGGCTCTCTCCCTCAAGCTAGCCAGTCTGTGATTTAGCCCAAATCTTCACCAATTCCCTGAATCTTCCTCACAGTTGCTCCCTACCACAACCTCCAGTGTTTTTGAGGGCACACTTAGGCTTGAACTTTTCCATGGTCTATTGCAAATGAAGTTAATTCCTTTGGGAAAAGATTAAGAGGTATCTATTTTATGACCTGCTTCCCCTTCACTTCCAGGCAAAATCTCTGAGCCAAGGCCCTGGAGCTGGGAATGGGGATAGTGACATGCTTCTCTCAGTGACAATCCCACTGAAGGGGTTGAACCCTCAGTGGAGTGGAGAGCCATAAGCTGAGGTTTTCCTGTCTTTCTTCTGCTATGGAACCACCATCTTACGAGCCAGGGAAAGTATGATTGATGTCTCAGTATTCTCAGTGGTACCATGACCAAGGTAGACCCTCCCTTCCATGAGTGGTATCTGGGTGGAACAAGGGAGTCCCCACCTTCTAATTGTATTCACCAAGAACGTAGCTTTATCAACAGCTATTTAAGCCCTCCAGCTGGAACCCTGTGGAAAGATAGCCCTGTGTTCTTGAGTACACTTATCTGGAGTGGAGTATCAACCTTGCTGAGCTGGGAACACGGAGGGAGGGAGCAATCCAGGTTCAAATACCACAGATTCTCACTTTTCTTACCAAATATTCATAGATTTTCGTGAATAGATGTTTCTTCATTTTCTGTATACTCTTATGCCCATTTTCAGAGGCTTTAAATTAAATGCTTGTTTTTAAAATAATTTTCACCAGTTTCACTGGGGAGCAGGTCCACAGAGCTCCTCATGTTGCCATGCTGGAAGTGTTTTCTGGGTTTCTTTCTGTAATTTAAAAAATCTGGCTTCTTTTAAGGTTTTCTCTTTTTTGTTGCTTCTCAGCTATTTGATTGTGAAGTGCTTTTATATTGTTTCTTTTTTATTTCTTTTGTTTGAGAAGAAATACTGTTGAGATTCTTAGGTCTTTTTAGTTCTTATCAAACTTGGAAAATATTCAGACATTATTACTTCAATTTTTTTTGTTTGCCTCCTTCCCCCAATTCTGGAATTCCAATTTCATGTATATTGGACTGATATTATTCCAGAGGTTACTGAAGTTCTGTTCAGAGTTTTCAGTTTCTTCTCTCTATACTTCATTTTGGATAGTTCTTTTCCATCATTTTAAGTACACTAAGGGCTTTCCTGGTGGTGCAGTGGTTAAGAATCCACCTGCCAATGCAGGGGACACAGGTTCAAGCCCTGGTCCAGGAAGATCCCACATGCCGTGGAGCAACTCAGTCCGTGTGCCATAACTACTGACCCTGCGTTCTAGAGCCCTCGAGCCACAAATACTGAGCCCTCGAGCCACAAATACTGAAGCCTGCACGCCTAGGGCCCGTGCTCTGCAACAAGAGAAGCCACTACAATGAGAAGCCCACTCACCGCAACGAAAAGTAGCCCCTGCTTGCCGCAACTAGAGAAAGCCCGTGCACAGCAATGAAGACCCAACGCAGCCAAAACTAATAAATCAAAATAAATAAATAATTAATTAAATACATTTATCCTTTCTTCTCTGGTGTTAAACTGCTGTTACTCATATTAAGTAACATTTTCGTTTCAGATATTGTATTTTCCCAATTTTTTGTAAATATTATTTTTGCCTTACTATGTTCATTTTTTATTTTACATTCTTGAACATAATAGAGCATATTTCTAATAGGTTACAGGGAGGCTGGTCTGTATCATTTCAATCCATCATATAGTGCTTTTCCATTTTCCCCCAACATTTTTGTGTTCTATAAGTCTTGTACTTGTTTCATAAAATATAATTGCTAAGTTTTCTATTTTTTGAAGATGTTATACATGGAATTGTTTTCTTAATTTCATTTTTGTATTGTTGATTGCTAATGTCTAGAAATACAATTGATTTTTGTATATTGGTCTTATATCCTGCAAACTTGTTGAACTTTATTAATCTTCATAGTTTTATGTGTATGTGTGTATATTGTTTAGGGTTTTCTATATATAATATGTCATTTGCAAGTAGAGATTGTCTTATTTCTTCCTTTTTAATATGGATGCCTCATTTTTGTTTTCTGTTTAATTACCCTGGCTAGTACCCCTGGTATAATGTTGAGTAGAAGTAGTGAGAGTAGATACCCTTTTTGTTCTTTTTTTTTTTTTTTTGCTGTACTTGGGCCTCTCACTGTTGTGGCCTCTCCCATTGTGGAGCACAGGCTCCGGACACGCAGGCTCAGCGGCCATGGCTCTCGGGCCCAGCCGCTCCGCGGCATGTGGGATCTTCGCGGACTGGGGCATGAACCCGTGTCCTCTGCATCGGCAGGCGTACTCTCAACCACTGCGCCACCAGGGAAGCCCCCGTTTTTGTTCTTGATCTTAGAGGGAAAACATTATTTTTTAAACCATTAAATATAATATTAGTTGTAGATTTTTCCTAGATACTCTTTATCAAGCTGAGGACGTTGGCTACTATTCCTGGTTTGTTAAGTGCTATTACCACAAAAGAGTGATAGACTTTGTTAAATGCTTATTTTAAAAAAAATTAATTTTATTTATTTTTTTATACAGCAGGTTGTTATTAGTCATCCATTTTATACACATCAGTGTGAACATGTCAATCCCAGTCTCCCAATTCATCATACCACCACCACCACCACCTGCCGCTTTCTCCCCTTGGTGTCCATTCATTTGTTCTCTACTTCTGTGTCTCAATTTCTGCCCTGCAAACCAGTTCATCTGTACCATTTTTCCAGGTTCCACATACATGCGTTAATATACGATACTTGTTTTTCTCTTTATGACTTACTTCACTCTGTATGACAGTCTCTAGGTCCATCCACGTCTCTACAAATGACCGAATTTCATTCCTTTTTATGGCTAAGTTATATTCCATTGTATATATGTACCACATCTTCATTATCCATTCATCTGTTGATGGGCATTTAGGCTGCTTCCATGACCTGGCTATTGTAAATAGTGCTGCAATGAACATTGGGATGCATGTGACTTTTTGAATTATGGTTTCTCAGGGTATATGCCCAGTAGTGGGGTTGCTGGGTCATATGGAAATTCTATTTTTAGTTTTTTAAGGAACCTCCATACTGTTCTCCATAGTGGCTGTATCAACTTACATTCCCACCAACAGTGTAAGAGGGTTCCCTTTTCTCCACACCCTCTCCAGCATCAGATTTTCTGATGATGCCCATTCTAACTGGTGTGAGGTGATACCTCATTGTAGTTTTGATTTGCATTTCTCTAATAATTAATGATGTTGAGAAGCTTGTCATGTGCCTCTTGGCCATCTGTATGTCTTCTTTGGAGAAATGTCTATTTAGATCTTCTGCCCATTTTTTGATTGGGTTGTTTGTTTTTTTAATATTGAGCTGCATGAGCTAATTTTGGAGATTAATCCTTTGTCAGTTGCTTCATTTGCAAATATTTTCTCCCATTCTGAGGGTTGTCTTTTGGTCTTGTTTATGGTTTCCTTTGCTGTGCAAAAGCTTTTAAGTTTCATTAGGTCCCATTTGTTTATTTTTGTTTTTATTTCCATTACTCTAGGAGGTGGATCAAAAAAGATCTTGCTGTGATTTATGTCAAAGAGTGTTCTTCCTATGTTTTCCTCTAAGAGTTTTATGGTGTCCAGTCTTACATTTAGGTCTTGAATCCATTTTGAGTTTATTTTTGTATATGGTGTTAGGGAGTGTTCTAATTCCATTCTTTTACGTGTAGCTGTCCAGTTTTCCCAGCACCACTTATTGAAGAGACTGTCTTTTCTCTATTGTATGTCCTTGCCTCCTTTGTCATAGATTAGTTGACCATAGGTGCATAGGTTTATCTCTGGACTTTCTATCCTGTTCCATTGATCTATATTTCTGTTTTTGTGCAAGTACCATATTGTCTTGATTACTGGAGCTTTGTTGTGTAGTCTGAAGTCAGGGAGTCTGATTCCTCCAGCTCCGTTTTTTTCCCTCAAGACTGCTTTGGCTATTCGGGGTCTTTTGTGTCTCCATACAAATTTTAAGATTTTTTGTTCTAGTTCTGTAAAAAATGCCATTGGTAATTTGATAGGGCTTGCATTGAATCTGTAGATTGCTTTGGGTAGTATAGTCATTTTCACAATACTGATTCTTCCAATCCAAGAACATGGTATATCTCTCCATCTGTTGGTATCATCTTTAATTTCTTTCATCAGTGTCTTATAGTTTTCTGCATACAGGTCTTTTGTCTCCCTAGGTAGGTTTATTCCTAGGTATTTTATTCTTTTTGTTGCAATGGTAAATGGGAGTGTTTCCTTAATTTCTCTTTCAGATTTTTCATCATTAGTGTATAGGAATGCAAGAGATTTCTATGCATTAATTTTGTATCCTGCAACTTGACCAAATTCATTGATTAGCTCTAGTAGTTTTCTGGTGACATCTTTAGGATTCTCTACGTATAGTATCATGTCATCTGCAAACAGTGACAGTTTTACCTCTCCTTTTCCAATTTGTCTTCGTTTTATTTCATTTTCTTCTCTGATTGCCATGGCTAGGACTTCCAAAACTATGTTGAATAAAGCAGTGAGAGTGGACATCCTTGTCTTGTTCCTGATCTTAGAGGAAATGCTTTCAGTTTTTCACCATTGAGAATGATTTTTGTTGTGGGTTTGTCATATATGGCCTTTATTATGTTGAGGTAAGTTCCCTCTATGCCCACTTTCTGGAAGGTTTTTATCATAAATGGTGTTGAATTTTGTCAGAAGCTTTTTCTGCATCTATTGAGATGATCAGATGGTTTTTATTCTTCAATTTGTTAATATGGTGTATCACATTGATTGATTTGCATATAGTGAAGAATCCTTGCATCCCTGGGATAAACCCCACTTGATCATGGTGTATGATCCTTTTGATGTGTTACTGGATTCTGTTTGCTAGTATTTTGTTCAGGATTTTTGCATCTATATTCATCAGTGATATTGGTCTGTAATTTTCTTTTTTTTATAGTATCTTTGTCTGGTTTTGGTATCAGGGTGATGGTGGCCTCATAGAATGAGTTTGGGGTGTTCCTTCCTCTGCAGTTTTTTGGAAGAGTTTGAGAAAGATGGGTGTTAGCTCTTCTCTAAATGTTCGATAGAATTCACCTGTGAAGCCATCTGGTGCTGGACTTTTGTTTGTTGGAAGATTTTTAATCACAGTTTCAATTTTATTACTTGTGATTGGTCTGTTCATATTTTCTATTTATTCCTGGTTCAGTCTTGGAGGGTTTACCTTTCTAGGAATTTGTCCATTTCTTCCAGGTTGTCCATTTTATTAGCATAGAGCTGCTTGTAGTAGTCTCTTAGGATGCTTTATATTTATGCCGTGTCTGTTGTAACTTCCTCTTTTTCATTTCTAATTTTATTGATCTGAGTCCTCTCCCTCTTTTTCTTGATGAGTCTGGCTAAAGGTTTATCAATTTTGTTCATCGTCTCAAATACCCAGTTTTTAGTTTTATTGATCTTTGCTATTGTTTTCTTTGTTTCTATTTCATTTATTTCTGCTCTGATCTTTATGATTTCTTTCCTTCTGCTAACTTTGGGTTTTATTTGTTCTTCTTTTCTAGTTCCTTTAGGTGTAAGGTTACATTGCTTATTTGAGATGTTCCTTGAGGTAGGGTGTATAGCTATAAAATTCCCTCTTAGAACTGCTTTTGCTGCATCCCATAGGTTTTGGATCGTCATGTTTTCATTGTCATTGTCTCTAGGTAATTTTTGATTTCCTCTGATTTCTTCAGTGATCTCTTGGTTATTTAGTAATGTATTATTTAGCCTCCATGTGTCTGTGTTTTTAACGTTTTTTCCCCTGTAATTGATTTCTAATTTCATAGCTTTGTGGTCAGAAAAGTTGCTTGGTATGATTTCAATTTTCTTAAACTTACTGAAGCTTGATTTGTGACCCAAGATGTGATGTATCCTGGAGAATGTTCCATGTGCACTTGAGAAGAAAGTGTAATCTGCTGTTTTTGGATAGAATGTCCTATAAACATCAACTAAATCTATGTGGTCTATTGTGTCATTTAAAAGCTTGTGTTTCCATATTAATTTTCTGTCTGGATTATCTGTCCATTGTTGTAAGTGAGGTGTTAAAGTCCCCCACTATTACTGTGTTACTTTCGATTTCCTCTTTTATAGTTCTTAGCAGTTGCCTTATGTAATGAGGTGCTCCTATATTGGGTGCATATATATTTATAATTGTTATATCTCCTTCTTGGATTGATCCCTTGATCATTATGTAGTGTCCTTCCTTGTCTCTTGTAACATTCTTTATTTTAAAGTCTATTTTATCTGATATGAGTTTTGCTACTCCAGCATTCTTTTGATTTCCATTTGCATGGAATATCTTTTTCCATCCCCTCACTTTCAGTCTGTATGTGTCCCTAGGTCTGAAATGGGTCTCTTTTAGACAGCATATATATGGGTCTTGTTTTTGTTTCCATCAGCAAGCCTGTGTCTTTTGGTTGGAGCACTTAATCCATTCACATTTAAGGTAATTATCGACATGTATGTTACTATTACCATTTTATTAATTGTTTTGGGTTTGTTTTTGTAGGTCCTTTTCTTCTTTTGTGTTTTCCACTTAGACACGTTCCTTTAGCATTTGTTGTAGAGCTAGTTTGGTGGTGCTGAATTCTCTTAGCTTTTCATTGTCTGTAAAGCTTTTGATTTCTCTGTTGAATCTGAATGAGATCCTTGCTGGGTACGGTAATCTTGGTTGTAGGTTCTTCCCTTTTATCTCTCTAAATATTTCCTGCCACTCCTTTCTGGCCTGTAGAATTTCTGCTGAGAAATCAGCTGTTAACCTTATGGGAGTTCCCTTGTATGTTATTTGTCATCTTTCCCTTGCTGCTTTCAATGATTTTTCTTTGTCTTTAATTTTTGCCAATTTGATTACTATGTGTCTTGGCATGTTTCTCTTTGGGTTTATCCTGTGTGGGACTCTCTGCCCTTGCTGGACTTGGGTGGCTATTTCCTTTCCCATGTTAGGGAAGTTTTTGACTATAATCTCTTCAAATATTTTCTGGGGTCCTTTCTCTCTGTCTTCTCCTTCTGGGACCCCTATAATACGAATGTTGTTGTGTTTAATGTTGTCCCAAAGGTCTCTTAGGCTGTCTTCATTTCTTTTCATTCTTTTTTCTTTATTCTGTTCTGCAGCAGTGAATTCCACCATTTTGTCTTCTAGGTCACTTATCTGTTCTTCTGCCTCAGTTATTCTGCTATTGATTCCTTCTAGTGTAGTTTTTATTTCAGTTATTGTATTGTTCAGCTCTGTTTGCTTGTTCTTTAATTCTTCTAGGTCTTTGTTAAACATTTCTTGCATCTTCTCGATCTTTGCCTGCATTCTTTTTCCGAGGTCCTGGATCATCTTCACTATCATTATACTGAATTCTTTTTTCTGGAAGGTTTCCTATCTCCACTTCATTTAGTTGTTTTTCTGGGGTTTTATCTTGTTCCTTCATCTGGTACATAGCCCTCTGCCTTGTCATCTTGTCTTTCTTTCTGTGAATGTGGTTTTTGTTCCACAGGCTTGTGGATTGTAGTTCTTCTTGCTTCTGCTGTCTGCCCTCTGGTGGATGAGGCTATCGAAGAGGCTTCTGCAAGTTTCCTGATGGGAGGGACTGGTGGTGGGTAGAGCTGGCTGTTGGTCTGGTGGACAGAGCTCAGTAAAACTTTAATCTGCTTGTCTGCTGATGGGTCGGGCTGGCTTCCCTCCCTGTTGGTTGTTTGGCCTGAGGTGACCCAACACTGGAGCCTACCCAGGCTCTTTGGTGGGGCTAATGGCAGACTCTGGGAGGGCTTTTGCCAAGGAGTGCTTCCCAGAACTTTTGCTGCCAGTGTCCTTGTCCTCACGCTGAGACACAGCCACCCCCTGCCTCTGCAGGAAACCCTCCAACACTGGCAGGTAGGTCTGGTCCAGTCTCCTATGGGGTCACTCCTCCTTCCCCTTGGGTCTTGATGAGCAGCTACTTTGTGTGTTCACTCCAAGAGTCGAGTCTCTGTTTCCCCCAGTCCTGTCAAAGTCCTGCAATCAAATCCCATTAGCATTCAAAGTCTGATTCTCTAGGAATTCCTCCTCCCATTGCCAGACCCCCAAGTTGGGAAGCCTGACGTGGGGCTCAGAACCTCCATTCCAGTGGGTGGACTTCTGTGGTATAATTGTTCTCCAGTTTGTGAGTCACCCACCCAGAGGTTATGGGATTTGATTTTATTGTGATTGCGCCCCTCCTACCATCTCATTTGGCTTCTCCTTTGTCTTTGGATTTGGGGTATCTATTTTGGTGAGTTCCAGTGTCTTCCTGTCGATGATTGTTCAGCAGTTAGTTGTGATTCTGGTGTTCCTGCAAGAGGGAGTGAGAGCATGTCCTTCTATTCTGCCGTCTTGAACCAATCTCATTAAATGCTTTTTCTGTATCTATGAGATGATTGTATGTTTTTTCTAATTTGCATACTTTATACCTTATTTGGTTTTTGTGTGTTTATAAAAATACATAATGGATTCATAAATGCACTATTACTTTCATGAAATCAGTGATGGTATATTCTCTTTCATTTGTATTTTACCATATATCTCAATACAATACTCTTCAGAGAATAGGCACAATAAATATTCTATGAACTAACAGCTAAATTTTTTGATCCTGGCCATAACTTTTAGCATCTGGAAACCCTAAATCTCTAGGCTGGGAACGTGTTTCATTGGGTTTCACAGTGACTCTCTTCTTAGGCCTAGTATTTTGCTGTGAAATTTTCTAGAATTTTATAATTTCTGGATGGTTTATGTAACTATATAAAAATTTACTTTTAGGTTTAGTGATCTACCCCTGGACTTTTTGTCAATTATGACATAGTATAGTTGTGAATAGTATGCCTATTTGGGTGAAATAAAAAATTATGAACTACACATATATGTAGAGGAAATGATATGATGCTTGGGATTTTTGTAAAAATAAAACAGAAGGGGAGTGGTTAGAGGTATAGAGAAAACAAGATTGGCCATGAATTCATAATGGTTGAAGCTGGAAAATAGGTACATTTTACCTACTTTTGTATGTTTAAAATATTACATTAAATAGTGTAATATAATACAAAAATCATGTAAAGCATATATGCACAGATTTATAGGTATTATAACTTAATAACTACCTAGATTATGAGTTAGAATTTTGCATTATTCCAGAAGCCACCCATGTGCCTCTTTCCAACCATAATCTTCCCCCTTCTTTATTGGGAACTATTATCCTGACATTTCTTGCTGTTCTTTATAGTTACCACCTATGTATGCATTCTTAAATAATATAGTTTAGTTTTGCCCATGGTAAGTTTATATGAAAGATATCATATTACATGTATTTTTTGTGTTTTTATTCTTTCGTCATTATGAAATTCATCCATATTTTGCATATGGTCCTAGTTTATTATAGCATAGCACTCCAATATATGAATATGCCATCAATTCTACTGTAAATGTACATTTGTGTTGTTTCCAGTTGCAATGTTTTCTTTGATTCAGCCCATTTTATTTTCCATATCCGTTAATTACATCCCTGAAAAACTGGATGATGGCCTTTGAGAATGAGAAAACATCTTTTCTCCCTTCTCAGGTGCCATCAGCTCTATCAACTCTCTATCTGGTATATTTTTAACCAAAACCCAAGACTACTGAGTATGGTCTTTAAACTAACTAATTAATATCCTCATTTCCTTTAAACATTGAAAATTTTAAGCCCAATCCACTAAATACTGGAGACTGTAAAAGTAGGGTAGACTTGGGCTTCCCTGGTGGCGCAGTGGTTGGGAGTCCGCCTGCCGACACAGACGACACGGGTTCGTGCCCCGGTCCGGGAGGATCCCACATGCCGCGGAGCGGCTGGGCCCGTGAGCCATGGCCGCTGAGCCTGCACGTCCGGAGCCTGTGCTTAGCAACGGGAGAGGCCACAACAGTGAGAGGCCCGCGTACCGCAAAAAATAAATAAATAAAAAAATAGGGTAGACTTGAGAGAGAGGGAAATGAAGAAAAAGTCTCCTTAAGGAAGAATAAAAGGAGTATGAGGCCTTTTGGTGGAGGGTGGAGATGAGGTGAGGAGGAAGGTAGAGGCAACATTAAAGATGGATTGTGAGGGACTTCCCTGATGGTCCAGTGGTTAAGACTCCTGCTTCCAGTGCAGGGTGTGTGGGTTCAATCCCTGGTCAGGGAACTAAGATCCCACATGCCATGCGACATGGCCAAAAAATTTTTTAAAAAAAAGAAAAAGAAAAAGGAATAAAAAAAAATGGATTGTGAAATTAAGTCAAAGTTACCCAAAGTTGGTAGATATGTTTCACTTTCCATAAAACTTATCGCAACATAGCTTGCCAGGTTTTGTTCCATACTACTTTGCTCAATTTAAAAATATTATCCCAGTGTCTGGGTATTAGGAATTTGTATAAATTCCAATATCTTGGAATGTTGGTAACAGCAGGGCACAATGTTTCTCTCCTGGATTATTTTGACCCAAACCAAAAAATTTCTTTTATTTATTTTCCTGAAGATTGAATTAGAATTTTCAGTGAGGCATCAGTAATGGCACAAGCAAGTATTGATATTAGTCAGCTACACAAATTGTCACATGATACAGGTTTGTTTTTAAACCAAGAGATGAGTTGGCTTTGATGATAATTTTTTTTAATAGTTACTGAGGGAAATTTCACTTTGTGTCATGTCCAGATATTGATGCTATAAATGTCATCATATTGGATATTTACTGGTAGATTTGTCAATTCCTTAATGAAAGGACAGGTGAAAAAAGATTTGTGCGATAATGGAAAAAATATTAGTCACTTAGCAAAAAGCAATGAATTTATATTTATATCATATAATTAAGAATTTCACCATAATACTGTACTATAAAATCACAGCTGAATTTAAAAATTCTAAGCATTTTTGTTTTAAATCCTTTTTTTTAAGTTTGTAGGGAA
>NW_006778737.1:1467855-1494371 GCF_000442215.2 Lipotes vexillifer | reverse complement strand
GTAGGGAAATTTCTCAGTCTTGCTTCAGAAATAATGCTTTTGCCTCAGTGGGTTCATTTTCCTATGGTCCGTTTGGATTGTGAAGATTTGAAGACAGGCCTAATAAACAAAGCAAAAGCCTTTGCAAACATATTACTAAATGACATAGCTTCAAAACATAGGAAAGAAAATGAAAGGTGAGTAGAATTAGTTGCCAAACTCAGAATTATAGGGCTAAAAGAAATAGTTTGCTAGTAACAATTCTTGTTTAAAAATAAAAGATTAAAATATAAGTACTTGTAAGTTTTTCTCCATAGCTACTTCCTAAGAGGGTTTCTTTATAATCTTGTTGGTTTGGTTTCTTTTCGTTTGATACTGTTTGAGACTAGTTTTGAGGTAACCCAGGATTTTTTTAAAAAAAGAAATGGACATATATCAGCTTTTGGATACAGGTTGCATGGTAATGAAAAAAACCATAGACTTTCAGTGATATTGGGAAGATCTGGGATCATTCCTGACCACGATATTGACTTATTGTGTCACCTAGTTTATTTTTTGCATCTGTAAAATGGAGACAGTAATACCTAGTTGGCAGGATGGCTATAGATTGGATTCATGAACTAGTGGCCTACTAGCTGAATGTGTCATGCAAATGTGTTTTATTTGTCTTACATTGTTTTTTATTTTGTTTAAACTAATTTTGAATTTGCTATCAACATTTCAAAATTAGGAGTTTTCACACACACACACACACACACTCTCTCTCTCTCTCTCTCTCTCGCCAGATCTCTTACTTTTCTTGAAAAAGTGGGAAGACCATGCCACATTAGGCCTATAGTGGTAAATGGAGTTGAGATGAAACTTTCCCTTTGACAGGGAGAATGGCCTCTGGTTTGTTCATCCAGTGCTCAAGCAACTGGTCCTCTAAATAATTTAACTTATTTGTTACCTGTCTGGCTCCAGAGGACTTTTAGTTTGCAACTTCTATAAGGATTAAAACTAATATTTATATAAATCACCTAGCACAGTGCCTGGAACATAGTACTCAAGAAATGTTAGCCATTATGTTTATTTTCCCAGAAACAATGTAAGAGAATTATGTGCCTTGGAATCAGAGAGACCTGGATTTGAATCCTGTCTCTGCCATGAACTAGTTCATGTTACTTTAATTTTATAGATTTTATAGATGTATGATGTATCCTGAATTATGTCAGATAAGTTATGCTTAAATATTTTAAGATATATTAGTGAATTAAACAATTTTTTTAGGATCACAGTTCCTATTTTATAGTAATCATAATAATTTTTTTTTAGTGTGATAGAGCTTTAATTACTTTAACTATAATAAAGCAGGGTATTATGTCAGTATTTGCAGTGAATTTGAAGCAATTAAAGAGCATGCATTAAAAGTCCCTGAGACAACAGAAGAGATGATGGAGCTCATATCTTATGTAGAAAAAGCCCGGACTGTAAGAATTAATGAGTTGGTTTCACGGATCAAGGTAAGAATTTTTAAATTTACATATTTTAAAATATTTTTTTCATTGTGAAATATTATAAACATATTGGAAGTATATAAAACATATAGTTAAACAAAGTTATATAAAAAAAAACAAAGTTATAAAGTGAACACCTATGTTGCCACCACCAAGGTCAAGAAATAGGATATTGCCAGCACCCTAGAAACTCTCTGTGTATGACTATCTGACCATAACTACTTCCCTTCCTTTACCTCCTAGAGGTGTCGACTTGGTTTCTACAGTAATCTTTTTTATTTTTCTTTAGTTCCACCATGTGTGCATCCTTAACAAAGGTTTAAAAAAATATTTTCTTTTATAGTTTCTACATTTAGTAGTACATATGCTTATACTTTCCCCACCACAAGGTTATATACCTATACACCTATATTGTACTCTGATTTTTGTTTAAAAATGTGAAATATAGGGACTTCCCTGGCGATCCAGTGGTTAAGATGCCGCGCTTCCACCGCAGGGGGCATGGGTTTGATCCCTGGTCGGGGACCTAAGATGTCACATGCCGCACGGCATGGCAGAAAGGAAAAAAAAAAAGTAAAATACAACACACACCAAAAATTGCATAAAACATAAATTGTACAATTTAAAATGTTATAAAGTAAACATCCAGTAATTATCATCCAGGGAAAGAAATAGAAGCTTGTCAACACCCTAGAAGCCCATTACAATCTCCTGTCTTTTTCTGGATGTGAACACTATCCTGACTTTTATAGTAGTCATTTCCTGCTCTTCTTTGTAGTTTTACCATCTAAATATGCATTCCTAATCAATATAGCTAATTTTTGTTTCATTTTGATCTTTATATAAATAGAATCATACTATTTCTATTCTTTTGTGTCTTGTCAACATTATGTTAGTAATGTCATTGTTCCTTAACTTTCATTTATTTTCACTGATGTCTGGTATTCATATTATATAACCATAGGATAATTTATTATTTTAATTTTACTGTTCTGGATAGTTGGGTTGTTTCTACTTTTGCTACTAAAAGCAATGCTTCTGGGAACATTTCTGTATGTGTACGCTGGTGCGTATATTTATGCATTTCTTCCAGGTGTTATAAGATATACTTATTTTCACCTTTACTAGCTAAGGCAAAACTCTTTTCTAAAGTAATTCCAATTTTATACTCCTATCAGCAGTGTTTAAGAGTCCTGTTGTTTTATATCCTTATCCATACCTGTTATTGTGAGATATTTAAAATTTTGCCAGTCTGTTGGGTGGAGGTTACTGTATTTTTAATTTGCATTTTCCTGAAAAAAAATGAACTGAACACTTTTCATATGCTTATTGACCATTTGGAGCTCCTCTTTTGTGAAATACTAGTATTTGTTTTTTAAAAAAATTAAAAGAAAATTTTATTTTTAAATTTTTATTTATCTATTTGTTTATATTTAAAATTGAAGTATAGTTGATGTACAATATTATATAAGTTACAGGTGTACACTATAGTGATGTGCAATTTTTAAAGCTTATGTTCCATTTATAGTTATTATAAAATATTGGCTCTATTTCCTGTGTTGTACAGTATATCCTTGTGGCTTATTTTATGCATAATAGTTTGTACCTCTTAATCCCATACTCCTATAATGCCTCTCCCCCTTCCCCCTCCCCACTGGTAATCACTGGTTTGTTCTCTAAATCTGTGAATCCGTTCCTTTTTTTGTTATATTCACTAGTTTGTTGTATTTTTTAGATTCCACATATAAGTGATATCATTCAGTATTTTTCTTTCTCTATCTGGCTTTCTTTCTCTCTATTTCACTTAGCATAATACACTCCAAGTCCATCCATATTGTTACAAATGGGAAAATTTCATTCTTTTTTATGGCTGTGTAGTATTTCACTCCAGTACATGTCTTTTACCTATTTTTCTTTTGGATTGTGTGTCCTTTTCTAATTGATTTATAGTCGTTTTTAAAAAATTGTGGTAAGATATACATAACATAAAGTTTACCATCTTTACCATTTTTAAGTGTATAGTTCAGTGTAGTAGTTTTGAATATATTATTGATAAATATCCTTTCCTTCACTCTGTAATTTATTTCAGTCTTTAATGGTGTTTTGATGAATGGAAGTTCTTAATTTTAATGTAGTCAAATGGAGCAATTTTTTTTTTTTTTTTTTTTTTTTTTTTTTCTACAGCTAGTGCTTTCTGTGTCTTGTTTAAGAAATCCTTTTCTACCCAGGGTCATCAAGATTTTTTTCTTGTGTCCTTTTCTGGAAGCTGTTTAGTTTTGCCTTTCAGGTTTAGATTTTCAGTCTCCCTGAATTTTATTTCTGTGAATGATGTGAGGTCCTATTTAATTACATTTTCATATGCATGAGCAGTTACATATTTATTGAAGACCCTATACTTTCCCCACTGCTCTGCAGTGCCATCTCTATTATATATCAAGTGTCCCTATATGTGCAGATCTGTTTTAAGACATTCTATTCTGTTTTATTGGCCTTTTGTCTATCCTTGTATCAATACCACACTGACTTAATTACAACAGCTTAATTGTAATAGCAATAATAATTCTTGATTCCCGGTAGAGCATGTCCTCCCACTCTATTCTTCATCAAGTTTCTTGTTTGCTCTTGGCTATTAGTATTTTCATATAAATTTTAGAATTAGATGATCACAGCTCATAAAATAATGTTTTGGGATTTTCACTGAGATTGCATAAAATTGATAATAAACGTAGAGAATTAGCATCTTTCCAATATAAATTTTAGAATCAGTTTTTCACATTCTGCAAAATTCTGTTGGAATTTTTATTAGAAATGCATTAAATAGATGGAGAGAATCAGTACATACACTGTGGAGTCTTCCAGTTCATGATATATCTTTTATTCATTTACCTCTTCTTTAACATCTCTTAATATTTTATAATTTTCTCTGTAGAGGTCCTGCACATCTTTTGTTAGTTATATTTTCAGGTACTTGATATCTTTTAATGTTATATTAAATTATACCTTAAATTGTTCATCTTATCTTAGTTACTTGAATATAAAAGTACAATTAACTTATATTAATAGACTTTAAAAAAATAGTTTTAGATTTACAAAAAAACCTAGTAGATAGTACAGAGAGTTCCCATATTACACACACATCCTCACACACTCAATTTTCTCATTATTAACATCTTACACTAATATGGTACATTTGTTATAATTAATAAACCAATATTGATATATTATTAACTAAAGTCCATAGTTTATTCAGATTTCCTTAGTTTTTACTGAAAGCCCTTTTTCTATCTCAGGAACTCATCTGAGATACCACATTGTATCTAGTTGTCATGTATCCTTAGGCTTCTCTTGGCTCTGAGAGTTTCTTAGGTTTTCCTTGCTTTTGATGTTCTTGATAGTTTTGAGAAGTAGGAATTTGTCTGATATTTTTCTCATGATTAGAACAGGGTAGTCGGTTTTTTGGAGGAGAATCACAAAGGAAAAGTGCCATTTTCATCACATCATCTCAAGGATACATATTATCAACATGGCATTTGATGTTGAGCTTGATCACCAGGCAGAAGTAGTGTTTATCATGTCTCTCCACTCTTTTCTCCCCCTTTCCATACTGTCTTCTTTGGAAGGAAGTCACTGTATGCATCCACACTTAAGAACCGGGAGTTGTGCTTTCCTCCTTTAGAGTAGAGTAGCTACATTATTTATTTGGAATTATTCTGCATAGGAGACTTGTTTCTTCTCCCCTGCTTATTAATTTATTCAATCATTTATTTATATGAACTTATGGATATTTATTTTATACTTTGACTATAATATAAAATTTATTTTATATGCAAAGTAATAGCTATCACTAAATTTTTTCTTAATTAAAATTTTTTTATTTAAATAACTTTAAAATTTATATATATTTTTTCTCTTTTTAATTTTGACAGTTAATCCGAAGATGCTTTTGGAATGTCTACATATACTATTTTATAACTAGTAGTTAATGACAGTTTTGGTTTTGTTCTTATCAAACATTACACATTTCCAAAACTTTATTTTCTTTGCTACAATGGACTGGTTAGGATCTTTAGTACAATGTTGAATAGAAGTCATCTTGATCCCAATCTCAAAGGGAAAGGCTTCAAGATTTCACTGTTAAGTATGAAATTTGCTATAGGTTTTTTATAGGTTCCCTTATCAGATTAGTAAATTCTCTTCTGTGGGAGGGTGGGGAAGATGCATTTGGAGATTGGGATTGACATATGCACACTACTATATATAAAATAGATAACTAGTAAGAACCTACTGTATAGCACAGGGAACTCTACTCAATACTCTGTAATGACCTATATGGGAATGGGATCTAAACAAGAGTAGATCTATGTATATGTATAACTGATTCACTTTGCTGTACAGCAGAAACTAACAAAATATTATAAATCAACTATACTCCAATAAAAGTTAAGTGAAAAACATTACTGTGAATGCATGTTGAATTTTATCTTTTTTTTTTTTTTTGCATCTATTGGGGTGATCTTATGCTTTTTCTCCTTTAATCTATTAATATAATTGTTTACATGAATCAGATTTTATTAGGTTAATTTCTACATGCAACATAATACATATATGATGCATTCTGCATATTATATATATTATATACATATACAGCAAATATGTAAGCTATAGAGGGTAAAGATATTCAACCTCTCTATTCAGGTAAATCTATTGGTTTTAAAGGTTTTTGTTTTGTTTTGTTTTGGTTTTGCCATTCACCCCTAAACTCTTTCTAGACAATTGCTGTATGCTAATGGTAGGCAAAAAAAGTGGTACTGTCACTGAAAATGCAAAACAAAATAAAAGATGCTAAAATCTTTCTCAACAAAGATTCAAAAATTAAATACATAAGAATAAAAAATGTAAAATCTTTGAAAAGAAAAACATTTAAATGGTTGCTGAACAAAAGCTGCATATTTCATCATCATTTTCAGTCATCTACATGGAGACTCAAGAGTACCTTTCTGTTAAGTCAACTGCAAGTGAAAACTTTTAAAAAGCTTTATTTCTGGTATAAAAATCTGCAATTGTGTGGTATGAAGCCAAATAAATAACCCTACAGTTATTGAAATACCCATGTGGTTTGGGTAATATGAAATATCAGTTAATAATCTGAGTCAGATTGAAATTTGAGAGAGTATTAGAAATTGTTATTGGTTCTCTTTTTCATAATGCTTTAGATTTTCTATGTGGTTTAATATATCTGGAGTTTCTTCTGTAGGAATCCAAACGCTGGATGAGTTACTTTTTAGATGTATTTCTATTTCCTCCAGAAGACTTAGCTTTAAATTCAGCTGTCCTTATGTGGCCTTGGAAAATTAATCCCATCTTTGATGAAAATGATGAGGTGAATATATTTTTCAATATGTATTTTTGTATTATGATATTTTAAGCACAGTGTTCATTTAATTTTCCTACATACTTGCCATCTACCTTTAAAAAGTAACTTCATGTGTCAGTATGATTTTGGGGTTAGCCACATTTATGGCCCTGCAGGCTTAGGCTTAACCCACAAAGTTGTAAAAAGTGGGACTGACAGGGCTTCCCTGGTGGCGCAGTGGTTGAGAGTCCTCCTGCCGATGCAGGGGACACGGGTTCCGTGCCCCGATCCGGGGGGGATTCCCACATACCGCGGAGCGGCTGGGACCGTGAGCCATGGCTGCTGGGCCTGCGCATCCGGAGCCTGTGCTTCGGAACGGGAGAGGCCACAATAGTGAGAGGCCCGCGTACCGCAAAAACAACAACAACAACAACAAAAAAACAACAGATGTCATTTTGTAGGCCTCTTAAAAATTCAATTTATAGATATTTCCTGGTTAAGCTTCTTAAAGATAGCACAATAATGTCAATAAAAAAAAAAAAAAAAAAAAAGTGGGACTGACATTAAAAAAGTCAGAACTATTTACAAATTAATAATAATAATTGTAATCTCTGTGCTATTAAATCATTTAATACTCACAAAAATCCCAGGTGCTCCTATTTTCCCCATTTCATAGATGAGAAAAATGAGTTTCAGAGAAGTTAAGTAACTTTCCCAGGAAGAAGTAGCAGATTCAGGATTTTATATAAGACTGAATATAGTTCAGATTTTGAAAAAGTCCTAATGTAAACTAGTTTCTCCTAAACTGGGAAGTAAGATGGTATAGTAGTAATGAAAAGCATGGACTTCAGTTAGATAAGCCAGAGTTCTAATCCAGATTTTGACTTTTATGATTTTGTGACATTGGACATGCCTCTTAACCTCTATATGCTTAAATTTCTTTACCTCTGAAATGAGGATACTAATACTTGTGGTAATATAGGTAGAGTGTTTAATAAATCTTGACATAACAAGTGCTCAATATATGGTAGCTTTTATTATTTTCCCAGAATCTGTTAAATAGTTAAAGTATCTATTTAATAAATAAGAATTGTTACAGTCACTTCGGAGATATAGGAAAGTTTTTCTGTGTGGTTTTGTGGTTTATTATTCTTTTCATTTTTATATCAGTCAGTTTTATTTTTGTACAATGTTTTATTTTTACTTCGCTGATGTTTTTTGTTACTGTATAAAGCATTCGGATTTCTGATTTGATAATTCTTTGCTTTGTAACAAAATAGTTAACATGATTAATTTTTTTTTAAAGCTCCTTGAGAATGCTAAACATAAAAAAGAAAATGAGCTAATAGAAAAGAGAGAGAAACTGATTTTGGAAATAGAAAAGGAATCACGCCGCATGGAAGAGTTTGCAGAATTTGCAGAACTGGACCGCATGCAGCAGGTCTGATAAATATAGACAGTAGCTATGGCAGGCTGGTAGATTAATACAGGACATGTTTCTATAATATAGAAAAACCTGTGCTTACTAAGGCAAACAGAGGCCTGACTCTTAGGCCTGGGACTGCTGCTAATTATGTAATCTTTTTTTGTGATTTAGTTTTCTATTTGTAAGATAGACATAGCCATACCTTTTGCTCTGTGTCATGGTGATGTTGTGAAGTTGATGTTTAAAGTTGCTATATAAATGCAAGGACATAGCCTATGCAGTATTATATAATTTTATTTTTATAACATTTCTTGGGTATTTCTTGAAATAAAAAATTATTTGCTTTCAGTATGTGACAGATGTAAGACAACTACAAAAACGTATTCAGGAATCTGAAGAAGCAGTTCAATTTATTAATAAAGAAGAGGAACTTTTCAGATGGGAACTGACAAAATATCCTGAACTGGATAAATTAAAAGTTAACATTGAGCCCTATCAGAAGTTTTTTAATTTAGTTTTGAAGTGGCAACGAACAGAAAAACGGTAATTTCTGGTAATGTAATAAAAAATTAAGTAAAGATATAAAAAGATTTATAAAATATACATTGATTTTTGTTGTTGTTGGCTAGGTGTTTAAAAGTAGGATTTATCTGTCCATTTGAAAGAGAAACCGAATATTATATAGAAGCATCAAATATTGCTAAGGCACCACCTAGCCTTACTAATATAATATCTAAAGTCTCACCTGGGTTTTCCAGAGTTGATTCATTTTTTAATGCAATTAATTCATTTGACTCATTCATTTGACACTAAGAATTAGAAGTATGGAGTCAAATCAGCATTTCATCTGGATACTGTTAGTTGTCCGTTTACAGTCTGATTCATATTTTTGCACATGCAGCATAGCTGAAATTGTGGTTTTAGTATTGTCTGTCATCATTCTATCTGTGTGACTGAGAAAAACTGTTAATTGCTCTTGTTCTCAGTTGTTTCTATTATAAAATGAAGGGCCTAGCCTAGAGAATCTCTAAGGCCTTTTCACACACCAGAAGTCTCTGAGTTTAATATTTTTTTAATTAAAATATCCAATTTTTTTCACTTAATTTTAATTCTGTTTTTAATCATTCTTCCTTAGTCTTTTTTTTAAAAATAAAGTTATTTATTTATTTGTTTATTTTTGACTGTGTTGGGTCTTCATTGCTGCATGCAGGCTTTTTCTAGTTGCGGCGAGCGGGGGCTGCTCTTCATTGTGATGTGCGGGCTTCTCATTGCAGCAGCTTCTCTTGTTGTGGAGCACGGGTTCTAGGTGTGCAGGCTTCAGTACTTGTGGCTCATGGGCTCTAGAGCACAGACTCAGTAGTTGTGGCACACAGGCTTAATTGCTCCACGGCATGTGGGATCTTCCTGGACCAGGGGTCAAACCTGTGTCCCCTTGCATTGGCAGGCAGATTCCTAACCACTGCGCCACGAGGGAAGCCCCTCTGAGTTTAATATTACTTTTTCTTTCAATTCAGGTGGATGGATGGAGGGTTTTTGGACCTTAATGGGGAAAGCATGGAAGCTGATGTAGATGAATTTTCCCGAGAAATTTTTAAGACTCTGAAATTTTTCCAAACAAAGCAAAAGAAGGAATTACAAGAAAAAAGAAAGGCAGCAAAAAGACGATCTCTGGGAGAAGAGAAACTTGAAGAAGAACCAAAAGAGAATCCTACTATTACTATGTGCACTGCAGTAATGGAGCAGATAAAAGTTATTAAGGTATAAACACATTTAATGACATTTTAAAAAGCCCTGGTAGAGTTGTTTGCATCAAGTGCTAGTGAAGAGAAATGGAAAAACTGGAAAGTAAAATCAAAGCTGAATCCAGAAAACTTGACCTATTAATACATGCTTTATTCTTTCCTGATGATGGCATCAAAATCAATCCCTTCATAGAACAATACTTAACAAATAGAAAAGACTGTAATGACCAGTTACAATGATTTGAAGAGGGTAAAAAATTACTAGAATAAACAAATTAGCCTATACTATGGGCAGCAACCCAGGGTACCAATTAGCTGAGAAAGGTTTGGAGTCACACTACGTAGGTTTATATCACAATTCTGCGCTTGGTAATGGCAATATGCCACTTGTGCAAGATATTTAACTTCTCATGCCTCAGTCACCTCATTTATAAATAGATGATAATAACAGTTTTTGTGACAGTAAATAATACATCTAAGTTCCCAAGGCAGTACTGGCAGTGGTTCTAGTGGTAGTGCCAAGTTTCCACTGTCGGCATGCTCAGAGTGCAAACTCTGCTTTTCAACATTGTTCCTGTCTGTGTCTAGCACTCTCAGATATGCTATGAGCTGCCTGAAAAATTTTTTAAAGTAGCTACTTAAATTTTTTTTCAATATTTAATAAATTTGCATGGTTTAAAAATTTAAAAAGATATACCTGAATGGTCTCCTTGCTGTGTTTCTCACCTGTTATTAGGTTATCCATGTTACTACTTTCTGTTATATACTTCAGAGTATTTTTACATGTATAACAATGTGAATATATATTCTAATCCTTCCATCTTTTTACATAAAAATAGCGTACTGAAAAAAAATAGCATACCATTTATATTATTTCCCTCCGTTTTAATTTATCTTGGAGACCTTTTCTTATTGTATATAGGGTGTTTTCATTCTTTTTTACACCTATAAATACTATATATTGGTGTAAAATTTCTGTGTGTGAAGGTGTGACTGTAAGGTAAATTGCCAAAGAGTAAATTCCAGGTTAAAATCTACAGTTGTTACCTTCTGTATGGGTTTTACCAGTATGTACTCTCACCAACCTTGACAACAGAATATCATCAAACTTGGGTGTTTGTTAATCTGCTAGAAGAATTTCATTTTTCTTATTACATAAAATGTTAAGCCTAAATTAATATATTTAAGAATATTTTGTATTTCTTTGCCTGTGAACTATTTGGTCTTCTTGTCTATTTTTTAATTGAATTAATAGTCTTTTTCTTACTGATTTCTAGTCCTGGAAACAGGACTAGGGAGATTAGGCTTTGTATGTTAATATTAATAGTATGTTAATATTTTATTGAAGATTTTTGAGATTATGTTCAGAAGCAATGTTGGTCTTAATTTTCTTTTCTTGTAGTATCTTTGTCAGGTTTTGCTGTCAGGATTATGTTGGCCTTATGAAACAAATGGGAAGTTTTATCTCTATTTTCCAAAAGAGTTTTGTATAAAATTGTTATTATCTCTTTCTTAAATATTTTAGAGAAACATTTGCTAGTGAAACCATTGACCTGGAGCTTCATGGGAAGGATTTTGAAAACAGTTTTAATTTTTAAAATAGATATAGGAATATTCAGATTTGTGTTAATTTTGTGTCAATTTTGGTAAATTGTATTTTTCAAGGAATTTTTCCATTTTCTAAAGTTGTTAAATTTATTGCCATAAAGTTACTCATAATATTTATTTATTATCTTTTAATGTTGGTGGAATCTATAGGGATAACTCCTTTTTCATTCCAAATGTTAATAATTTTAATTTTCTTTCTTTTTTCTTAATCAGCCTAGTTAGGGATTTAATTATAGTTTATTGTTAACATTTAAGCCTTTGGTCTTTTTTTTTTTTTTTTTTTTTTTTTTCTTTTTTCGGTACGTGGGCCTCTCACTGTTGTGGCCTCTCCCGTTGCGGAGCACAGGCTCCGGACGTGCAGGCTCAGCGGCCATGGCTCACGGGCCCAGCCACTCCATGGCATGTGGGATCTTCCCGGACCGGGGCACAAACCCGTGTCCCCTGCATCGGCAGGCGGACTCTCAACCACTACGCCACCAGGGAAGCACGCCTTTGGTCATTTTTAAATTTATTTAAATGATATTTCTCCTTTCCTTTCTTATCAGCACCATCCATTATTCCTATCTTCATAGCAGTGTGTCATCATGTACTCTGAAAGTCATCTTGAGGTGGAAGATAAACAAATTGTCCCATACTACTAGTAGTATCACTAAATTTTTTTCCTTGCTATTTTCTTTTCTTTTCTTTCCTTTTTTTTTGGCCACAGCATGTGGAATCTTAGTTCTCCGACCAGGGATAGAACCCATGCCCTCTGCAGTGGAAGCACAGAGTCCTAACCACTGGACTGCCAGGGTATTCCCATCCTTGCTATTCTCTTCTTATTCTTTTTAGCCTCTTAATGTTGGAAAGTCTTAGGGCTAAGTCATTGGTCCTTTTCTTTTTCTACCCTCACTGTCTTGATGATTTCATCAATCTCATCAAAAATGTAGGTGACTTTAAATACCATCTATATGCTAGCAACTCCCAAATGTTTAACTCCAGTCCAGACCTTTCTTCCAAACCCAAGGTTCATATCTATAACTTCCTTCTTGTAATCTTCCCTTGGATGTCCAGTACACATGGCAAACTCAAAATTCATTTTTCCCAGTGACACCAATCTGGTCCAAATTACATCTTCTTTTACATGGATTTCTACAAAAAAGTCCTGTTGGGACTCCCTGCTTCTACCTTTGCCCCAACCCCTACCCCATTATCTATTTAAAATAGAGTGACTAGGGACTTCCCTGGTGGTGCAGTGGTTGGGAGTCCGCCTGCCAGTGCGCAGGACGTGGGTTCGAGCCCTGGTCCGGGAGGATCCCACATGCTGCGGAGCAGCTGGGCCCGTGCACTGCAACTACTGAGCCTGCTGCCTAGAGCCCATGCTCCACAACAAAAGAAGCCACCACAGTGAGGGGCCCATGTACCACCGCAGCAGCAAAGACCCAACGCAGCCAAAAATAAATAAATAAATAAATAAATTAAAAAAAAATATATATAGCAACTAGAGTAAACCTAAGTCTATGGTTCTCCAATTTAAAAAAATTTACCTTCTTAATTATTATTTACAAAAAACATGAAAACATGACTGTCATACAAAAATAAAAATGAACATGTGACAAATATTTTATTCTATTTATTAATTAATGGGAGAACCACTAATGTGGTAAGGCTGGTTCAAAGAGCATTTGAGGGGCTGAGTATTTATAGACAATTTAGTAAAGGAATGTTGGCAAAAGTTGCTAGTAGTGATATAAGGTTGGTTAATGTCATACAGGACAATAAACTGTAACATTTGGAATTATCCTTCTTATTAGACAGAAATTACTTGCATTTCTACTGATCAAATCTACAAGTTAACATGTAATTTCTCAGTCTGGGACTTTAAGTAGTAAACAGTGAGTTGAACAAAATACACTCTTTAAACAGTTAAATTTTCCTTAGGTGGCTCTGTACCCCATATGGCATTGAAAGGACATACCACATCCCTCTTTTCCCCCAAGTTTTTAAATAATTTTTATTAACGTCTGCTGTAAAACCCAAAATTTGGGGAAACAGTGCTCTATAATATGATACTGGAAACAAAGTCATTGCTGGATAATGTTGGTTGTTTGCTTTCTTTTTTTAAATTATTTTATTTTATTTTACTATATAGCAGGTTCTTATTACTTATGTATTTTATACATATTAGTGTATATATGTCAATCCCAATCTCCCATCATCCCACCACTCCCCCTTCCCCCCCTTGGTGTCCATAGGTTTGTTCTCTACATCTCTGTCTCTATTTCTGCCTTGCAAACCAGTTCATTTGTACTATTTTTCTAGAATCCACATATATGTGTTAATATACGATATTTGTTTTTTGCTTTCTGACTTACTTCACTCTGTATGATAGTCTCTAGGTCCATCCACGTCTCTACAAATGACCCAATTTCGTTCCTTTTTATGGCTGAGTAATATTCCATTGTATATATGTACCACCTCTTCTTTATCCATTCGTCTGTCGATGGGCATTTAGGTTGCTTCCATGTCCTGGCTATTGTAAATAGTGCTGCAATGAACATTGGGGTGCATGTGTCTTTTTGAATTATGGTTTTCTCAGGGTATATGCCCAGTACTGGGATTGCTGGGTCATATGGTAATTCTATTTTTAGGTTTTTAAGGAATTTCCACACTGTTCTCCATAGTGGCTGTATCAATTTACATTCCCACCAACAGTGCAAGAGGGTCCCCTTTTCTCCACACCCCCTGCAGCATTTATTGTTTGTAGATTTTCTACTGATGGCCATTCTGACTGGTGTGAGGTGATACCTCATTGTAGTTTTGATTTGCGTTGCTCTAATAATTAGTGATGTTGCACAGCTTTTCATATGCCTCTTGGCCATCTGTATGTCTTCTTTGGACAAATCTATTTAGGTCTTCTACCCATTTTTTGATTGGGTTGTTTGTTTTTTTAATATTGAGCTGCATGAGCTTTTCATATATTTTGGAGATTAATCCTTTGTCTGTTGATTCATTTGCAAATATTTTCTCCCATTCTGAGGGTTGCTTTTTCATCTTGTTTATAGTTTACTTTGCTGTGAAAAAGCTTTTAAGTTTCATTAGGTCCCATTTGTTTATTTTTGTTTTTATTTCCATTACTCTAAGAGGTGGATCAAAAAAGATCTTGCTGTGATTTACGTCAAAGAGTGTTCTTCCTATGTTTTCCTCTAAGAGTTTTATAGTGTCCAGTCTTATATTTAGGTCTTTAATCCATTATGAGATTTTTTTGTGTGTGCGGTACGCAGGCCTCTCACTGTTGTGGCCTCTCCCGTTGTGGAGCACAGGCTCTGGACGCGCAGGCGCAGCAGCCATGGTTCATGGGCCCAACCACTCCACGGCATGTGAGATCTTCCCAGACCGGGGCACGAACCCATGCCCCTGCATTGGCAGGCAGATTCTCAACCACTGCACCACCAGGGAAGCCCTTTTTTGAGTTTATTTTTGTGTATGGTGTTAGGGAGTGTTCTAATTTCATGCTTTTACATGTAGCTGTCCAGTTTTCCCAGCACCACTTATTGAAGAGACTGTCTTTTCTCCATGGTATATCCTTGCCTCCTTTGTCATAGATTAGTTGACCATAGATGTGTGGGTTATCTTTGGGCTTTCTATCCTGTTCCATTGATCTATATTTCTCTTTTTGTGCCAGTACCATATTGTCTTTTTTTTTTTTTTTTTTTTTTCCTTGCGTTATGCGGGCCTCTCACTGCTGTGGCCTCTCCCATTTGCGGAGCACAGGCTCCGGACGCGCAGGCTCAGCGGCCATGGCTCACGGGCCCAGCCGCTCCGCGGCATGAGGGATCTTCCCGAAACGGGGCACGAACCCGCGTCTCCTGCATCGGCAGGCGGACTCTCAAGCACTGCGCCACCAGGGAAGCCCCATATTGTCTTGATTACTGTAGATTTGTAGTACAGTCTGAAGTTGGGGAGTCTGATTCCTCCAGCTCCGTTTTTTTCCCTCAAGATTGCTTGGGCTATTTGGGGTCTTTTGTGTCTCCGTAAAAATTAGAATATTTTTTGTTGTAGTTGTGTAAAAAATGCCATTGATAATTTGATAGGGATTGCATTGAATCTGTAGATTGCTTTGGGTAGTATAGTCATTTTAGCAATATCGATTCTTCCAATCCAAGAATATGGTATGTCTCTCCATCTGTTTGTGTCATCTTAGATTTCTTTCATCAGAGTCTTATGGTTTTCTGAGTACAGGTCTTTTACCTCCTTAGGTAGGTTTATTCCTAGGTATTTTATCCTTTTTGTTCCAAAGGTGAATGGGATTGTTTCCTTAATTTCTCTTTCTGATCTTTTATTGTTAGTGTGTAGAAATGCAAGAGATTTCTGTGCATTAATTTTGTATCCTGCAACTTTATCAACTTCATTGATTAGCTCTGGTAGTTTTCTGCTGGCATTTTTAGGCTTATCTATGTATAGTATCATGTCATTGGCAAACAGTGATCCAGTTTTACTTCTTCATTTCCAATTTGTATTCCTTTTATTTCTTTTCTTCTCTGATTGCCGTGGCTAGGACTTCCAAACATGTTGAATATAATAGTGGTGAGAGTGGACATCCTTGTCTTGTCCCTGATCTTAGAGGAAATGCTTTCAGTTTTTCACCATTGAGAATAGTGTTTGCTGTGGGTTTGTCATATATGGCCTTTATTATGTTGAGGTAGGTTCCCTCTATGCCCACTTTCTGGAGAGTTTTTATCATAAATTGGTGTTGAGTTTTGTCGAAACCTTTTCCTGCCTCTATTGAGATGATCATATGGCTTTTTTTTTTTTTTTTTTTTTGGGAATTTTTTTTTTTTGTGGTACACAGGCCTCTCACTGTTGTGGCCTCTACTGTTGCGGAGCACAGGCTCCGGATGTGCAGGCTCAGCAACCATGGCTCACGGGCCTAGCCGCTCCACGGCATGTGGGATCTTCCTGGACCGGGGCACGAGCCTGTGTCCCCTGCATCGGCAGGCAGACTCTCAACCACTGTGCCACCAGGGAAGACTGATCATATGTTTTTATTCTTCAATTTGTTAATATGGTGTATCACATTGATTGATTTGTGTATGTTGAAGAATCCTTGCATCCCTGGGATAAATCCCACTTGATCATGATGTATGATCCTTCTTTTTTTTTTAAACATCATTATTGGAGTATAATTGCTTTACAATGGTGTGTTAGTTTCTGCTTTATAAAAAAGTGAATCAGCTATACATATGCATATATCCCCACATCTCTTCCCTCTTGCGTCTCCCTCCCACCCTCCCTATCCCACCCCTCTAGGTGGCCACAAAGTATGGAGGAGCTGATCTCCCTGTGCTATGCGGCTGCTTCCCACTAGCTATCTGTTTTACATTTGGTAGTATATATAAGTCCATGCCACTCTCTCACTTCATCCCAGCTTACCCTTCCCCCTCCCCATGTCCTCAAGTCCATTCTCTACATCTGCATCTTTATTCCTGTCCTGCCCCTAGGTTCTTCAGAACCTTTTTTTTTTCTAGATTCCATATATATGTTTTAGCGTATGGTATTTGTTTTTCTCTTTCTGACTTAATCACTCTGTATGACAGACTCTAGGTCCATCCACCTCACTACAAATAACTCAGTTTCGTATCTTTTTATGGCTGAGTAATATTCCATTGTATATATGTGCCACATCTTCATTACCCATTCATCTGTCGATGGACACTTAGGTTGCTTCCATGTCGATGGCTATTGTAAATAGAGCTGCAGTGAATATTGTGGTACATGACTCTTTGAATTATGGTTTTCTCAGGGTATATGCCCAGTAGTGGGATTGCTGGGTCATATGGTAGTTCTATTTTGAGTTTTTTAAGGAACCTCCATACTATTCTAAACAGTGGCTGTATCAATTTACATTCCCACCAACAGTGCAAGAGGGTTCCCTTTTCTCCACACCCCCTGCAGCATTTATTGTTTGTTGAATTTTTGATGATGGCCATTCTGACTGGTGTGAGGTGATACCTCATTGTATTTTTGATTTGCATTTCTCTAATGATTAGTGATATTGAGCATCCTTTCATGTGTTTGTTGGCAATCTGTATATCTTCTTTGGAGGAATGTCTGTTTAGGTCTTCTACCCATTTTTGGATTGGGTTGTTTGTTTTTTTGAAATTGAGCTGCATGGGTTGCTTGTAAATTTCGGAGATTAATCCTTTGTAAGTTGCTTCATTTGCAAATATTTTCTCCCATTCTGAGGGCTGTCTTTTCGTCTTGTTTATGGTTTCCTTTGCTGTGCAAAAGCTTTGAAGTTTCATTAGGTCCCATTTGTTTATTTTTGTTTTTATTTCCATTTCTCTGGGAGGTGTTCTAAAAGGATCTTGCTATGATTTATAACATAGAGTGCTCTGCCTATGTTTTCCTCTAAGAGTTTGAAAGTGTCTGGCTTTACATTTAGGTCTTTAATCAATTTGGAGTTTATTTTTGTGTATGGTGTTAGGTAGTGTTCTAATTTCATTCTTTTACATGTAGCTGTCCAGTTTTCCCGGCACCACTTATTGAAGAGACCGTCTTTCCTCCATTGTATACTCTTGCCTCCTGTATCAAAGATAAGGTGACCTTATGTGTATGGGTTTATCTCTGGGCTTTCTATCGTGTTCCACTGATCTATATTTCTCTTTTTGTGCCAGTACCATACTGTCTTGTTTACTGTAGCTTTGTAGTATAATCTGAAGTCAGGGAGCCTGATTCCTCCAGCTCCATTTTTCTGTCTCAAGATTGCTTTGGCTATTTGAGGTCTTTTGTGTTTCCATACAAATTGTGAAGTTTTTTGTTTCAGTTCTGTGAAAAATGCCATTGGTAGTTTGATAGGGATTGCACTGAATCTGTAGATTGCTTTGGGTAGTATAGTCATTTTCACAATGTTGATTTTTCCAGTCTAAGAACACAGTATATCTCTCCATCCGTTTGTAGCATCTTTAATTTCTTTCATCAGTGTCATAGTTTTCTGTATACAGGTCTTTTGTCTCCATAGGTAGGTTTATTCCTAGGTATTTTATTCTTTTTCTTGTAGTGGTAAATGGGAGTGTTTCCTGAACTTCTCCTTCAGATTTTTCATCATTAGTGTATAGGAATGCAAGAGGTTTCTGTGCATTAATTTTGTATCCTGCTACTTTACCAAATACATTGATTAGGTCTAGTAGTTTTCTGGTAGCATCTTTAGGATTCTGTATGTATAGTATCATGTTGTCTGAAAACAGTGACAGATTTACCTCATCTTTTCCGATTTGGGTCCTTTTATTTATTTTTGTTCTCTGATTGCTGTGGCTAAAACTTCCAAAACTATGTTGAAGAATACTGATGAGAGTGGACAACCTTGTCTTGTTCCTGATCTTAGAGGAAATGGTTTCTTCAGTTTTTCACCATTGAGAACGATGTTGGCTGTAGGTTTGTCATATATGGCCTTTATTATGTTGAGGTAAGGTCCCTTTATGCCTATTTTCTGGGGATTTTTATTATAAATGGGTGTTGAATTTTGTCAAAAGCTTTTTCTGCATCTATTGAAATGATCATATTGTTTTTCTCCTTCAATTTGTTAAGATGGTTTATCACATTGATTGATTTGCATATATTGAAGAATCCTTGCATCCCTGGGATAAACCCCACTTGATCATGGTGTATGATCCTTTTAATGTGTTGTTGGACTCTCTTTGCTAGTATTTTGTTCAGGATTTTTGATCTATATTCATCAGTGATATTGGTCTGTAATTTTCTTTTTTTGTAGTATCTTTGTCTGGTTTTCGTATCAGGATGATGGTGGCCTTGTAGAATGAGTTTGGGAGTGTTCCTTCCTCTGCAATTTTTTGGAAGAGTTTGAGAAGGATGGGTGTTAACTCTTTTCTAAATGTTTGATAGAATTCACCTGTGAAGCCATCTGGTCGTGGACTTCTGTTTGTTGGAAGATTTTTAATCATAGTTTCAATTTCATTACTTGTGATTGGTCTGTTCATATTTTCTATTTCCTCCTGGTTCAGTCTTGGAGGGTTATATCTTTCTAAGAATTTGTCCATTTTTTCCAGTTTGTCCATTTTATTGGCATAGAGTTGCTTGTAGTAGACTCTTAGGATGCTTTGTATTTCTGTGGTGTCTGTTGTAACTTCTCCTTTTTCATTTCTAATTTTATTGATTTTAGTTCTCTCCCTCTTTTTCTTGATGAGTCTGGCTAAATGTTTATCAATTTTCTTTATCTTCTCAAATACCCAGTTTTTAGTTTTATTGATCTTTGCTATTGTTTTCTTTGTTTCTATTTCATTTATTTCTTCTCTTATCTTTATGATTTCTTTCATTCAACTTACTTTGGGTTGGTTTGTTCTTCTTTCTCTAGTTCCTTTAGTTGTAAGGTTACATTGCTTATTTGAGATTTTTCTTGTTTCTTGAGGTAGGGTGTATAGCTATAAACTTCCCTCTTAGAACTGCTTTTGCTGCATCCCATAGGTTTTAGATTGTCGTGTTTTCATTGTCATTTGTCTCTAGGTATTTTTTGATTTCCTCTTTGATTTCTTCAGTGATCTCTTGGTTATTTAGTAATGTATTGTTTAACCTCCATGTGTTTGTGTTTTTTACATTCTTTCCCCTGCAATTGATTTCTAATCTCATAGCATTGTGGTCAGAAAAGATGCTTGATATGATTTCAGTTTTCTTAGATTTACCAAGGCTTGATTTGTGACCCAAGATGTGATCTATCCTGGGGAATGATCCATGTGCACTTGAGAAGAAAGTGTAATCTGCTGTTTTTGGATGGAATGTCCTATAAATATCAATTCAATCTATCTGGTTTATTGTGTCATTTAAAGCTTGTGTTTCCTTATTAATTGTCTGTCTGGATGATCTGTCCATTGGTGTAAGTGAGGTGTTAAAATCCCCCACTATTATCGTGTTACTGTCAATTTCCTCTTTATAGGTGTTAGCATTTGCCTTATGTATTGAGGTGCTCCTGTGTTGGGTGCATATATATTTATAATTGCTATGTCTTCTTCTTTGATTGTTCCCTTGATCATTATGTTGTGTCCTTCCTTGTCTCTTGTAACATTCTTTATTTTAAAGTCTATTTTATCTGATATGAGTATTGCTACTCCAGCTTTCTTTTGATTTCCATTTGCATGGAATTTCTTTTTCCATCCCCTCACTTTCAGTCTGTACGTGTCCCTAGGTATGAAGGGGGTCTCTTGTAGACAGCATATATATACGGGTCTTTTTTTTGTATCCATTCAGCGAGCCTGTGTCTTTTGGTTGGAGCACTTAATCCATTCATGTTTAAGGTAATTATCGATATGTATGTTCCTATTACCATTTTCTTACTTGTTTTGGTGTAGGTCCTTTGCTTCTCTTGCATTTCCCACTTAGAGAAGTTCCTTAAACATTTGTTATAGAGGTAGTTTGGTGGTGCTGAATTCCCTTAGCTTTTGCTTGTCTGTAAAGCTTTTGATTTCTCTGTTGAATCTGAATGAGATCCTTGCTGGGTATAGTAATCTTGGTTGTAGGTTCTTCCCTTTCATCACTTTAAATATATTGTGCCACTCCCTTCTGGCTTGTAGGGTTTCTGCTGAGATATCAGGTTTTAACCTTATGGGAGTTCCCTGTATGTTATTTGTTGTTTTTCCCTTTTGGTTTTTAATAATTTTTCTTTGTCTTTCATTTTTGTCAGTTTGATTACTATGTGTCTCAGCATGTTTCTCCTGGGTTTATCCTGCCTGGGACTTTCTGCACTTCCTGGAATTGGGTGTTTATTTCCTTTACCATGTTAGGGAAGTTTTCGACTATAATCTCTTCAAATATTTTCTCAGGTCCTTTCTCTCTCTCTTCTCTTTCTGGGACCCCTATAATGCAAATATTGGTGCATTTAATGTTGTCCCAGAGGTCTCTTAGACTGTCTTCATTTCTTTACATTCTTTCTTCTTTATTCTATTCCACGGCAGTGAATTTACCATTCTGTCTTCCAGGTCATTTATCCTTTCTTCTGCATCAGTTATTCTGCTATTCATTCCTTCTAGTGAATTTTTTTAAGTATATTTATTTTATTTATTGATTTTTGTCTGAGTTGGGTCTTCATTGCTGCACATGGGCTTTCTCCAGTTGTGGTGGGTGGGGGCTACTCTTCCTTGTAGTGTGTGGGCTTCTCATTGCGGTGGCTTCATTGCAGAGCACGGGCTCTATGCGTGAGGGCTTTAGTAGTTGTGGCACGTGGGCTTAGTAGTTGTGGCTCATGGGCTCTAGAGTGCAGGCTCAGTAGTTGTGGCACATGGGCTTAGTTGCTCCATGGCATGTGGGATCTTCCCGGACCAGGGCTCGAACTCATGTCCTGTGCATCGGCAGACGGATTCTTAACCACTGTGCCAGCCAGGGAAGCCCCTTTCTAGTGCATTTTTCATTTCGGTTATTGTATTGTTCATCTCTGTTTTTTCTTTAATTCTTGTAGCTGTTTGTTCTTTAGTTCTTCTAGATCTTTGTTAAACATTTCTTTCATCTTCTCGATCTTTGCCTCCATTCGTTTTCCGAGGTCCTTGATCATCTTCACTATCATTATTCTCAATTCTTTTTCTGGAAAGTGGCTTATCTCCACTTCATTTAGTTGTTTTTCTGGGGTTTTATCTTTTTCCTTCATCTGGTACATGGTCCTCTGCCTTTTCATTTTGTCTATCTTTCTGTGAATGTGGTTTTCATTCCACAGGCTACAGGATTGTAGTTCTTGCTTCTGCTGTCTGCCCTCTGGTGGACAAGGCTGTCCGGTTGATTGCTTTCATATCTGGATAAAAATTGTTATGTACTTATTATTTTATCATTAGTTTACTGTTTTTTCTTTGTTATTGGCTTGCATTTTTAATGATAGATTTATTGAGATATAATTCACATATAAAAGTTCACCTTTTAAATTATGCAGTTCAGTGGTTTCTTAGAATATTCACAGAGTTGTGTGATCATCACCACTATCTAATTTTAGAACAACTTCCTTACTCCAAAAAGTAAGCCCCTGACCATTAGTAGTCACTGTCCATTCCCTCCTCCTCCCAGGCCCTGGTGTCCTATGAATCTACTTTCTGTGTCTATGGATTTATTGATTCCAGAGATTTCATGTAAATGGAATCATGTTGTTATATGGCCTTGGTGACTGACTTCTTTCTCCCTAGCATGTTTTCAAGGTTAATCCATGTGGTAATATGCCTCATACTCCATTCTTTTTTTTAATATTTATTTTTTTGGCTGCACCAGGTCTTAGTTATGGCATGTGGGATCTAGTTCTCTGATCAGGGATTGAGCCTGGGCCTCCCACATTTGGAGTGCGGAGTCTTAACCACTGGACCACCAGGGAAATCCCCATTCTTTTTTATTGATAAATAATATTCCATTATATGGATATACCACATTTTGTTTATCCATTCATCACTTAATGGACATTTGTGTTGTTTCTACTTTTTAGCCATTATGAGTAATGTTGCTATGAGTACTTATGTACAAATTTTTGTGTGCTTATATGTTTCACTTGATTTGGGTGTATATGTAGAAGTGACATTGCAGGGTCTCATGGTAATTCTATGTTTAACTTTTTGAGGAACTGCAGACTCTTCCAAAGTGGCTGCACTGTTCCCACTTGCAATGCATGGGGGTTCCAGTTTGTCCACATCCTTGTCAACTTGTTATTGTCCATCTTTTTTTTTTGGCGGTACGCAGGCCTCTCACCATTGTGGCCTCTCCCGTTGTGGAGCACAGGCTCCGGATGCACAGGCTCAGTGGCCATGGCTCATGGACCCAGCTGCTCTGTGGCATGTGGGATCCCACCAGACCGGGGCATGAACCCTTATCCCCTGCATCGGCAGGCAGACTCTCAACCACTGCGCCACCAGGGAAGCCCTGTCCATCTTTTTGATTATGGCCATCCCAATGTGTGTGAAGAGGTGTCTCATTGTGGTTTTGATTTGCATTCACCTGATAACTAATGATGCTGAGCATCTTTTCATATGCATATTGGCCATTTCTATGTTTTCTATGGAGAAGTGTGTGTTCACATCCTTTGCCCATTTTTAAATTGGATTATTTACCTCTTTTTATTCAGTTGTACAAATTCTTTATATATTCTAGATACAAGTCGCTTATTAAATATAGATTAATTGATCACAAATGTGTGGGTTTATTTTTCTGGGCTCTCTATTCTGATCCATTGATCTGTGTGTCTATTTTTGTGCCAGTATTATATTGTTTTGATTACTGTATCATTGTAGTATAGTTTGAAATCAGGGAACATGATACCTTCAGCTTTTTTTTTTTTTTTTTTGTATTTTTGGCTGCGTTTTGTTTTGGTCTTCGTTGCTGCACGCAGGCTTTCTCTAGCTGCGGCAAGCAGGGGTTACTCTTCATTGCCGTGTGTGGGCTTCTCATTGCCGTGGCTTCTCTTGTTGGGGAGCACAGGCTGTAGGCATGCAGGCTTCAGAGTTGTGGCACATGGGCTTAGTTGCTCCATGGCATTTGGGATTTTCCTAGACCAGGGCTTGAACTCATGTCCTCTGCATTGGCAGGCAGACTCTTAACCACTGTGCCACCAGGGAAACCCTGATACCTTCAGCTTTGTTCTTCCTTCTCAAGATTGTTTTGGCTCTTCAGGATCTTTTGTATTTTCATACAAATTTTAGAATTATTTGTTCTAGTTCTGTGAAAAATGCTGTTGGTATTTTGATAGGGATTGCATTAAATCTAGATTGCCTTGGGGGGTATAGTTATTTAAACAATATTAATTCTTCCAATCTATGAGCATGTTATATCTTTCCACCTGTTTGTGTTGCCTTCAATTTCTTTTCTCAGTGTCTTGTAGTTTTATGAATCCAGGTCTTTTACCTCCTTAATTAGATTTATTCTCAGGAATTTTATTCTTTTTTATATGATTGTAAGTGGGGTTATTTTCTTAAATTCTCTTCCTGATAGTTCATTGTTAGTGTATAGAAATGCAACCTATTTCTGTATGTTAATTTGGTATCCTGTAACTTTACTGAATTCATTGATGAGTTCTAGTAGTTTATTGGTGGCATGTTTAGGATTTTCTATGTCATTATGTCATCTGCAAATAGTGACAGTTTTATTCCTTCTGTTCCAATTTGGATTCTTTTTATTTCTTTTTCTTGTCTGATTGCTGAGGCTAGAACTTCCAATACTATGTTGAATAAAAGCAGTGAGAATGAGCAGCCTTGTCTTGTTCCTGAACTTAGAGGAAATGTTTTCAGCTCTTCACCATTGAGTATGATGTTATCTGTCAGCCTGTCATATGACCTTTAATATGTTGAGTTATGATCCCTCTATACCCATTTTGTTGAGAGTTTTTATTATAAAAAGGTGTCGAATTTTGTCAAAAGCTTTTTCTGCATCTATTGAGATAATCATATGATTTGTATTCTTTCATATGGTGTATCACATTGATTGATTTGCAGATATTGAACCATCTATGCATCCTTGGGATAAATCCCACTTGATCATGATGTATGATTCTTTTAATTAATTGTTGAATTCAGTTTGCTAGTATTTTGTTGAGGATTTTTGCATCTATGTTCATCAGTGATATTTGCCTATAATTTTCTTTATTTGTGTTGTCTTTGATTTTGGTATCCAGGTGGTGCTGATCTTGTAGTATGAGTTTGGAAGCATTCCTTTCTCAGCAAATTTTTTGGAATAGTTTCAGGAAAGGCAATCCTTCTTTAATTGTTTGATAGAATTCACCTGTGAAGCCATCTGGCCTAGACTTTTGTTTTTTAGGCATTTTTAAATTATTAATTCAATTTCATTCCTGGTAATCAGTCTATTCATATTTTCTGTTTTTTCCTGATTCAGTCTTGGAAGATTTTACATTTCTAGGAATTTATTAATTTTTTTCTAGGTTGTCTATTTTAGTGGTGTGTAATTGTTTGTGTAGTCTCTTATGATCCTTTGTATTTCAATGGTGTCAGTTGTAACTTCTCTTTCATTTCTGATTTTATTTATTTGGTCCTCTTTTTTTTTTTTTTCTTAATGAGTCTGGTTAAAGGTTTATCAATTTTGTTTATCTTTTAAAAGTACCAGCTCTTAGTTTCACTGATCTTTTCTTTTTTCTTTTTAGTTTCTATTTTATTCATTTCCACTCTGGTCTTTAATATTTCCTTCCTTCTACTATCTTTGGGTTTTGTTTGTTTTTCTTCTCCTAGTTCCTTCAGGGTAAGGTTAGACAGAATTTTCTTGTTTCCTGAGATGGGCTTGTTTGCTATAACCTTTCCTCTTAGAACTGCTTTTACTGTGTCCCATAGATTTTGGAATGTTATGTTTTCATTTGTTTCAAGGTATTTTTAAGTTTTCTACTTGAGTTTTTCAGTGACCCAATGATTCTCTCTTTTTGTGTGTATCTATTATGTTTTTGGTTTCTGGTTACCAGGAAGTTCATATGTAACAACAAATAGGTGTCTATTTTAAGTTGATTTCTTAAGTTTGAACACCTTACATTTTTACTAACCCTCCAAATGTTTTATGCTTTTGATATCATATTTGACATCTTTTAATTTTTGCCATAACTACTATTGTAGATATAGATGATTTTTACTACTTTTGTCTTTTAATATTCCTACTAGATTTATAAGTGGTTGATCCACTATTTTTACTCTATGTTTGCCTTTACCAGTGAGATTTTTCCTTTCATATTTTTTAATTTCTAGTTTTGGCCTTTTCCTTTTTCTTTAAGAAGTCCCTTTAACACTTCTTGTAAGGTCTGTTTGGTGGTGATAAACTCTTTTTGCTTTTTGCTTGTCTGTAAAACTCTTTATCTCTCCTTCAGAGATAGAGATAAATCTGAAAGATAACCTTGCCAGGTAAAGTATTCTTGGTTGTAGTTTTTTCCTTTCATCATTTTGAATATATTGTTCCACTTCCTTCTGGCCTGCAAA
>NW_006778737.1:1443633-1467845 GCF_000442215.2 Lipotes vexillifer | reverse complement strand
CCTGCTGAAAAGTCTGCTTATAGTCTTATGGGAGTTCCCTTATACAGTAAATAACTAGTTGCTTTTCTCCTGCTGCTTTTCAGGTTCTCTCTTTATCTTTAATTTTTGTCATTTTAATTATAATGTGTCTCAGTGGGTACCTGTTTAGGTTCATCTTGTTTGGGATTCTCTGTGCTTCCTAGAGCAGGATGTTTGTTTCCTTCTCTAGGTTAGGGAAGCTTTCAGCTAATGTTTCCTCAGATAAGTTCTCTGCTCCTTTCTCTCAATTTTCCCCTTCTGGGACCCCTATAACATGGAAGTGAGTACACTTGATATTGTCTCAGAAGTCTCTTAAACTATCCTCATTTTTTATAATTCATTTTTCTTTTTTTCTGTTCAGCTTGGATTATGTCTAACACTCTGTCCTCCAGATCACTGATCTGTTCTATATTATTCTATCTGCTGTAGATTCCTTCTAGTGTATTTTTCATTTCAGTTAATGTATTATTCAGCTCTGATTTGTTCTTCTTTATGTTTTGTAACTCTTAGTTAAAATTCTGTGTTCATCCATTCTTCTGAGTTCAGTGAGCATCTTTATGATTATTACCTTGAACTCTTTGTTGAGTAGATTGCTTATTTGCATTTAATCTAGTTCTTTTTCTGAGGTTTTGTCTTGTTCCTTTGTTTGGAACATATTCCTCTTGCCTTCTCATTTTACCTAATTCCCTATGTTTATTTCTATATATTGGATAGGACTGTTATGTCTCTTGATCTTGGAGAAGTGACATTATATAGGAGACATCCTATGAGCTCAGCAGTGCACTCCCTCCTGGCTACTAGACCTTATGCTCCAGGGGTGTCCTCTATTCATGCTGCATGCTCCCTTCTGTTGTGGAAGAGATAACTGTTTGGGGCATATTGGTTGGTGGGGCTGGCCCTTGGCCTGTCTGGCTGTGATGCTCTGACTCATGCAGTTGTTGTGGGTGCCCTGGTGGGCAGGGCAGTCTCCTGGTGAGGCTGACTGTGTAGCTGGGCAATGCACCCCCTTCAGGACCACAGGTGGGTGGGACAGGATCCGTGTGCATTTGACTATGTGGCCTGGTGGTGCAGAATTGCTGTGGGCCCTCTGGTGCACAGGGCAAGCTCTCAGCACTAATAGGCTAGATGGAGGATTTCTAAATGGTGCTTGCCAGTGCTGGAGTCAGTCCCATAGAACAAGATCCCCAAAATGTCTGCCACTGGCATCTCCATCCACAGGGTGAGTCCCAGAGGCCTCCTGCCTCTCTGGTAGGCTCTCCAAGATCAGCAAGTGGGTCTGACACAGGTGACTTTCAAACTACTGCCTTTTTGCTGGGACTTGGACCATGTGAGATTTTGCCTGTGCCCTTTAAGAGTGGAGTCTTTTTCCTATAGCCCTCCATCTCTCCTGAATGTAATCCCCACTGGTTTTCAAAGCCAGACATTCTGGGGGCTTGTCTTCCCAGTGCAAGACCTCCAGGATGGGGAGGTCAACATGGGTCTCAGACCCCTTGCTCCTCAGAGAGGACCTCTGCAGTGGTGATGGCCTTTTCATTTGTGTGTCACCAACCTTAGAGTTTGGCTGCTGACAAGACTGCATCTCCACTCCCCTACCCATCTTATTGTCACTCCTTCTTTATATCTGTCATTGTGGAAAATCTTTTCTGCTACTCTTCAGGTCATTCTCATAGATACTTGCTGTATAAAGTAGTTGTAATTTTGTGCTGTGCTCATAGGAGGAGGTGAATTCAGGGTCTTGCGACTCTGGCATCTTGATTCCCCTCCTCCCCCATATCTTTTATTTATTTATATTATCTCAGTGGCTGAGACACTCAATACAGTGTTGGTTAGAAGTATTAATAATGGGTATGCTTATCTTCTTCCTGATTTTGAAAGAAGTGTTCTAATGTCAGTATCAAAAGTGATGAACTGGGCTTCCCTGGTGGCGCAGTGGTTGAGAGTCCGCCTGCTGATGCAGGGGACATGGGTTCATGCCGCAGTCCGAGAGGATCCTGCGTGTCGCGGAGCGGCTGAGTCCGTGAGCTATGGCCGCTGAGCCTGCGTGTCCAGAGCCTGTGCTCCTCAATGGGAGAGGTCACAACAGTGAGAGGCCCACTTACCGCAAAAAAAAAAAAAAAAAAAAGTGAGGAACTAAGTGTTTTTGCTGGATATTTAATTTTTTTTTCCAAACAGTTACATTTTGGCATTTTGTTTCAGGCTTTTTCCCATTTATGTTTTGTGTGTGTGTTTATAACTATATATTATATTATGTTGTGTTATACTATATTTTTCTCCATATAATATATAGAATAAACTTAACTTTGTATTTCCATAATAATAATATGACAGTTTTAATTACTGTAGTTTTATCATATACTTTAATATCTTATAGAATATTTATATCCCCCTTTTTCTTACTCTTATAGTTTTCCTGGCTATTTCTACATGTTTATTTGTGCAGATGAACTTTAGAATAATTTTGTTACTTTTTCTCCCCTTCCAAATCGAATTGGGATTTTGATTGGACTCATTAAGTATATTACCTAATTTCAAGTGTATGTGTATGGAATTCAAATGAGTGACTCCTTATTGTTTCTATTTTCACCATTAGGAATACATCCCTACTGTCTCCATCCTATGCAATCCAGGAATGAGAACACGTCACTGGAAGCAGTTATCAGAAATTGTAGGCTATGACTTAACTCCAGACTCTGGAACTACAATGAGGAAAGTTTTAAAATTAAACCTTACACCATACTTGGAAAAATTTGAAGTTATAAGTGCGGGTGCAAGCAAGGTGATTATGAAGATCAACTGAAATACTTTATTTGATGAGTTTGTTAATCAACTAATCATAGTTTTTGTTGTGGTTGAATGTATAGTACTGGCTAGCAGTGGGAGGAGATGAGGTAAAGTGGTAGAAGACCACTCTTATTTTTCCCAACAAAGTGTCTGCTTCTCTATGATTTCCTTGTCCCGAATCCAGAGTAGAAATGGTTCCTTTGACCTCTTGTTAATTCTGCCACATTCTGATATGCATGGATGATATGCTAGTCTTGATATATAATTGTTCCATTAAGAATGGAAATAGATGCATGTGTGTGTGGCATGTGATGTGTGTGTATTCTAGCAGAGTAAGTAAGGCCGTCTAGTGTTCTCAAAATACACTGAAAACATCTTCAGACTATAGACTGCAGAAAAGCCACTTCAGGGAAAATCCATCAGGTCTTTCATTCTGCTGTCTATTTTAATACTGATAGCAGTAGTGTTCAGAGCAAGTGAATTTTTAAAAACTACATTGTCATTTTACATAGGAATTTTTTAATTGTTTAAAAACTTTTCCAGCTTACAGACAGTTGCAGATTACCTTACAAAAATTGCTGTGCAATGTACCAAATTCCTTCTTCTTTTTCTCATTTAGGAATTTTCATTAGAGAAATCCATGCATACAATGATGGGAACTTGGGATGATATTGCTTTTCATATAAGTCTATATCGTGATACTGGAGTCTGTATTCTTTCTTCAGTAGACGAGATTCAGGCTCTCCTTGATGATCAAATTATAAAAACACAGACAATGAGAGGCTCACCTTTCATCAAACCATTTGAAAAGGAGATCAAGGTATGTTAAATATGATAGTCAACTCCTGGTCATTTATAAAAACTGCAATCTTATTACATATATGCTCTTGTGAAAATAAGTCAGTTTGTTGGATAGCCTTGGTGAAATATAGAAACAGATAACTTAAAATTAATGTGAAAATATATAGAACAGATGAGCTATTAACTCTTACGATTTTTAAAAGAACAAATGATATTTTTATTAAGAAAAATCTTCTCCAATGACAGTGATAGATTTGGATGGAAAACAGTATTATTTAATCGAACTGTAGACAGCCTAGACCTTGTTTCATGCTATATTCTTTTTCTTTCCACTTTACTGAGTATTTTATTGACATAAGCTTTGACCGAGAAGCATAAAGTTTTCAAAATTCCTTTTCTTATAGGCAGAAAATCAATCTGGTTATTTTAATAAACATAATTGTGCAAAATGGTTGGCTGAGCAGTTAAAGAATATCTGCTGTCATTATTTAGTGGATGTGGGGCAGGAAAATGGTGTTGAACATGGAGGAGAAAAGAAGAAATAAATTTTCAACACTGGTGGTGCTATAAGGAAATGGTATTAAAGTGAAAGAAACAATATAATAATTTTGAGTTTATGCAGGAGTGTTATGTTATAAAACAAAATAGACTTTGGACATTTCTTATTTTTTTATAGAATTCAATAGCAGATAAGACAAAACATGAATTTTGCACTCTGAATTAAAAGAAATATTTTCTTCAAAGGGCAATGAATAAATTCTCATTTAAAGATTGTTTCAAGGTGATGCTAATCTTCTTTCTTTTTTTTTAAACATCTTTATTGGAGTATAATTGCTTTACAATGGTGTGTTATTTTCTGCTTTTTAACAAAGTGAATCAGCTATACATATACATATATTCCCATATCTCCTCCCTCTTGCGTCTCCCTCCCACCCTCCCTATTCCATCCCTCTAGGTGGACACAAAGCACAAAACTCCCTGTGCTATGTGGCTGTTTCCCACTAGCTACCTGTTTTACATTTGGTAGTGTATATATGTCCATGCCACTCTCTCACTTCGTCCCAGCTTACCCTTCCCACTCCCCGTGTCCTCAAGTCCATTCTCTATGTCTGTGTCTTTATTCCTGTCCTGCCCCTGTGTTCTTCAGATTCATTTTTTCTTTTCTTTTTTTTTTAGATTCCATATATATGTGTTAGCATACGGTATTTGTTTTTCTCTTTCTGACTTACTTCACTCTGTATGACAGACTCTAGGTCCATCCACCTCACTACAAATAACTCAATTTCATTTCTTTTTATGGCTGAGTAATATTCCATTGTATATCTGTGCCACATCTTCTTTATGCATTCATCTGTCAGTGGACCCTGGGGTTGCTTCCATGTCCTGGCTATTGTAAATAGAGCTGCAGTGAACATTGTGGTACATGACTCTTTTTGAATTGTGGTTTTCTCAGGGTATATGCCCAGTAGTGGGATTGCTGTGTCGTATGGTAGTTCTACTTTTAGTTTTTTAAGGAACCTCCATACTGTTCTCCACAGTGGCTGTATCAATTTACATTCCTACCAACAGTTCCTGCTATATTCTCATAACTTGTAGTGAAGTTCTATATACTATACTTTATACTTGGGAACAAATAACTTGAGGGTCTTTTAGAATAATTAATAAAATATTGTCCACTTGACAAAAACAAGTGATATTTGAGACTGTAAGATTATTTAATGTCCTTATAGTTGATGTGGGTAAGTACACAAAGCAAATAAATTATAATATTAATAGTTTTATAGATAGTATCAAAATTCAAACTGGAGACTATATAAAATGGGGAAGAGATCAACAACAAATGGATTTTTCCCCTGATATTTATTGACTTCTAAAGGTGTGCCAGATACTACTCTAGGGGTTTTACATTTATTAACCCATTTAATCCCCATAGCAAACCCTCAAGGTAGGCACTGTTATTATCAGTAGTCATAGTTAAGGGAACCAAGGCATAGGGGGCTAGGTAAGTTACCCAAGTTCACGCAGCTAATAAACGACAAACCTGGAATTCAAAAAAGGCAGTTCGGTTTTAATTTAAGCATAAATAGTGTATTTATAGGACACCTTGGCTTTTAATATTTGGAGAAGACAGAGTTGTGTTCTTCCAAAAAGACATAAAGCTGCACATTTTCCCTTGAATCAGGCTGACCTACCCTTTCCTGGTAAGAAGTTATGCTTTTGCAGATATTTCTTGTTTAACAAAGGAGAATTTACAAGACAAGTTTGAAACCTCTCTTAGAGCTTTTAAAACAAAAATATGAGGCCAATCTCTTGATATATAGGACCTTAGGCCATATATTTAAGAAACAAAGAGCTTATATGAATGATCTTTGGCTAATGAATTACCTTATGGATTCTAGGAGGTCTGTGACAATAAGGAAGACTTTTTCCCCATGCTGCATTGATGTACAGCATGGTTTCTCAACCTGGTTCTAATGACATTTGGAGCTAGATGATTCTTTGTTGTGGGGGCTGTCCTGTATATTGTAGGAAGTTTAGCAGTGTCCATGGCCTCTACACACTAGATATTAGTAGAAATCTCACCCCACCAGTTGTGACAAATGAAAATGCCTCCATACATTGTCAAATGTCCTTTGGGATGAGGGCAAAATAGCCCCTAGGTTGATAGCTACTGGTGTAGAGCAGGATATATTCCTGTATGCTTTTTGGACATGGGACAGTTCACCTAGAGATTAGGAAATTGGTCTAAATAACTACAGTCATTTGCAATTGTGAGTTCCAATGATTTAGGAAAACTTCAGACCTCCTAGAGTTTTTCAAAGCCCATGTGAGACACTATAAGTGACTTTGAGCTGTTTTGCATTGATTCAAAAATAACAATAAATTTAAAATACATATTCCTTGCTATAATTTATGGGTTTTCTTTAATAACTGTAACTTAGAATACTGTGCTCTTCATTAAGACCTGGGAGGACCGTTTGATTCGAATACAAGAAACAACTGATGAATGGTTAAAAGTGCAAGCTCATTGGCTGTACTTGGAGCCCATTTTTTGTTCTGAGGATATCATGCAACAGATGCCAGAAGAAGGTCGTCAGTTTCAGACAGTAGACAGACATTGGAGGGATATCATGAAGTTTTGTACAAAAGATCCAAAGGTGAAGTGTTTGTTTTCTCTGTTTCAAATAAAGGGGAATCTTTATTTTTGGCTACTACAGAAAGCATTTGGCTTTTTTTCCAAGTGAAAAAATAAAACCTGCTCATTGTATACAAAGTGGAAAGCTCAGAAAAATATAAGAAAGCATAGATAATTTTACTTTTCAATTCATAAGATACACTACTCATAACTCTTCAATATGTATAGTGGAGCTGCTTCAAACATTCATTTAACTTATTTGGCTTCTAATATGTATACTCAGTGATCCCTCTTATAAAAATAAATAGTAAAATAAAATAAAATGAAGAAAGCAAGAGGGTGGGAGAGAGAGACAGAGAGAGAGAGAATGAATACAAACGAATAAGTAGTGCATGTGATTCACCTGAGTTTCTACTCAATGACTCTATATGCTTGGGGGTGATGGGAAAAAAGAGTCAGCAGTTCTCTCAGTTGGTTTCACTTGCTATGTGTCTCTCCTAGTGAGCATAGCACTTGCTGAGTGTGATTTTAATGTTGAAAGACAGACCATGTATTTTTCATATGCATACTATACAAAGTTCATAGATATGTATATCCACTTTTTAATCTGGTATTCAACTTAAGAAATAATGATTTGTTTCAATGCTGGATGAAAAGGTAGCTGTGCTGGGGACTTCCCTGGCAGCACAGTGGTTAAGAATCTGCCTGCCAATGCAGGGGACATAGGTTGGATCCCTGGTCCAGTAAGATCCCATATGCTGCGAAGCAGTTAAGCCTGTGCACCACAACTACTGAGCCTGCACTCTAGAGCCTGCGAGCCACAACTACTGAAGCCCACACGCCTAGAGCCTGAGTTCCACAGCAAGAGGATCTCCCACTCGCCACCCACGCACAGCAACGAAGACCCAATGCAGCCAAAAATAAAAGAAAAAAAAAAGAAAAACTAGCTGTGCTGAACTGTTGAGGGTCAATAGTACTGAAATTTATGAGTTTCAAGGATTTCCCTTACATGTTGACTTTACAACCTTTGTAAGACATTAGTTCTTATAGAACAGAAGTCAACAGGTTTTTCCTGCAAAGGACCACATGGTAAATATTTTAGGCTTTGTGAGATGTACAGTGCTTTTTGTAACTACTCAATTCTGCTGTTTTTGTAGTAAGAAAGCAGCCAAAGACAATATGTAAGTGAATGGATGTGTCCGTGCTACATCAAAACTGTTTATGGACAACAGACATTTTCATGTACCATGAAATGTTATTCTTCTTTTAATTTTTGAACCTTTTAAAACTGTAAAAATAATTCTTAGCTTGATGGCCATGTAAAACCTGGCAGCACACAGAAGCAAGAAGAGCTATAATCCTGCAGCCTGTGGAACAAAAACCACATTCACAGAAAGATAGACAAGATGAAAAGGCAGAAGGGCTATGTAACAGACGAAGGAACAAGACAAAACCCCAGAAAAACAACTAAATGAAATGGAGATAGGCAATCTTCCAGGAAAAGAATTCAGAATAATGATAGTGAAGATGATCCAGGACCTCGGAAAAAGAATGGAGGCAAAGATCGAGAAGATGCAAGAAATGTATAACAAAGGTCTAGAAGAATTACAGAACAAAGAAACAGAGATGAATAATACAATAACTGAAATGAAAAATACACTAGAAGGAATCAATAACAGAATAACTGAGGCAGAAGAACAGATAAGTGACCTAGAAGACAGAATGGTGGAATTCACTGCTGCAGAACAGAATAAAGAAAAAAGAATGAAAAGCAATAAAGACAGCCTAAGAGACCTCTGGGACAACATTAAATGCAACAACATTCACATTATAGGGGTCCCAGAGGGAGAAGAGAGAAAGGACCCCAGAAAATATTTGAAGAGATTATAGTCGAAAACTTTCCTAAAATGGGAAAGGAAATAGCCACCCAAGTCCAGGAAGCACAGAGAGTCCCATACAGGATAAACCTAAGGAGAAATACACTGAGACACATAGTAATCAAATTGGCAAAAAATAAAAACAAAGAAAAATTATTGAAAGCAGCAAGGGAAAAATGACAAATAACATACGATGGAACTCCCATAAGGTTAACAGCTGATTTCTCAGCAGAAACTGTACAAGCCAGAAGGGAGTGGCATGATATACTTAAAGTGATGAAAGGGAAGAACCTACAACCAAGATTACTGTACCCAGCAAGGATATCATTCAGATTCGATGGAGAAATCAATAGCTTTAGAGACAAGCAAAAGCTAAGAGAATTCAGCACCACCAAACCAGCTCTACAACAAATGCTAAAGGAACTTCTCTAAGTGGGAAACACAGAGGAGGAAAGGACCTACAAAAACAAACCCAAAAAATTAAGAAAATGGTAATATGAACATACATATCAATAATTACCTTAAATGTGAATGGGTTAAATGCTCCAACCAAAACACACAGGCTTGCTGAATGAATAAAAAACAAGACCCATATATATGCTGTCTAAAAGAGACCCACTTCAGACCTAGGGACACATATAGACTGAAAGTGAGGGGATGGAAAAAGAAATTCCATGCAAATGGAAATCAAAAGAAAGCTGGAGTAGCAATACTCATATCAGATAAAATAGACTTTAAAATAAAGAATGTTACAAGAGACAAGGAAGGACACTACATAATGATCAAGGGAGCAATCCAAGAAGAAGATATAACAATTATAAATATATATGCACCCAACATAGGAGCACCTCAATACATAAGGCAACTGCCTACAGACCTAAAAGAGGAAATCAACAGTAACACAATGATAGTGGGCAACTTTAAAACCTCACTTAGACCAATGGACAGATCATCCAAACAGAAAATTAAAAAGGAAACACAAGCTTTAAATGACAAAATAGACCAGATAGATTGAATTGATATTTATAGGACATTCCATCCAAAAACAGCAGATTACACTTTCTTCTCGAGTGCGAATGGGACATTCTCCAGGATAGATCACATCTTGGGTCACAAATCAAGCCTCAGTAAATTTAAGAAAATTGAAATCATATCAGGCATCTTTTCTGACTGCAATGCTATGAGATTAGAAATCAATGACAGGGAAAAAAATGAAAAAAACACAGACACATGGAGGCTAAACAATATGTTACTAAATAACCAAGAGATCACTGAAGAAATCAAAGAGGGAGTCAAAAAATACCTAGTGGGCTTCCCTGGTGGCGCAGTGGTTGAGAGTCCGCCTGCCGATGCAGGGGACACAGGTTCATGCCCCAGTCCGGGAGGATCCCACATGCCGCAGAGCGGCTGGGCCAGTGAGCCATGGCCACTGAGCCCGCGTGACCGGAGCTCCTCAATGGGAGAGGCCGCAACAGTGAGAGGGCCACATACTGCAAAAAAAAACAAAACAAAACCTAGAGACAAACGACAATGAAAACACAGCGATCCTAAACCTATGGGATGCAGCAAAAGCAGTTCTAAGAGGGAAGTTTATAGCTATACAAGCCTACCTCAAGAAACAAGAAAAATCTCAAATAAGCAATCTAACCTTACACCTAAAGGGACTAGAGAAAGAAGACCAAACAAAACCCAAAGTTAGCAGAAGGAAAGAAATCATAAAGATCAGAGCAGAAATAAATGAAATAGAAACAAAGAAGACAATAGCAAAGATCAATAAAACTAAAAGCTGGTTCTTTGAGAAGATAAACAAAATTGATAAACCATTAGCCAGACTCATCAAGAAAAAGAGGGAGAGGAATCAAATCAATAAAATTAGAAATGAAAAAGAAGTTACAACAGATACCGCATAAATACAAAGCATCCTAAGAGACTACTACAAGCAACTCTATGCTGATAAAATGGACAACCTGGAAGTAATGGACAAATTCTTAGAAAGGTATAACCTTCCACAACTGAACCAGGAAGAAACAGAAAATATGAACAGACCAATCACAAGTAATGAAATTGAAACTATGATTAAAAATCTTCCAACAAGGGCTTCCCTGGTGGCACAGTGGTTGAGAGTCCGCCTGCCAATGCAGGGTACACGGGTTGGTGCCCCTGTCTGGGAAGATCCCACATGCCGCGGAGCGGCTGGGCCCGTGAGTCATGGCCGCTGAGCCTGCACGTCCGGAGCCTGTGCTCTGCAACGGGAGAGGCCACAACAGTGAGAGGCCCCCGTACCGCAAAATAAAATAAAATACAATAAAATCTTCCAACAAACAGAAGTCCAGGACCAGATGGATTCACAGGTGAATTCTATCGAACATTTAGAGAAGAGCTAACCCCCATCCTTTTCAAACTCTTCCAAAATATTTCAGAGGAAGGAAAACACCCAAACTCATTCTATGAGGCCACCTGATACCAAAACCAGACAAAGATACTACAAAAAAAGAAAATTACAGACCAATATCACTGATGAATATAAATGCAAAAATCCTGAACAAAATACTTGCAAACAGAATCCAACAACACATTAAAAGGCTCATACACCATGATCAAGTGGGATTTATCCCAGAGATGCAAGGATTCTTCAATATACGCAAATCAATCAATGTGACGTACCATATTAACAAACTGAAGAATAAAAACCATATGATCATCTCAATAGATGCAGAAAAAGCTTTTGATAGAATTCAACACCAATTTAGGATAAAAAGTCTCCAGAAAGTGGGCATAGAGGGAACCTACGTCAACAAAATAAAGGCCATATATGACAAACCCGCAGCAAACATCACTCTCAATGGTGAAAAACTGAAAGTATTTCCACTAAGATCAGGAATAAGCAAGGATATCCACTCTCACCACTATTATTCAACATAGTTTTGGAAGTCCTAGCCACAACAATCAAAGAAGAAAAAGAAATAAAATGAATACAAATTGGAAAAGAAGAAGTAAAACTGTCACTGTTTGCAGATGACATGATACTATACATAGAGAATCCTAAAGATGTCATCAGAAAACTACTAGAGTTAATCAATGAATCTGGTAAAGTTGCAGGATACAAAATTAATGCACAGAAGTCCCTTGCATTCCTATACACTAACAACAAAAGATCAGAAAGAGAAATTAAGGAAACACTCCCATTTACCATTTCAACAAAAAGAATAAGATACCTAGGAACAAACCTGCCTAGGGAGACAAAAGACCTGTATGCAGAAAACTATAAGACACTGATGAAAGAAATTAAAGATGATACCAACAGATGGAGAGATATACCATGTTCTTGGATTGGAAGAATCAGTATTGTGAAAATGACTATACTACCCTAAGCAATCTACAGATTCAATGCAATCACTATCAAATTACCAATAGCATCTTTTACAGAACTAGAACAAAAAAATCTTAAAATTTGTATGGAGACACAAAAGACCCTGAATAGCCAAAGCAGTCTTGAGGGAAGAAAACCGAGCTGGAGGAATCAGACTCCCTGACTTCAGACTATACAACAAAGCTACAGTAATCAAGACAATATGGTACTTGCACAAAAACAGAACTATAGATCAATGGAACAGGATAGAAAGCCCAGAGATAAACCCACACACTGTGGTCAACTAATCTATGACAAAGGAGGCAAGGATATACCATGGAGAAAAGACAGTCTCTTCAATAAGTGGTGCTAGGAAAACTGGACAGCTACATGTAAAAGAATGGAATTAGAACACTCCCTAACACCATACACCAAAATAAACTCAAAATGGATTAGAGACCTAAATGTAAGACCAGGCACTATAAAACTCTTAGAGGAAAACATAGGAAGAACACTTTTTGACATAAATCACAGCAAGATCTTTTTTGATCCACCACCTAGAGTAATGGAAATAAAAACAAAAATAAACAAATGGGACCTAATGAAACTTAAAAGCTTTTGCACAGCAAAGGAAACCATAAACAAGACCAAAAGACAACCCTCAGAATGGGAGAAAATATTTGCAAACGAATCAATGGACAAAGAATTAATCTCCAAAATATATAAATAACTCATGCAGCTCAATATTAAAAAAAAACAAACAACCCAATCCCAAAATGGGCAGAAAACCTAAACAGACATTTCTCCATAGAAGACATACAGATGGCCAAGAAGCACATGAAAAGCTGCTCAACATCACTTATTATTAGAGAAAGGCAAATCAAAACTACAATGAGGTATCACCTCACACCAATTATAATGGGCATCATCAGAAAATCTACAAACAGCAAATGCTGGAGAGGGTGTGGAGAAAAGGGAACCCTCTTGCACTGTTGGTGGGAATATAAATTGATATAGCCACTATGGAGAACAGTATGGAGGTTCCTTAAAAACTAAGAATAGAATTACCATATGACCCAGCAACCACACTACTGGGCATATACCCTGAGAAAACCATAATTCAAAAAAACACATGCACCCCAATGTTCGTTGCAGCACTATTCACAATAGCCACGACAGGGAAGCAACCTAAATGCCCATTGGCAGACGAATGGATAGAGAAGATGTGGTACATATATACTATGGAATATTACTCAGCCATAAAAAGGAACAGAATTGGGTGATTTGTAGAGATGTGGATGGACCTAGAGACTGTCACACAGAGTGAAGGAAGTCAGAAAGAGAAAAACAAATATCGTATATTAACGCATATATGTGGAACCTAGAAAATGGTAGAGATGAACCGGTTTGCAGAGCAGAAATTGAGACACAGATGTAGGGAACAAACGTATGGACACCAAGTGGGGAAAGTGGTGGAGGGTGGGGGTGGGATGAATTGGGAGATTGGGATTGACATGTATACACTGATTTGTATAAAATGGATGACTGGGGCTTCCCTGGTGGCGCAGTGGTTGAGAGCCCGCCTGCCGATGCAGGGGACACGGGTTCGTGCCCCAGTCCGGGAAGATCCCACATGCCGCGGAGCGGCTGGGCCCGTGAGCCATGGCCGCTGGGCCTGCGCGTCTGGAGCCTGTGCTCCGCAACGGGAGAGGCCACAACAGTGAGAGGCCTGCGTACAGCAAAAAGCAAATAATAATAATGATAAATAAATGGATGACTGATAATAAGTAAATAAATAAACATATAAAGAAACATTTAAAAAAAACAGTGGCAGCACAGTGTATACAGATATCAAAGCATCAAGTTATATGTCTTAAATATATAAAATTTTTCTTTGTCAATTATACCTCATAAAAGCTGAAAAACAACAGCAACAAAAAAGAAACTGGTTGCAGCAGACTGGATTTAGCTCATGAGATGTAGTTTGCCAACTCATACCATAGATTGTTTATAGTTGACAGTTGTTAATGCAAAAATTAAATCACACACCAACCTAGCCGACTCTTTCCACATCATTCAAAACAATATAGGAGAAATGAAAATATGCATGACAATCATAATTTCTCATTTATAACTAGCATCTTTGGGTAAGAATATTTGTGATTTATTGAATTCTAATAGTTTTACATGATAAAAAAATTTCCTGACAATTTTCATAAACCTTTTGACACCTTAACATTTTTGACATATAAGTTAATGTTTAAGTCTTATCATAATGTCTGATATATAAGTGCTGACCTGAACGAATTGGTCTCTTTTAGGTTCTTGCTGTTACTTCTTTAACAGGTTTACTGGAAAAACTGCAGAACTGCAATGAACTTTTGGAGAAAATTATGAAAGGCCTTAATGCATATCTTGAAAAAAAACGACTTTTCTTCCCTCGGTATGATGGATAATCAATTGTGCTATAATTAAAGCATTTTTTGATGTGTGATGAATTATAACTAAAACTTTTGTATTTGCATGTTTTTCCCTAGTTTTTTCTTCTTATCTAATGATGAAATGTTAGAGATTTTGTCAGAGACCAAAGATCCACTTAGAGTTCAGCCTCATTTAAAAAAATGCTTTGAGGGCATCACTAAATTGGAGTTCCTTCCCAATTTGGACATTAAAGCCATGTATAGCTCTGAAGGTGAGCGAGTGGAGCTGATTGCACTTATTTCCACATCTGCAGCGCGAGGTGCTGTGGAAAAGTGGCTCATTCAAGTAGAAGATTTGATGCTCCGGAGTATTCATGATGTGATTGCTGCAGCCAGGCTGGTATGTTTCCTAGGATTTAATGTATATCCTATATTCTGTAAATGCTTTCTTTTAGGAGGTTTTGAATGGGTACCAGTAAATGAACACTTAAGGTCTTACTATTTTAAGGCTTTTATTATTTTCTTTACTCTTTGTTCCTAACATTATTAAAGTAATAATAGTAGTAAGAATTGATAATAATATGTGATTAAGTGCTACAAAGGAAAAACAGTGTTATGAGAAAGAATAATAAGGTGTATATAATTTAGAATGGGGGAGGTGGGTTGCTAGTGATAGGCTCTTAGAGAAAGTAAAATTGAAACTGAGACCCAAAGGATAAGTAGGAATTAACCAGATAAATAGCAAATGGGAGAGCACCTAAGTATCCTGTGTTAAGCCCCTGAGATAAGAAAGAACCTCAGACATGGGTGTTAAATGCATGATCTAGTTTACTTATTGCTATTTACACTCAAACAATTACTTAAAAACTCAAAATGAGGTGAACCAACATTAATGGAGGATCTATAATATTTGAGAGAAATATAACATGTAGGCACTACATGTACCTCACTTTTGCTAATTCAATTAACCTAATCTTGAATGATAAACTTCAGTATATTTCTTCCTTTAGGATCACAAAGGAACAGTTGTGTAGTAAAAATGTCATTTAAAAAGGCTTTGCAGCCTTTTCAACTCACTTTATATGAGTGAGGAATCCTTTTCCTTCACCAAGAGCCCTATGAGAATCATCTTCTTGCAGTGACTATTCTGTTCCGCTTCAATGTTCCTGCAGATAAATCTTGACTTTTTCTCTCCTTTTTTCTATTTATGATTCCAAACAAACTAAAACACATAGGAAAGAATCAACATTGTCCATGAAAGTATTTCCTTAATCCATATAGAAATTTACCTTCTATGTACCTAGCAATGGCTCATCAATTCTTCGAAACTCAGCCTTCTTTGAAACTTAGATTAATTTGTCATTGGCATTTATCTATAAATATTGCTAATAAAATGCATTTTAATAATAGATATTTACATCCTTATGTTTAATATTCTTATATCTAAGGTGGTGTCATTGTATTAAAAATATAGTTTCCAGGGAACTGCCTGGAAGTCCAGTGGTTAGGACTTGATGCTTTCACTGCTGTGGCCCAGGTTCAGTCCTTGGTTGGGGAACTAAGATCCCGCAAGCTGTGCCGCATGGCCAATAACAAAAATACATATATATAAAATTTCCTTTAGTATCGACACTTCATACTTTGTTCTGCGGTTGTTTTTTTTTTCAGTTTTTAATTTGGATCTGCTATTATCATTTACTTTTGAAACAAGTTATTTTTGAAAAGACCACCCCCCCAATAAATCTATTTAAATGCATTTTGAACATAAAAATGTTAGAAGAAATGAAAGTATACTTTGAACTCAAAGGCATAGATTGTTCAATTGTATATAAATGAACAAATATATTATTGTTTAAATTATATATGCTGGTCATACAAGTTTTTTTTTAATTAATTAATTTATTTATTTTTGGCTGTGTTGGGTCTTCGTTTCTGTGCGAGGGCTTTCTCTAGTTGCGGCAAGCGGGGGCCACTCTTCATCGCGATGCGCGGGCCTCTCACTATCGCGGCCTCTCTTGTTGCGGAGCATACGCTCCAGACGCGCGGGCTCAGTAGTTGTGGCTCACGGGCCTAGTTGCTCTGCGGCATGTGAGATCTTCCCAGACCAGGGCTCAAACCTGTGTCCCCTGCATTGGCAGGCAGATTCTCCACCACCGCACCACCAGGGAAGCCTCATACAAGTTTTTAGAAAAGCTATGGATAAATAATACAAGGGTTCTAGCTACTAGGTCAGTTTTCTACTAGATGGCATAGTCTTCTTTTCAATTAAATATTGGTATCAATATATATAACCTATTAGACTGATTTATTTTGTACTTTAATAAACCCTCATATTTCATTATAATAGAAGTAATATGTATTCTATGTAGAAAATTGACAACTCCCCACAGCAAGGAAACCTAAAATTCCTATGGAAAATAATTTCCAGAAGAATCAATAATCAAATCCTTCCAAAGATAACTGATTATTAACATATTTGTGCTCATCTTTCCATTCTTTTATAAATAAATATTTCAAAAATATGATTTGTAAAAAATTTTCAGGTCTTTTAAATAGTCATCTAAAATTTTTCATGAGTACATTCTAGCCTACAAATGTACCAAATATTGCACTTCTTTATTGTTAAACATTAAGCTTTTTTCCCCTTTGTAAACTTTTAAAGTTAGAAATGCATTTTAATTACTCAGGCTTATCCAGAATCTGCAAGAAGAGACTGGGTTCGAGAGTGGCCTGGCCAAGTTGTACTTTGTGTTTCTCAAATGTTCTGGACCTCTGAGACACAGGAAGTTATAAGTAGTGGGACAGAGGTAAATCATTACCTTAAATAACATTCTTTTAAAATAACTTTCTTTTCTACATGCTATGTTTTTTTAGTTAGCTTATCTATTATTTGCAAAGGTAATCTTCCCCCCAATTTCTACATGTAGCATTAAAATTGTACAATTATTTAAAAACTTGTTCTTAATTTTTCTTATGCTTATACAAAAATCACTCTATTCGAGAACTCATTTCTATATTGAGCTAAATTATGATGTCAGAATTGTTAAAGAGTAAATGCATGAAATATGTTTTAGCTACTATATAACATTAGTTTAATTGCTTTTTTTATTTTGTAGGGATTAAAGAAGTACTATAAGGAACTTCAGAATCAACTAAATGATATTGTAGAGCTGGTAAGAGGAAAACTGTCGAAGCAGACCAGGATCACTCTGGGGGCTTTGGTTACTATTGATGTCCATGCTAGAGATGTGGTTATGGACATGATTGATATGGGTATGTGACTCTTTTTAATTTTAAAAATAAGATATAGATAGCTTTTAGAAACAAGGACTTACACTGTATGTCTTTTTCTCTCTAAACAGAATTTATTTTATATGATCTTTTCCATAAGTTAGAAAACATGAATTATTTTAATATTTGCTGTTGTAAAGATGATAAAATACTTATTTTTCAAATTATTTCCATTTCAGGATTATCTGTCTTGTTTTACTTTATTCCTTTTAGGTGTCTCACATGATACAGATTTCCAGTGGCTTGCTCAGCTTCGATATTATTGGGAATATGACAACGCTCGAGTTAGTATCATTAATTGCAACGTAAAATATGCTTATGAATACCTTGGTAACTCACCTCGACTTGTCATTACTCCTCTAACTGACAGATGTTACAGAACATTGGTATGTGTTTAAATTATTTTAATTCACACATTAAAGATTCCTTTTTGGTTTGGTGTCATATTTTCTTGTATAAATTTAACATGACTATCCTCATTTTATTCTCTTATCTGTATAATTGAATACAGCTATCCCTTCCTAATCCCAAATTCCCTTTATGTGAAGTTATAGTAGTGAATATTTATTTCTGCGTGCTTTTGTAGAATACAAGAGTGTGTGAATTCTAATGTTTGAAAATCGTGAGTCACTCCCGTTGGGGATAATTAGAAAAAGGAAGGTACTGGAGATTTAAAGAAGAAACCAGAGCTTCGGAAAATGGTATCAGTTTTTGCAGTGGAGTTCTGGGAGAGATGACAAGAAGATGAAGGAAGCACATTTGGGCCTTAGAACTCCAAGTTAGTTTTGTTGAATAGGAGAGGGGGAGCTGAAATGTAGGCAGGTGGTACTGAAGGCTGTGCTTGTTGAGAAGCTATGGAAGATAAAGCCATGACTACAGAAAACAACAACAACAACAAAGTGAAACCCTGGGAATTGCGTTGTCAGATAAAATATAGGACTTTCAGGTAAATTTGAATTTCAAATGAACAATGAATAATTTGTTAGTAGAAATATGTCCTAATTATTACATGGGGCATACTTATACCAGCAAATTATTCATTGTTTATCTGATTTTCAAATTTAACTGGGCATCCTGTATTTTTATTTGCTAAATCTGGCAACCCTACCTGGGAATTGAGGAGATGCATCAAGAAACACCAATCCACCTGTGCTGAGTAAGTAAATTAAAATGTCTTTGAATTTTCTGGAAGCAGAAATGAAATGGGGATTATTGGGCAAATGATTTTCTAGGGAATGCTCTCAGTAAAAACCCATAAGGAAATGAGGAAAGCAGGTGGGAAAGCTAAACCAAGATGTGGTTTTGATGGATGTATGGCCTTAACCTCATCTCATGAGGAGCGTTGGAGCATGAATGGCATCTCAGGGGTACTTCACTTTAAGGCAAAGGGGTCTAGCTTTTCTATCCCTTTATTATCATTGGCTATGGTTCACTCCTGGGGCTGGGGCGGGGTGTGTGTGAGTAAGCTTTCAGGTGTTTGTGGATAAGGGAGCTCCTATGAATTGAGGGCAAATCTCAGGAGAAATGGACAGTTGTGAGCTATTTGTAGATGACTGACAGCAATTGGAAGGATGGATGCTATGACCAGTAAAAGAATCTGAGTAAGGTTCTAGTGCATCTATGATAAAAAGTTTCACCAAATCCTCTTTCTCAGGAAGCTACCTGAAGGCCAGACCACATCTGTCTTGTTCTCTACTCTAGTGATTGACAAGTACATAAGTTACTACCTAAATGTTTGTTGAGTAAATGAATCTCAAGCTTCTGTGTCCTCGACCTCACTGAAATCAGCTGTGAATATTTGTAAGGTGGACGCTAAGGACTTTGAGTTCTATAATCAAAATCACATTAAACACTTGTATGTAACACTAAACATTGAAAGTCTCCTATTATATTTACTATCCATAATAAAGGGAACACATTTGTAAGCATTTTTTGGAAATTATAAAGAAAGGAAAGACTGAGGTTTCCAGCAATCAAGTTAATGGACATTAACAGTATAGCATTTACTATAAATTTAAGATGGGTAAAATATCATTGATATTGCCTTTATTTAATGAGCTCTCTCTATTTTATTTTAGTAAATGTGAAAATATTTAAGATTTTCATAGGTCTATCTATTAGTTTTTTAAATACTTAATTTTTTTAGAGCACTTTTAGGTTCACAGCAAAATTAAGCAGAAGGAACAGAGCATTCCCATATACCCCTTGCCTCCCCAAATGTACAGTCTTTGTCCTTTAACCCTATTTTATCTAAAAGGAGTTAAGTTTCACAAACTCTCATAGCAGTTTTCATGAAACAAACTTCATCGAGAGAGTTGACTGTAACTTGTATGCATATAAAAATTTCCAGCCATTTTTCTAGTCACTGTGGGGACCCAGAAAGAATTCAGATACTGCTGATGTTACTCTAAAGGAGCTTAAGGACTGGGACTTCCCTGGTTGTCTAGTGGCTAAGACTCTGTGCTCCCAATGCAGGGGGCCTGGGTTCAATCCCTGGCCAGGGAACTAGATTCCACATGCATGCAGCAACTAACCTTTCTCATGCCACAACTAAGGAGCCCACATGCAGCAACTAAGACCCAGCACAACCAAATAAATAAATAAATATTTTTAAAAATTATTAAAAAAATAAAGGAGCTTAAGTACTAATTGAGAGGGAAAAAATGTACATAGTTAACTGTAATGTGAGCGTTGCTGAACCAAATGAACCAGGTTCATTTGTCTGACTCTCTGCAGTAAGCCAAATGCTGAAACGCTGAGGTTTGCAGCAGAGAAAGTGCTTATTCACAAAGCAGCCAAGCAAGGAGATAGGAAAACAACTCAGATATGCCTCTCTGAAGGCGAAGGGCTCAGGATATCTATGGGATAAAGCTGAGGTGTGGGGACCATGGGGAAATGTAATTGAAAACAAGAAAAAGGTGAGGCAATCGTTGCTCTGCGCATATGCACCCAAGCCATAGGCTTTTTCAAGGGAGGAAAGCTCAGAAAGTAGCCTAGTTAGCATGCTCTGAGGGTGGAGTTTTTGGCCTCTGACATCAAAATGTCACCGAGTGGACCCTTGCCCATGCCCAGGTGGAGGGTTGATGGTCTTAACCGTCTTAACCAGCTCAAGCTTGATTTGACACAGTAGACTCCAAATATGTAAAAAGCAACTTGGGCAAACATCCAAATGCCCAGGCTACAGGACGCTTGGAGGATACGCCAGCTTTCATAAAAACAACACAAGTGAGTCCAACCAGTGAAGGTAGGTCACAGTTTACCATTTATCAGTGGGTAACTGATGACTACTCTGGGTTTCGCAAGGTTGAATGTGATACTACTGGTTAGAGAAGTACAGAACAATGCTATGGGGATGGATAAAATGAAGAACATACCAAGAGTGGAATGCAACAGCGAAGGTGAATCATAGACAAAATTATATAGTAGGTCATCTGTTTATTTTCCCACTGATGGGCCCCCATTTATGCCCCTCACTTTTAGGTGTTTTCCCTCTTTGCAGCTAGCCGTAGAGGTTGTCATCATTGATCTCTACAACCATCTCCATAACCACTTCTTTTTTTTATTTTATATTACTTTATTTTATAGGAGATGGAGCAATCTGCTCTTTTTTTTTTAAGTAATTGGTTTATTCATTCATCTCTAGGTGCATTAGGTCCTCGTTGCTGCGTGCGGGCTCTCTCCAGCTGCAACGAGCAGGGGCCACTCCCCGCCACGGTGTGCAGGCTCCTCACTGCGGTGACCCCTCCGGGGGCTCTAGTTGTGGCACACGGGTCTAGGCACTCTGCGGCATGTGGGATCTTCCCGGACCAGGGCTCGAACCCGTGTCCCCTGCATTGGCAGGCAGATTCTTAACCATTGCACCACCAGGGAAGTCCCTCCATAACCACTTCTAATTAAACTTTTCTGACCAAATGTTAACACTTAAAGGCTGGATTCTCTTTGTTTTTAAAGGCAAATGGGATACCCATGAATTATTAGAAAATAAGGAGACTTTGATACAGTTTCACTTTTTTTTAGATCCTTTAAACTGCTTTTTCTTTGTGCAGCTAGAAAATTGAGTGCTAAAAATTAACTGAATGATGTAATTGTATTACTGCCTCTCTGAAGCTACACATAAGACTAAATCCACTTTATAAGCAATTGTTCTATTATAGGGTTTTTTGTTTGTTTTCAGTTAAGCATGGATTTCTCTTCACGTTTATTTTTCCTTTCAGATAGGTGCCTTCTATTTAAATCTTGGAGGTGCTCCAGAAGGGCCAGCAGGCACAGGAAAAACTGAAACCACCAAGGACTTGGCTAAAGCTCTTGCTGTACAGTGTGTGGTATTCAACTGTTCAGATGGGCTAGATTATCTAGCAATGGGAAAGGTAAAGTTACATATTAAATGTTACAAATTTACAGCTAGGTCAACCTGGATAAACTGAAGCAAACTCGTTTAAAACACTGAATATGGTTTAAGCATTACTTGACCTTTTTTTTTTTAGGGGTAAAGACGTTTTTATCCTTGGGGCTTTTATTAACTGTCACTTTTGACTTAAAAAGGTTAAATTTTTGTTTTGTGGGCTTCCCTGGTGGCGCAGTGGTTGAGAGTCCGCCTGCCAATGCGGCGGCGGACTCTGAACCCGTGTTCGTGCCCCGGTCCGGGAAGATCCCACATGCCGCGGAGCGGCTGGGCCCGTGAGCCATGGCCGCTGAGCCTGCGCGTCCAGAGCCTGTTCTCCGCAACGGGAGAGGCCACAACAGTGAGAGGCCCGTGTACCGCAAAAACAAAACAAAACAAAAACCCAAAAAAGGTTAAATTTTTGTTTTAACAAATGATGCCCTTTCCTACGAAAATCATCTCCTTTTTTCTTGTCCTCAGTTTTTTAAAGGATTGGCTTCTTCTGGTGCTTGGGCTTGCTTTGATGAATTTAATCGAATTGAATTGGAAGTGCTGTCAGTGGTAGCTCAACAGATCCTTTGCATTCAGAGAGCCATTCAACAGAAGCTGGAAGTGTTTATTTTTGAAGGGACAGAACTTAAGCTCAATCCAAACTGTTTTGTAGCTATTACTATGAATCCTGGCTATGCAGGACGTTCTGAATTACCGGATAATCTTAAGGTAATATTTTTTTAAAGAGTGTAAATTTGGTAATCAAAAGTAACAGCATAATCTACTCAAAATGGTATAATTTTCTCACATGTATTTGTAATCTCCCTTTTACCTTTTCCATTTGCTATAAGGTAAACCTCTAAAAACTTTTTTAGATGTCTAAAAAAAATATTAGAGTACATAAAACTGTTAAAGTGCTACTGAAAAAATTACAAAGTTAATGAAAAGGTGCTTCCCTGGGGGAATAAACTTGGATATCAACACATTATCTTTGGGTGCTTATGCTCAGCTTTAAAAATGGTTTCCTTTATGTAAATAATATATTTCATTTATTATATACTTCAGGTTCTTTTTAGAACAGTGGCTATGATGGTTCCAAACTATGCCCTCATAGCAGAAATCTCCCTCTACTCCTATGGATTTTTGAATGCAAAACCTCTGTCTGTGAAGATAGTAATGACCTACAGGCTCTGCTCAGAGCAGCTCTCATCACAATTTCATTATGACTATGGAATGCGAGCAGTAAAAGCAGTTTTAGTGGCTGCTGGAAACCTAAAACTAAAATTTCCAAATGAAAATGAAGATATACTTGTAAGTATTAAATATACATGTTGTGAAAGTATCTGTAGAAAGATAACTTTTTCAGCAAGGTTGATCATGAACTATAGATAGGCAGATAAGAGAGTTGTTGCTTTGAGCCTTGTTACATGGGGTTGAAATGATAGTTTTGAGGTTCTGTTTTTCATTATACTTTGTATGAAACCAAGGACCATTAGGTTTGATAAGTGTAGTATTGGCTTTTTAGTATGGGGATTCCATGGAAGCATGTAAAAGAAACTTTGACTTTGGTGGGGTGGGGGTGAAAGAAGGGCAAATACTGGCAATTAACTTATCTTGCACTTTTTGGATGGTTTTAGCTTCTTCGATCAATTAAAGATGTAAATGAACCAAAGTTTTTATCACATGATATACCCTTATTTAATGGAATAACTAGTGACTTATTTCCTGGTGTTAAACTTCCTGAAGCTGACTATCATGTAAGTAAACCTGTGAGAATGACTTGTTCTGCAAATAAATTCATCTGGTGACTCAATAGTTTTCCAAGTTTTATTAAATGAGCGACTTATTCTGTTTGGAGGATAAACCCCTATTTTGGCCACTTTAATTAATGAGGAAGAGTAAATTTTAGTACCTTATGTTTTATGATAGTAGGGTTAACAAGATTCAGGTCAAAGATAATGTTTATTGTAAGAGAATACATATTTTATTTCCTATCTTGTGATTTATAATATTTACTACTATGTATACAATAATACTATTATATACCTCCACAGGTAGAAAAGTTGATAAACTGAAAGTGGTAAAACATCCTATAGTTTTTTTGTACAGCAAAGTGATTCAGTTATATATATATATATATATATATATATATATATTTTTTTTTTTT
>NW_006778737.1:1432861-1443623 GCF_000442215.2 Lipotes vexillifer | reverse complement strand
TTTTGGATTATTTTCCATTGTAGGTTATTACAAGATATTGAATATAGTTCCCTGTGTTATACAGTAAATCCTTGTTGCTTATCTATTTTATGTATAGGAATTTATATCTGTTAATTCCAAACTCCTAATTTATCCCTTCCCCATCACTTTCCCCTTTGGTAACCATAAGTTTGTTTTCTGTGTCTGTGAGTCTGTTTCTGTTGTGCATATAGATTCATTTGTATTATTTTTTAGATTACATATGTGAGTGTTATCATATAATATTTTTATTTCTCTGTCTGATTTACTTTACTTAGTATGATATTTCTATGTCCATCCGTCTTGTGAATGTTAGCCTTCTTTTTTTTTTTAATCTTCAAATTCAAATACTACTATACATCCTATGGCAGGATCAGAATAAGGTGATTCTAGGCTGTTTTCCAATAACAATAACTAATTCTCTGATTCTCTAGACACCCACTGGGTGTTCAAAAATTCAATTCAATTCTGACACTAACTGCCTAGAGTTAGTGTCAGTCCTACAAGACTGCCTCTCACTTCATACAGAAGTCTCAAGTCCTGGGCCACCTGTACTTCTGACTGACGGGCTATAAACCAGGGGTTTCCCTGACCCCTCCCCTCCCAGGTTTAATAATTTGCTAGAACAGCCCACAGAACTCAGGAACACAATTTACTTCTGCTTACCAGTTTATTATAAAGGATACAACTCAGGAACAACCAAATGGAAGAAATGTATAGAGCGTGGTATGGGCAGGTGGCAGCGTGGAACTTCCGTGCCCTTTCAGGGAGAGTCACCCTCCCTGTACCGGAAGCTCTTGAATCTCATTGTTCAAGAATTTTTATAAAGTTCAGTCATCAGCCCCTTCTTCCCCAAAGGCTGGTAGGGCTGAAAGTTCCAACCCTCTAATCACTTTTTTTGGTGACCAGCCCAATCCTGAAGCTATCTAGGTTCCCACAACAAGTCACCTCATTAGCATAAACTCAGGTGTTATTGAAAAGGGCTCTTTATGAATAACAAAAGATACTCCTATCACTCAGAAAATTCCAAGAGTTTTAGGAGCTCTGTGCCAGGAACCAGGGGCAAAGACTCTATATATTTTAGTATTATACCACAGGTGATTATCAAGATGATTCAAAATACGCTAATATGATTTTTTAAGTCAAAATGAAAATACATAATTTTAATATTCTCTTGGAGAACTCTTGTACTCCTATGAATATAGCAAATAGTTTCATGGATTCATGGAATCCAGTTTGAAAAACACTACTAGGAGTCAGTGTTGGGAGGTGTGTGGCTGAGCAATTGTGTATGCCTGCAACTGAGCTGCAGGGGAGCCAGGGTCATAGAAAAAAAAATACTACAAGCATACCTCATTTTATAGCGCTTTGCAGATGCTGTGTTTTTTACAAATTGAAGGTTTTTGGCAAGTCTATCAGTCAAGTCAAGCAAGTCTATCAGTGCCATTTTCCCAATATTTGCTCACTTCTTGTCTCTGTGTCACATTTTGGTAATTCTTGAAATTTTGAAAAATTTTCGTTATTATTATATCTGTTATGGTCATCTGGGATCAGTGATCTTTGATGTTACTGCTATGACTCACTGAAGGCTCAGATGATGGTTAGCATTTTTTTTATCAAAAAAGTATTTTTAATTAAGGTATGTGCATTGTTATTTAGACTTAATGCTATTGCACACTTAATAGACTCAACAGGGGTCCCCAACCCCTGGGCCTCGGACTGGTATTGGTCCACGGCCTCTGGGCTGCACAGCAGGAGGTGAGCAAGCCAGGGAAACTTCATCTACCACTCCTATCGCTCCCCGGCACTCACATTACCACATTAGCGCCTGAGCTATCCCCTCCACAGCCACACACCTGTCTGTGGAAAAATTGTCTTCCACAAAACCAGTCCCTGGTGCCAAAAATGTTAGGGACCACTGGACTACAGGATAGTGTAAACATAACTTTTATATGCACTGGGAAACCAAAAAATTTGTGTGACTTGCTTTATTGAGATATTTACTTTATTGCAGTGATCTGAACCAAATCCACAATATCTCTGAGGTATGCCCGTACTAAATATAATATCTTGCTTTTTAATATGTACCGTATTACTTTGTTTTTCATCTACTAACTTCTTTTGGGTTTCAGGTAATGTTTATTACTTCATTAATCTTCTCTATTGGCTTTTTAATTTTACCTCAGTGGTCACTCACAGATTGCAATACACATCCTTGATTTATGGCAGTTTACCTCGTTTGTATTCTAAACCATTTCAGACACAATATAAGAATTTTAAATGGTATAATTCCATTATCCACTCATCTCTGCCCATTGTACTGTTGTCATGTATTTTACTTCTACATATGTTATAAACTCCACATTTTTTGCTTTAGGTATTAGTGTTTGAAAAAAAAGTCTTTTCTATTTACCCTTTCTAGTGTTTTTTAATTCCTTCCAGTAGATATGTGCTTTAAACTGGGATCTTTTCCCTTCAACTTTAAGAACTTTCTTCAGTATTTATTGTGTACATGTTGAGTCTTCTGGCAACAAATTTTCTCAGTTTTTGTTTTGAAATATCTTTATTTAGACTTCATTTTTTGAAGAATATTTTCACTAGGTATAGAAGTCTAGATTGGCAGGAGTCTCCCCCCACCCCGCCACTATCTTTTTAAAGATGTTGTTCCATTAATTCTTGGCTTTCATTGTTATGCTTAGAAGTCAGGAATTTTTCTTCTATATATTTCCCTGAATGTAATATGTTTTTTCCCCTCTGGCTGTTTGAAATATTTTCTTTCTTTCCTTGCTTGACTATGCGCCTAGTATTGTTTGCTTTTTACATATCCTACGTGGGATTTGCTGCACTTCTTGAATCTGTGTATTGCTTTCTCCAGAAAATTCTCAGTAATTATGTTTTAAAATATTTCTTCTACCCTATTTTCTCTCCCCTGTCCTTCTGGGGCTCCAGTTACATGAATGTTAGAACATTTTATGTCATCTCTCATGTCTCTTATGCTCTGTTTTTGCTTTTTATTATCTGTACTTTAGTTTGGATAATTTTATTGACCTGTCCTTAAGATTAATGATCCTTTCCTTGGCTTTGTTCATTCTGCTGATAAGCCTATCCAATGAATTCTTTTCTTTTTTTTGGCGGGGTGGGGGGAGTGCTGCACCATGTGGCATGTGGGATCTTCGTTTCCTGACAATGGATCGAACCCTCGCCCCCTGCAATGGAAGCACAGAGTCTTAACCATTGGACGACCAGGGAAGTCCCTATACAATGATTTATTTATTTATTTAAATAGATCTGTATTGGAGTATAATTGCTTCACAATACCGTGTTAGTTTCTGTTGCACAGCAAAGCGAGTCAGCCATATGCATACACATGTCCCCATATCCACTCCCTCTTGAGCCTCCCTCCTATCCTCCCTATCTCACCCCTCTAGGTTATCTCAAAGCACCAAGCTGATCTCCCTGTGCTATGCTGCTGCTTCCCACCAGCCAACTATTTTACATTTGGTAGTGTATATATGTCGATGCTACTCTCATTTAGCCCCAGCTTCCCCCTCCCACCCCATGTCCTCAAGTCCATTCTCTATGTGTACCTCTTCATTCCTACCCTACAACTGGGTTCATCAGTACCATTTTTTTTTTTTTTAGCATCCATATATATGCGTTAGCATATGGTATTTGTTTTTTACTTTCTGACTTCACTCTGGCTGAGTAATATTCCATTGTATATATGTGCCACATCTTCTTTATCCATTCATCTGTCACTGGATATTTAGGTTGGTTCCATGTCCTGGCTATTGTAAAAAGTGCTGCGCTGAACATTGTGGTATATTCACTTCAGCACATAATTCTTTTTGAATTATGGTTTTCTTAGGGTATATGCCCAGTAGTGGGATTGCTGGGTCATATGGTAGTTCTATTTTTAGTTTTTTGTGGAACCTCCATACTGTTTTCCAGTGGCTGTATCAATTTACATTCCCACAGACAGTGCAAGAGGGTTCCCTTTTCCCACATCCTTTCTAGATTTTTTGACAATGACCATTCTGACTGGCATGAGGTGATACCTCATTGTAGTTTTGATTTGCATTTCTCTAATAATTAGTGATGTTGAGCATCTTTTCATGTGCCTCTTGGCCTCTGTATGTCTTCCTTGGTGAAATGTCTATTTAGGTCTTCTGCCCAATTTTTAAGTGGATTGTTTGTTTTATTCATATTGAGCTCCATGAGCTGTTTGTATATTTTGGACATTAATCCTTTGTCTGTTGTTTCATTTGCAAATATTTTCTCCCAATCTGAGGGTTGTCTTTTGGTCTTGTTTATGGTTTCCTTTGCTGTGCAAAAGCTTTTAAGTCCCGTTTACTTATTTTTGTTTTTATTTTTGTTACTCTAGAAGGTGGGTCAAAAAAGATCTTGCTGGGCTTCCCTGGTGTTGCTAGTGGTTGAGGGTCCGCCTGCCAATGCAGGGGACATGGGTTCGTGCCCCGGTCCGGGAAGATCCCACATGCTGCGGAGCGGCTGGGCCCGTGAGCCATGGCCACTGAACCTGCGTGTCCAGAGCCTGTGCTCTGCAACGGAAGAGGCCACAGCAGTGAGAGGCCCGCATACTGCAAAAAAAATAAATAAATAAAAATAAAAGATCTTGCTGTGGTTTATGTCAGAAAGGGTTTTTCCTACGTTTTCCTCTAAGAGTTTTATAGTGTCTGGTCTTATATTTAAGTCTTTAATCCATTTGGAGTGTATTTTTGTGTATGGTGTTAGGGAGTGTTCTAATTTCATTCTTTTACATGTAGCTGTCCAGTTTTCCCAGCACCACTTATCGAAGACGCTGTCTTTTCTCCATTGTATGTTCTGGCCTCCTTTGTCATAAATTAGGTGCCCATATGTGCGTGGGTTTATCTCTGGGCTTTCTATCTTGTACCATTGACCTATATTTCTGTTTTTGTGCCAGTACTATACTGTCTTGATTACGGTAGCTTTGTGGTATAGTTTGAAGTCGGGGAGACTGATTCTTCCAACTCTATTTTTCTTTCTCAAGATTGCTTTGGCTATTCGGGGTCTTTTGTGTTTCCATACGAAATGTAAAATTTTTTGTTCTAATTCTGCGAAGAATGCCATTGGTAGTTTGATAGGGATTGCATTGAATCTGTAGATTACTTTGGGTAGTATAGTCATTTTCACAATATTGATTCTTCCAATACAAGAACATGGTATATTTATCCATCTGTTTCTGTCATCTTTGATTTCTTTCATCAGTGTTTTATAGTTTTATGAGTACAGGTCTTTTGCCTCCTTAGGCAGGTTTATTCCTAGGTATTTTATTCTTTCTTGTTGCAATGGTCAATGGGAGTGTTTCCTTAATTTCTCTTTCTGATTTTTCGTTGTTGGTGTATAGGAATTCCAGAGATTTCTGTGCATTAATTTCGTATCCTTCAACCTTACCAAATTCATTTATTAGTTGTAGTAGTTTTCTGGTGGCATCTTTAGGATTATCTATGTGTAGTATCATGTCATCATCAAACGGTGAAAGTCTTACTTCTTCTTTTCCAATTTGTATTCCTTTTGTTTCTTTTTCTTCTCTGATTGCTGTGGCTAGAACTTCCAAAACTATGTTGAATAAGAGTGGCAAGAGTGGACATCCTTGTCTAGTTCCTGATCTTAGAGGAAATGCTTTCAGTTTTTCACCATTGAGTATGATGCCTGCTGTGGGTTTGTCATATATGGCATTTATTATGTTGAGGTAGGTTCCCTCTATGCCCATTTTCTGGAGAGTTTTTATCGTAAATGGTGTTGAATTTTGTCAAAAGCTTTTTCTGCATCTATTGAGATGATCATATGGCTTTATTCCTTAATTTGTTAATGTGGTGTATCACATTGACTGATTTGCATATATTGAAAAATCCTTGCATCCCTGGGATAAATCCCACTTGTTCATGGTGTATGATCCTTTTAATGTGATGTTGGATTTTGTTTGCTAGTATTTTGTTCAGGATTTTTGCATCTATGTTCATCAGTGATATTGGTCTATAATTTTCTTTTTTTGTGATATCTTTTTCTGGTTTTGGTATCAGGGTGATGGTGGCTTCATAGAATGAATTTGGGAGTGTTTCTCCCTCTGCAATTTTTTGGAAGAGTTTGAGAAGGATCGTTGTTAGCTCTTCTCTAAATATTTAATAGAATTCACCTGTGAAGACATCTGGTCCTGGACTTTTTTTTGTTGTAAGATTTTTAATTATGGTTTCAAATTCGTTCCTTGTGATTGGTCTGTTTATATTTTCTAATTCTTCCTGGTTCAGTCTTGGAAAATTGTAGCTTTCCAAGAGTTTGTCCATTCCTTAGTGGTTTTCCATTTTATTGGCATATAGTTGTTTGTAGTAGTCTTTTATAATCCTTTGTATTTCTGCACTGTCAATTGTGATATCTCCCTTTTCATTTCTAATTTTATTGGTTTGCATCCTCTCCCTATTTTCTTAATGAGTCTGGCTAAGGGTTTATCAATTTTGTTTATCTTCTCAAAGAACCAGCTTTTAGTTTTATTGATGTTTGCTATTGTTTTCTATGTTTCTATTTCATTTATCCTCTGATCTTTATGATGTCTTTCCTTCTACTGACTTTGGGTTTTCTTTTTTCTCTTGTTGTTTTAAGTGTATGGTTAAATTGTTTATTTGAGATTTTTCTTGTTTCTTGAGATGAGATTGAATTGCTATAAACTTCCCTCTTAGAACTGCTTTTGCTGCATCCCATAGATTTTGGGTCGTCGTGTTTTCATTGTCATTTGTCTCTAGGTATTTTTTGATTTCCTCTTTGATTTCTTCCGTGATCTCTTGGTTATTTAGTAGCGCACTGTTTAGCCTCCATGTATTTGTGTTTTTTACAGTTTTTTTCCTGTCATTGATTTCCAATCTCATAGTGATGTGGTCAGAAAAGATGCTTGTTACAATTTCAATTTTTTAAAATTTTCTGAGGCTTGATTTCTGACCTAAGATGTGATCTGTCCTGGAGAATGTTCTGTTTGTACTTGAGAATGAAGTGTATTCTGCCAATTTTAGGTGGAATGTTCTATAAATATAAATTAGATCTATCTGGTCTATTGTGTCATTTAAAGCTTATGTTACCTTATTTATTTTCTGTTTGGATGATCTGTCCATTGGGGTAAGTGGGGTGTTAAAGTCGCCTACTATTATTGTATTACTGTCGATTTGTCCTTTAATGGTTGTTAGCATTTGCCTTATGTACTGAGGTGCTCCTATGTTGGGTACATAAACACTTATAATTGTTATATCTTCTTCTTGGATAAATCCTTTGATCGTTATATAGTGTCCCTCTTTATCACTTGTAACAGTCTTTACCTTAAAGTCTATTTTATCTGATACGAGTATTGCTACTCCAGCTTTCTTTTGATTTCCATTTGCAAAGAATATCTTTTTCCATCCCTTCACTTTCAGTCTGTATGTGTCCCTAGGTCTGAAGTGGGTCTCTTGTAGACAGCATATATATGGGTTTGTTTTTGTATCCATTCAGCCAGTCTGTGTCTTTTGTTTGGGCGTTTAATCCATTTACATTCAAGGTTATTATCAATATGTATGTTCCTATTACCATTTTCTTAATTGTTTTGGGTTTGTTTTTGTGAGTCTTTTTCTTCACTTGTGTTTCCCGCCTAAAGAAGTTTCTTTAGCCTTTGCTGTTAAGCTGGTTTGATGGTGCTGAATTCTCTTATCTTTTGCTTGTCTGAAAAGCTTTTGACTTCTCCATAGAATCTGAATGAGATCCTTGCTGTGAGTTTACTTGCAAGAGTAATCTTGGTTATAGATTTTTCTCTTTCATCACTTTAAGTATATCCTGCCACTCCCTTCTGGCCTGCGGAGTTTCCTCTGAAAAATCGGCTGATAACCTTATGGGGATTCCTTTGTATGTTATTTTTTGTTTTTCCCTTGCTGCTTTTAATATTTTTTCTTTGAATTTAATTTTTGTTAGTTTGATTAATATGTGTCTTGGTGTGTTTTCCCTAGGATTTATCCTGTATAGGATTCTCTGTGCTTCTTGGACTTGGGTGACTCTTTCCTTTCCCATGTTAGGGAAGTTTTCAACTGTAATCTCTTCAAATATTTTCTCAGACCCTTTCTTTTTCTCTTCTTCTTCTGGGACCCCTATAATTTGAATGTGTGTTTAGTGTTGTCCCAGAAGTCTCTGAGATTGTCTTCAATTCTTTTCATTCTTTGTTCTCTATTCTGCTCCTCAGCATTTATTTCTACCATTTTGTTTCCCAGGTCACTTATCTGTTCTTCTGCCTCAGTTATTCTGTTATTGATTCCTTCTACTGTATTTTTCATTTCAGTTATTGTGTTGTTCATCTCTGTTTGTTTGTTCTTCTGTTCTTCTAGATCTTTGTTAGACATTTCTTGTATTTTCTCAATCCGTGCCTCCATTCTATTTCCAAGATTCTGGATCATCTTTACTATCATTACTCTGAATCCTTTTTCAGGTAGATTGCCTCCTATTTCCTCTTCATTTTTTTGGTCTTACAGGTTTTTACTTTGCTCCTTCATCTGTGACATATATTTTTTGCCTTCTCTTTTTTTTTTTTTTTTTTTTTTTTTTTTAATGAGTGGGATTGTGTTCCGGTCTTACTGGCTGCTTAGCCTGAGGCTTCCAGCACTGGAGTTTATAGGCTATTGGGTAGAGCTGGGTCTTGGTGCTGAGATGAGAAACTCTGTGAGATCTCACTCTGATGAATATTACCTGGGGTCTGAGGTTCTCTGTTACTCCAGTGGTTCGGATTTGGAACTCCTACCACAGGAGCTTCTGCCCAGTCCCTAGCTCATGACCCAAGATCCTGCAAGCCATGTGGGTGGTAAAAAAAAAAAAAGAGAACAATAGCAAAGTAAAAGTAAAATTAGACTAGGAAACTTAACAGATATGTTAGAAAGAATACAAAAATGAAAATATAGATGAATCAACAACTGGAAGGTACATCAGTAGCACAATAATAAAAAAGAGGAGGAGGGAAAAGAAGAAAAAAGGTGGGGGGAAGGCCCTGGCTGTGGAGGGTGGGGCCTAAGCAAGGGTGGGGTTTGGGTGGTGGGTGGGGTCTATGCTTAGTACCCACAGGGCTGGAAAATGCCCTGGGGCTGTAGAGGGTGGGGCTTAGGTTCAAGGAACAGAAGGGGCCCAGGCATGACCCCCACCCCTTTTCTCAGAGGGCAGGGGACCTCATCTGGGAGCCCAGCAGGCTTCCTGGGCTCAAGTGGGCGGGGCAAGCACCCTCCTCTCCTCTCCTGCTCCTCCAGTGTGGGAGGACCCCTCCTACCTGCCTCTCCTAATCTCCCTGACCTCCCTCCTATGCTCCTAGGACCCACACGGGGCTTTGGAGGTGGGGTACCGGCTTGGGAGCTCAGCAGTCTCCCCAGCTCGAGTAGGCCAAGTGAACACCCTCCACTCCTGTCCTGCTCTTCCCGGAGAGTCCCTCCCACCTGCCTCTCCTGATCTTCCCTGCCTCAGGGGTGCCAATCCTGTCTGGCCTCCACTTCTCCTCCCCTGTCAGTCCCCTTATGTCCTACTGGTTCACTTTGGGGTTCCTCCCATCTCCTTAGGCGTTGGAGTCCCCCACGAGCTGAGGGAAGGTGCCCTAGTTGTGGGGAGAAGCTAACTCCACGTCTTCCCACACTGCCATCTTGACTCCAGCTCCCCAGTGAATTCTTAATTTCACATATTTTATTGTTTTCAGTTTTAGTGAATCCAATTTGGTTATATTAAGAGATTCCATATCTTTGCTTAAATTCTTCATTTTTCATCTATTTTTTGTCATATTGTCCATTTTTTAAATACATTTATAAAAGTTATTTATTTATTTTTAAATATTTATTTATTTATTTGCCTGTGGCAGGTCTTAGTTGTGGCACACGGGATCTTCATTGCCATGTGTGGGATTTTTGCTGCACCATGTGGGTTCCTTTAGTTGTGACATGCAGGATCTAGTTCCCTGACCAGGGATCAAACCTGTGCCCCCTGTATTGGGAGCACAGAGTCTTAACCACTGGACCACCAGGGAAGTCCCAAAAGTTATTTTAATGTTTTTTCTGCTAATTATAATATCTAGGTCAACTGTGATTTTGTTTAATTTTTTTTTTCTACTGATTATCAGCTTTTTTTTTCTCATGACTTGTATTAAAAATTGTGGGGCTTCCTTGGTGGCGCAGTGGTTGAGAGTCCGCCTGCTGATGCAGGGGACACGGGTTCATGCCCCGGTCTGGGAGGATCCCACATGCCGCGGAGCGGCTGGGCCTGTGAACCATGGCCACTGAGCCTGCGCGTCTGAAGCCTGTGCTCCGCAACGGGAGAAGCTACAGCAGTGAGAGGCCCGCGTACTGCAAAAAAAAATAGAAAAAAAAATTGTATAGAAAATAATTGTAGAGGCTGAACTGGTATTATTTTCCTACAGAAAAACCATGTTTTTCCTTTGTCAGATAGCTAGATTGAGCTGTTGATCAGTTCAATCAGGAGTTGACCTAAGTCAGAGTTTTGTTGCAGAATTATTGAGCTTTAGTTTACCTCTGGTTTCAAATGTCTTTATAGTGAAAATTGTCCTATTGTATAATAAGGCGCTTCCTATAGCAGCATTCTGGGATATAAGCATCTGAAGACTAAGAAAATCTCTCCCTATGTGCCTTTCTAGCTAAGCCTTTGATTTCTTTTTTTTTTTTTTTTTTTTTTTTTTTTTTTTTTTTTTTTTTTGGTCTCTTCCGTTTCGGAGGAA
>NW_006778737.1:1414982-1432816 GCF_000442215.2 Lipotes vexillifer | reverse complement strand
GGATCTTCCCGGACCGGGGCACGAACCCGTGTCCCCTGCATCGGCAGGCGGACTCTCAACCACTGCGCCACCAGGGAAGCCCTAAGCCTTTGATTTCTTATGTCACTTCAGACTCAGCAAAAGCATAGGCCATGGAAAAACCAGCTTTGCATTTGAGGCTCCTCCAGTTTTATGAGGCTCACATAAGTCCACATGACCATTAAAATATCTGTTATTTTCTCCTTACTTTAGCAAAGTCCCTCTGCCTATAGCAGGCTCAATCCAATGCCCACCTATGTCTATACTTGCTCCCAGAGGTAAAATTAGCTGTTGATCTGTGTTCACCTAGGAAAGGCTCATCCCTTTCTGAAGTTTAATTCCTTTAGACTTATTTGCATCCAAAGTGCTCCTGTATCTTTAAAAGTTTTATAATTTTTTAACCTCTGCTTATTTCTCTTTACTATAGTGTGAAGGATTGTTTGGCATGTCCTTCTATATCCTAACCAAAAGTGAAATTCTGGAAAAACTATTAAGAGGAGTTGTTTTCATGCAGTGTACACCCAATGCTATGGTGCCATGATCATTGATAACTTATAATGGGGAATACTAATATTTTTAAAGTATTTTAATTTTATTTGTTCCTCCTTTTAATTAAAAAATAAAGTTTCAAAAAATAATTTATAAATATAAGATACAATTTTCTTATTTCTAAATGAAAAGTCTACATTTATAAGACATGAATGACATGATTTATAATACGATTTTGTAGAAATGCATTCCATTTTTCTTTTAGGAATTTTTGGAATGTGCTCATGAAGCCTGCAAAGTACATAACCTTCAGCCTGTTAAATTTTTTCTTGAAAAAATGATTCAGACATATGAGATGATGATTGTTAGACATGGGTAAGATTATAGATTATAGATAGTGTGCCATAGTTAGATGTTGTTTTTTAAGTTAAACTATTAACACAACTAAAATTTGTGAACTAAAAGACTCAGCAAACTTTGTATGCGAGGTAGGCTAGGGAACAACGCCCCCCACCCCCATCTCCATTCCAGTAGCTTAAAAACAAAGGTTTATTTCTCTCTCATTTTACCTATCCAAAAAGGAGTGGTAAGGAGCACTCATTCAGTGATGAAGCACTAATGACCACCACAATTTGCCCTTTTGATCATCAAATATGTTATTTGCTCTACTTCATGCACGTAGAACACACTTTTCCTTTCCCAGGGAGACAACCTAAAAGATCTGATCAATCAATGAACCAGACTCAAAGTATAGGATCTCTAGGTGATGCATGATAGTTTGTGTATCAGATTTGGAAGCTATTCTTGCTCCAAAGACCTAAGACTACAAAGACAAGTTATCTGCCCTGCATACATCCAGTACTATAATAGTGGGTTTACCAGAGCAGGATTATCAGAGCAAATACTCCCATGTAGAAACTGAAGAATGGGAGACAAAGCCAACCCTTGTCAGTAGCAGTTCTGAAACCCAGCTGTGCGTGTGGGAGCCCAGTTCCAGAGATAGATTGTGAAACTACTGGAGGTTAAACTTCAGGACCTCTTATTTGTAGAGGCCCCTCCAGGGAGTCATAGTCATTTTATATATAATTTATTGGAAAGGGTGTCATTAAAGTGGTGGTGGACATTTTTGTATTTGTAATTACATATATTTTTTTTTCCTTAGAGAGCTTTCCCCACCAATTGTATAAACTGAAATCCCCATAAAACCTGGATCTATTTCTGCTTAATTTTGCTCCCTGAGAGAGTCTTTCCAGTAACCTCTGCTCTGTGGACTTTGGTTCAACCTTTTGAGAGGTCTTTCTATCTCCATTTTCTTCCCTGGTCACATGTGAGGTGGACAGTAGAGAAAATATCCTTGGGAGCTGAGAAATGTTTTCAGCCCACTTACTGCCTATAGATAGTTGAAGTCTCAAAGGTCATGATATTTTTAAAGGCAAAATTAAAAAAAACCCCAAACCTTTGTATTATATAAATTTTCAAACATATATAATAATAGAGGGAATTAGTACAGTCAACCCTCATGCATTCAGTACCTAAGAGTCTTCTTTACATCTTAAACATTCACATGTGTTTTAGCCTAGACTCATGGTTTATTTGTCAGTAAACTCTCTCAAAAACTATTTAATAAGTTTTTTTCTTTTTGATTCCAGGTAGTTCCATGTGCCAGTAGCCACAACTATAGTCCTTATTAAGTCATACCTTTCTAAACTTCCTTGTAGTATCCTTGAACATATTAGGCTTATTGTTTTGATGCTTGATACTAGGCTGAGTTGATCTTTGTTGTTCAAAGATTTTCTCAATTTATGTTTTACCAATTGCAGGTGAGAATAAATTACCTCATTCAATCCCTAGTCTCTGAAAAATTACCTCATTCAATCCCTCAAGTCTCTGAATTTCTCAACTCCCTCTACTTTCATTCCTGCTTGCAAACTGACCATATTTTCTTAAGCTTATTTCTTTTTGTAGTTCCTTGTTAAATACAGCCATCAGCTGCCAATATATACTAATAATATTCTGTTCACTATCCTTTTCCCCTAAAACTACAATTTCATTAGATATATTATCTATCTTCCAGGTTATCTCAGGGGTAAATTTACCAAATGTTTGATCATTGCATAATATTAATTGCCAGTCCTTTAGCCGCCACCCACAACCTAGCCTCTAAGCCAGTGCCACTTATTTTAGTCTTTTTTATTATGGCAAGAATACCTTTTGCCCTTCTAGTTACCAATTTCTATCAATAAGGATGGGCTAGGTTATTCCATAGAAACAATCAGCGCCCAAATCTTAGTGACTTCAAAACAAATATGTATTTCTCATTTGTACTGTTTCCATTATAGTTTAACAGGGAGGTTCTGCTCATCATAATCCCTCAGGTCCCAGGCTGTTGGAGCAGCCACCATCTCAGCATTGTGGGTCCCACGTGTGCTAGAGGGAAAGGAGAGCTCTGTAAGGTCCCTCACTGGCAATTATCTATCCCCTAAGAAGTAACACTCATCATTTCCATTCATTACTCCTAAATTACCTAGTATTCATTCCCACAAGAGAGTGAGGAATCCTATGCGCCAGGAGAGAGGAGATTCAGAAATATTTGTCAAGGAGCACTATAGCAAGTGAAATCTTGAGGAAAAGTGAATCGTCTCCTCTCCTCTGCTTAGGAAACCCCAAGTCATTAAAAGAATTTTTTTGAGTATGCAGTTACTAAGTTTCCATTTTCAGTTGGAAATTTTTTATTCTCTTGTAGATAATGGTATTAATGTCAAGAATTTGATTTAGAGATCAATCAATTAAGAAGTTAAATGTATTTCCCTTATATCTGAGAAAAATTAATATAATTTCAAAAATTATATGTAGTAATTATCATAGGGTAAAATTTCATATACCTATATATAGGGAAATAATTTAATTTACCATTATTTTTCAGAATCTTATTGTATAATGACTTCTTTTCCTTAATAGTTTTATGTTAGTAGGAGAGCCTTTTGCTGCTAAAACAAAAGTTCTGCATATGCTGGCTGATACTCTAACTCTTATGAATGAACGTGGCTATGGAGAGGAAGAAAAGGTCATTTATAGGACTGTAAACCCCAAATCCATTACTATGGGCCAACTTTTTGGACAATTTGACCCTGTGTCCCATGAGGTAATCTATAGTGTAAACATTCTCCACTCTCATTGACAATGCACATTAAGCCAAGAAATTTGAAATGTTTTTGTATTATCACTTTATAGTTTTTTAAGGACACTTTCCAACTCTTCCTTTTTTCCTCCTCAGTGGACTGATGGTATTGTGGCTAACACTTTTAGAGAATTTGCCTTATCAGAAACACCTGACCGGAAATGGGTTGTATTTGATGGTCCCATTGACACTTTGTGGATAGAGAGCATGAACACAGTATTGGATGATAATAAAAAGGTAAATCATCATGATTAAAAGCAAAACAGATGCACAATATGAATATACTTAACACTACTGAACTGTAAAGTTAAAAGTGGTTAATATGGTAAATTTATTTATTTATTTTTTACCACAATTAAAAAAAGCAAAGCAGATGCAGATAGGCTTAAACAATGTTATGTGTTCAACAACTAATCATCTCAGACTATATATTTAAAATAAGGGATGCAGCAAATTGAATACGTTTATAAATTATCTTTTCAATGAAAACTGTGCTGTAGTAAATTCTTTGCTTAATTTTTTAATTAGAATGCAAGTATATTAAAATTACTGTATTAGCAGGAAGGCATAGTAATGTAATGGGTGGCAATAAGTTAAGCGACTATAGTGTTAAGGTTTCTTATAGAACTTTAATATTTTAGAAGAAAATAAAAAGCCCTCATTCTTTTTTGAAAACATCAGTTGCTTCAGTGCTTATATGTGGTACTTTACCTTAAACCTATGAGATATACAAAAAAAGAGAAAATGGAAGTCTTCTAGTATTTATTTTAATTGAGAGATAACATAAGTATAAAATGTGCACAAACTTTAAATTTAGATTCTAAGATTTTTTTACATATGTGTACACTCACATAGCCATCACCTAAATAAAAGTGCATAAAATTTATTGCGCTCTACAAAGTTCACTCATGTCCTTACCCAATCAGTATACCCTCCCCAAGGGGCAATCACTATTCTGACTTCTACTGTGATAAACTAGTTTTGCCAGTTCTTGAACGTCATATAAATAGAATCATATTCTTTAGTGTTTTCTTTCATTTGGTCAGTATAGTGCCCTGTGATATTTGTATCGTAGATCCATTTTATTTATTTATTATTCTTTTTGTGTCTGCATTAGTATTCTGCTGTGTTAGTATATCAATTTATTTTTTTGCTTTTATGAAATAATTATAATACTAAATAAGCAAAGTAATTTAATTAGCATTCAAACATATACTCCAGTACTTTATCATAGGTGGTTAGTCATTTGTTCATATTCTTTCATTCATTCAGTCAGTCATATTGATTGAACTAAGGGGGAAAGTAAACAGAGGAGAAATAGTGATTTCTATTCACTAGAGAGGGGTTAATCAGTCCAGTCAAGTCTAAGGATTCAGAGCCAAATGGAAGGATTGTTTCATATTGGATGAGAGGAGAGCAGGAAAGGTGAATGTATGGCTTTGATAGTGGAAATTTGAAGGCAAATCCTTTTGATGATTTATTTTTTCTTTGTGCAGTGGCAGGCCCTGGTTCTTTGTATACTCAAGGAGAAAGGGGAAGATTTAAATTAGCCATCATGGAAAATGGGAAAGACAGCTGCCTGGGAAAACATAGAAGCATATCTGAGTGTTATAGAGAACCTGATGGAGTTAAAGACCATGAGTTATAAACTATAGTGCCAAGGTCTGCCTTTGTGAGATTTTCTCTACCAATTTAAGCACCTTGGATGTGGGTGTAGGTAATGTTGCCAGACGGGAAATACAGAAAGACTTTAAAGATATTGGCATGAGAACGATAGAAGTGCTGGACCATAGAACAGAAGCTACCTAAAGAAAGAAGTAAAAACAACAGGGATATGAAAATCTCTATGAAAATGAAGAGCAAATATAGTAGGAGTCAATGAGTGAGAGAGCTGGATGGAGCAGAGACTTGAATGCTCAGAACTGTGTAGTGTTCCAGGAGAGAAGGTCCCAGGTATATAAGGTGGATGGCTGGAGTGGAGTAGGGGAGAACTAAGTGAAGACAAGGTAGTTAAATTCCGGAGGCGGGGGACGGGGGTGCTGTAATGAGATGTTTCCCCTTATGAACATTGGATCAGGTCAGAGTTATAATAGAGAGAAAGAGACTGAGCCAGACACCAAAGGCTTTAGCCAAGCAGGGGTTGTCAAAGGAGCAAGGGCTGTAATAGAGGATGGAATAGAAGTAGTTGGGAAATAGCATGGGGGAGCGAGGAGAATGTTGACTCCCCCTCCCAAATTTGTAGCAAAAAGGAGAATGTTTGCTGAAACAGCCTGGTAGAAACTTAAAAGTATTCTAGACAAGCATTGTCCAACAGAACTTTCTGTAGTGATGGACATATCTGCACTGTCCAATAAGGTAGCTACTAGTCACATGCAGCTATTGAGCATTTAAAATGTGGCTAAGTGCAATAGAAGAACTGAATTTTAAATTTTATCTAATTAAAATGAAAGATAAATAGCCACATATGATTACTGACTGTCTTATTGGACAATCCAGCACTAGACCGTTCATTCATTTTACAGATAAGAAACAGATCCAGAAATGTTAAATGCTGCATTGTTGACGAACTAGATAGGGGCAAAATTGGGATTAGAGTAATGAATCAGAGATGAAGCACTGAAAAATAAATGTAGAGGAAGAATTTTAAAGACTTAATAATGCAATTTATTTGGGGTATCAACAGTTTATAATTATTACAAACATTATTAAAAGTTAATGATAATTCCAAAGGTGGAAGCCAAGGAGATTGAGAGGATACAATGGCTTTAATAATAATGGACAAGATAGGAATTTGGCAGGAAGGACACAGTTGATAAATTCAGTTTTTCACATATTTGATTAAAGAGGAATGTTTTAGATTAAGAGAGACCAGGAAGACATGGCAAGCCCAATGCATAGTCCTTGATTGAATTTTGGTTTGAATCAATCAGTTGAAAAGACATTTCTTGTACAACTGAGAATATTTGAGTATTGGCTGAGTATTAGATGATATTAAGGAATTATTGGTAATTTTGTTAGATGTGGTAATGTTATTGTGGTTAAATAGAAAAGTCCTTATTTTTAAAGATGAATATTGACATATTTGGATGTGAAATGCCATGATGTTTGTAATGATCTTTAAAATACTTTTTAAAAAGACTAAGTAAATATGGCAAAATGTTAACATAGGTTAAATCTACGAGATGGGTATGTGAGTGTTCATAGTATTCTCTATTTTTTCTATTTCTCTTTTTTTTTATTAATAAAAAAGGTCTTATGACAACTTTATAAAATCAGGAGTATTTCATGTAATTTTTTAGTAACAAAAGCTGACGTTTGTATAGGATTTTATATTTTTTTCAATCTATCATGTAGTTCCACTCTCCCTTAATTCTATGAGAGGAAAATTATCCCTTTTTATAGATGAAGAGACTGAGAGTCAGAGATATTATATATTTGCTTACATAGTAAGTAATTGACAGAACTAGACCTAGAATTAAGATTTTTCTGGCTTCCATTCTAATACTTATTCCATTATATCATAGGAGATACTTTAATAAATAGAATAAATTTTTACCTGAGAAGGTTGAGATTTTTTAAAAATAAACATTTAAAAAATTATTGCCTTCAGCTCTGCCTTATGAGTGGAGAAATCATTCAAATGTCCCCTCAAATGAGTCTCATCTTTGAAGCAATGGACCTTTCCCAGGCCTCAGTAAGTTCATAATTTAATATAACAGTAGTTTTTGTTTGTTCATTGATTCATTTGTTCACTTTGTCAATAAGTACTTTTTATTATGTGTCAGAAAGTGAGTTAGGCACAAGGAATACAAAGATGAATAAGACACAGTGTATGCTCATTTAGGGAGGATGAGAACCATGCTAATAAATATATATATATCCTAGTACAGAGCTACATGTTAAGTGCTCTAAGAATATGGAGGGGGCGAGCACCCAAGAGAGGAATGGGTAGAGGAGGACGACAATGGAAAATGTTTGAGTGTTTGATCTGGTTTTGAGGGGTAAGACTTCTCCACAGAGACTGGTTGGGGCTGGGCATTCCAAATCATGACAAGATAACTTATAGAGACGTGGAGCCATGCCATATCTGGGGAACTGTAACTGCAAATGGTTTCATCTAGTGTATGTGAATGCTGTAGAGGAAGATAGGAGCCAGATCATGAAGGACCTTATAAGTCATGCAAAGAATTAGTTAATAACTACCAGATTAGAAAAGGAAAACTTGTCTTTTTTCTATAGCCTGCCACTGTAAGCCGCTGTGGCATGATTTATTTGGAGCCCTCACAGTTGGGATGGGAACCACTTGTGTCTTCTTGGTTGAATTCACTGAAAGGACCTCTACAGGAACCAGATCATCAAGCTCTTCTGAGAGGACTTTTTGACTGGTTAATACAGCCCACTTTAAGTCTTCGTAAGAAAAAATGCAAGGTAACACTATAATTCTCCTATACACTCAAATTTCTTTACTTTCCATTCAGTTTGACTAAGTCTAAAGTCAGAATGGTAGGATAAATAACTAAAATCAGTTTCTCCTTAGACATGTAGTATCCACTTTTTAAAAAAATTGAAATATTTATTATGACAATCCATGATTCACATGCAGTTGTAAGAAATAATACAGAGAGATCCCACATACACTTCACCTAATGTCTCCCCATGGTAACATTTTGCATGACTGTATTATAATATCACAACAAGGATATTGACATTGATAATATCTATTGATCTTATCTACATTTCCCGAGTTATACTTCTGCTTGGTGTGTGTGTGTGTGTGTGTGTGTGTGTGTGTGTGTGTGTATGTGTGTGCATGCATTTAATTTTTTTAATTTTAAAAATAAAAGTTATAATACTTAAAGTGTACATGTTGGTTTGATATACATATATGTAGTGAAATGATTACCACAGTCAAGCTAATTAACATATCTCCTCAAATAGTTAACATACTTTTGTGTGTGTGTGTGATGAGAGTACCTGAAATCTACTCTCTTAGCAAATTTCCAGTACTGATACTGTATCAGTAGTATTAACTAAAGTCATCATGTTGTACATTAGATCTCTAGACTTATTCATCCTGCATAGATGTAACTTTGTACTATTTGCCCAGTATCTCCCCATTTCTCTCACCTCCCCACCACTGGTAACCTGTTTTACTCTCTGCTTCTTTTTATGTGTTGAACTTTTAGATTTTGCATACAAGTGAGATCATGCAGTTTTTTCCTTTCTATGTCTGGCTTATTTCACTTAGCATAAAGTCCTCAAGTTTTGTTTATGTTGTTGAAAATGGCAGGATTTTCTTTTTTAAGAATGAATATTATTCCATTATATATATACCACAATATCTTTATCCATTCATCCACCAGGGGACACTTAGGTGTTTCCATATCTAGGCTATTGTGAATAATGCTTCAATGAACATGGGAGCACAGATATCTCTTTGAGGTACTTATTTCATTTCTCTTGGGTGCTGTATCTAGAGGAGGCATTGCTGGATCATATGGTAGTTCTATTTTTAGTTTTTTGAGGATCCTCCACACTGTTTTCCATAATGGCTGGACCAATTTACACTCCCACCACCAGTGCATGAGGGTTCTCTTTTCTCCACATTCTCACCAACACTTGTTATCTTTTATCTTTTTGATAATACCCATCCTAACAGGTGTGAGGTGATATTTCATTGTGGTTTTGATTTGCATTTCCTTGATGATTAGTGAGGCTGAGTGGCTTTTCATATATGTGTTGGCCATTTGTATGTTGTCTCCGGAAAAAAATGTCTATTCAGGTCCTATGCCTACTTAAAAAATTGGGTTGTTTGTGTTTTTGCTGTTGAGTTGTATGAGTTCCTTATATATTTAGGATATTAATTACTTATTATATATATGATTTGCACATATTTTTCTCCCATTCAGTAGGTTGCCTTTTCATTTTTTGATGGTTTCCTTTGCTGTGCAGAAAAGCTTATTAGTTTGATGTAGTCCCACTTGTTTATTTTTGTATTTTTGCCTGAGCTTTTGATGTCATATCCAAAAAAATCATTGCCAAGCCAATGTCAAGGAGCTTCCCCACCCCCACCTCCATGTTTTCTTCTAGGAATTTTACGGTTTCAGGTTTTACATTTAAGTCTAATCCATCTCAAGCTGATTTTTATGTCTAGTGCAAGGTAAGGGTCCCATTTCATTCATTTACATGTGGACATCCAGTTTTTTCAACACCAGTTATTAAGGAGACTATCCTTTCCTCATTGTATTTTCTTGGCACCATTGCCAAAGATCAGCTGACCATATATGGTTGGGTTTATTTCTACTCTGTTCCACTGGTTTATATGTCCATTTTTATGCCTCTACCAGCTTTGTAATATAATTTGAAATCAGGAAGTGTGATGTCTCCAACTTTACTCTTCTCTCTTAAGATTACTTTGGCTATTTGAGGTCTTTTGTGGTTCCATACAAATTTTAGAATTGGGTTTTCTATTTTTGTAAAAAATGTCATTGGAATATTGATAGTGATTGCATTGAATCTGTAGTTCACTCGGGTAGGATGGACATTCTTCCAATCCTTGAGCACAGAATATCTTTCCATTTATTTGTGTCTTCGGTTTCTTTCATTATTACTGTTTTATAGTTTTCGGTGTACAGATATTCCACTTCCTTGGTTAAATTTATTCTTAAGTATTTTATTCTTTTTGATGCTATCATAAATGGGATTGTTTTCTTGATTTCCTTTCTAAATAGGTCATTGTTGATGAAAAGAAATGCAACTGATTTTTGTGAGTTGGTTTTGTATCCTGCAGCTTTATTGAATTTATTAGTTCTAAAATGTTGTGTCCCTCTTCCCTCCCATCTCCATGGAGTCTTTAGGGTTTCTACAAATAGGATTATGTCATCTGCAAAGAGAGATAAATTTACTTCTTCTTTTCTGATTGGCATGTCTTTTATTTCTTGTTCTTGTCTCATTGTGCTAGTACTTCTGGCACTGTATTGAATAAAAGTGGCGAGAGGGGGCATCCTTGCCTTGTGCCAGATCTTAGAGGAAAAGCTTTCAGTTTTACCCAATTATGATTTTAACTCTGGGATTTTCATAAGTGGCCTTTATTTTGTTTCAGGGATTTTTATCATGAATGGATATTGAACTTTGGCAAATGTTTTTTTCTGAATCTCTTCAGATGATTATGTGGTTTTATGTTTCATTCTGTTAATGAAATGTGTTGCATCACATTGATTGATTTGCATATGTTAAACCAACCTTGGATCCCAGGGATAAATCCCACTTGGTTATGGTGTATTCTCTTTTTGATGAGTTGTTGAATTCAGTTTGCTAGTATTTTGTTGGGGATTTTTGCATCTACATTCATCAGAGATACTGACCTATAGTTTTTTGTTTTTTTGTTTTTTTCTTGTGGTGGCTTTCTCTGGCTGCTGGCTTTAGAGAATGAGTTCAGAAGTATTCCGTCTACTTCTATTTTTTGAAGAGTTTGAGAAGGATTTTTATTAATTCTTCTTTGAATGTTCGGTAGAATTGTGAAGCTGTGAAGTCATCTGGCCCCGGGAATTTTTGTTGGGAAGTATTTGATTACGACTTCAATCTCCTTATCTGTTATTGGTCTATTCAGGCTTTCTGTTTCTTCTCTATTCAGTTGTGGTAGGTTGTATGTTTCTAGGAATTTATCCATTTCTTCTAGATTATCCAAACTTTTTGCATATAATTGTTCATAATAGTTCCTTATTATTTCTTTTTATTTCTGAGTCATCCATTGCAATGTCTCCTCTTTCATATCTGATTTTATTTATTTGAGTCTTCTCTCTTTTTTCTTGGTTAGTCTAGCTAAGGGTTTGTTTATTTAGTATATTTTTTTAAGAAACCAACTCTTAGTTTTGTTGATGTTTTTTCTCTTGTTTTTCTAGTCTCTATTTGATTTATTCCTACTCTGATCTTTATTATTTCCTTCCTTCTGCCAACTGTGAAATTAGTTTGCTCTTATTTTTCTAGTTCTTTGAGGTGTAAAATTAGGTTGTTTATTTGAGATCATTTTTCTTTTTTAATGAAAGTGTTCATTGCTATAAACTTCCTCTTAGTACTGCTTTTGGTGTACCTCATAAGTTTTGGTATATATTGTTTCCATTTTCATTTGTCTCAGGATATTTTTTGATTTCCTCTTTGACCCAGTGGTTGTACAAGAGTATGTTATTTAGTTTCCACATATTTGTGAATTTTCTCTTTTTTTTTTTTCTGATTTCTAGTTTTAATCATTGTGGTCAGAAAAGATACTTGGTATAATTTCAATCTTCTTAAGTTTCTTAAGAGTTGTTTTGTGATCTAACATGGGGTCTATCCTAAAGAATATTCTTTGTGCACTGGAAAAGCATGTATATTCTTCTGCTCTTGGGTGAAAAGTTGTGTATATATCTGTTAAGTATATTTGGTCTATGGTGTTCAAGTTCACTGTTTCTTTACTGATTTTCTGTCTGGATATTCTATCCCTTATTGAAAATGGGATATTGAAGTCTCCTAATATTATTGTATTGTTATCAGTCTCTCCTTTCATATCAGTTAGTATTTGTTTTATATACTTAGGTGCTCTGATGTTGGGTGCATATGTATTTACAGTTGCTTTATCTTCCTATTCAATTGATCATTTTATCATTATGTAACAATAACCTTCTTTGTCTCTAGAGATAGTTTTTGACTTAAAGTCTTTTGTATTATTTAAGCATAGCCATTTCTGCTTTCCTTTGGTTACGGTTTGCATGGAATATCTTTTTCCATCCCTTCATATTCAGCCTATGTGTGTCCTTGAATCTAAAGTGAGTTTCTTATAGACACCATACAGTTGGATCTTTGTTTTTTTTAATCTATTCAGCTGCTCTGTATCTTTTTACTGGGGAGTTTAACCTATTTACATTTAAACTATCTATTGATAGGAAAGAATTTACTATTGCTATTTTAAAAACTATTTTCTGTTTATCTTGTAGTTCTTTTGTCCCTCTTTTCTCTCTTCCTGTCTTCCTTTGTGTTTTATTTTGTTCTGTATTGATAGGATTTGATTCCTCTTTTTCTTTTGTGTAACTTCTATAAGTATTTTCTTTGTTGTTACCAAGGAGCTTACATATATTATCTTAAAACAGGGTACTTTAAGCTGATAACAACTTAATTCATTTACATGTAAGAACTCTCCACTTTTATCCCTCCTTTCCCCACATTGTAGGCTACTGATGTCACAATTAACATTTATTTATAATATGTATCCATTAACATAATTTAGTTATAGCTGTTTTTAATACTTTTGTCCTTTAGCTTTTATAGTTGAATTAAAAGTGATTTACACAGCACCATTATAGCAATATCCACCTTTGGTTTTTATTTTATTTTATTTAGTTAGTTATTTTTGTCTGTGTTGGGTCTTCATTGCTGTTTGCGGGCTTTCTCTAGTTGCGGTGAGTGGGGACTACTCTTTGTTGTGGTGCACGGGCTTCCCATTGCGGTCGCTTCTCTTGTTGCGGAGCACGGGCTCTAGGCGCATGGGCTTCAGTAGTTGTGGCACATGGGCTCAGTAGTTGTGGCTTGTGGGCTCTAGAGCACGGGCTCAGTAGTTGTGGCTTGTGGGCTCTAGAGCACAGGCTCAGTAGTTGTGGCACATGGGCTTAGTTGCTCTGCGGCATGTGGGATCTTCCCAGACCAGGGCTCAAACCCATGTCCCCTTCGTTGGCAGGTGGATTCTTAACCACTGCGCCACCAGGGAAGTCCCCACCACCCTGTGGTTTTATATTGCTGAAGTTACATCCGAATAACCCAGAGGTAAAATTTATTCCAGCTATAATCTTTGGATTAAAACTATCGTGACTAAAGATTTAAAAATTCCATACTTTAAAATTATTTTAGGGAATTCCCTGGCAGTCTGGTGGCTAGGACTTGGCGCTTTCACTGCCAGGGCCTGGCTTCAATCCCTGGTCAGGGAACTAAGATTCCACAAGCCAAGTGCCCCCCAGCCAAAAAAATAAATAAATAATAAAAGGATTTTAAATAAGTACCTTTAAAAACTCACATATACATGTAGTATTTTGTGAGAAAACTTTACATATTGTGTTAGTTTCATGGGGCTGTTGTAACAAATTACTACACACTTGGTGACTTAAAGCAACAGAAATTTATTCTGTCACAGTTCTGGGGCCAGAAGTCTGAAATCAAGGTGTTGGCCAGAATGTGCTTCCTCTGGTAGCACTAAGGGAGACTCTTTCCTTATCTCTTCCAGCTTCTTTTGGCTCCAGCCGTTTTTTGACTTGTGCCTGCATAACTCTAGTCTTTTTCTTCATGTTCACATGGTCTTCTACTCTGTGTGTCTCTCCACTATGTGACTTTTATAAGGATTTATGACTTTGAATTTAGGGCCCACCAGATAATCCAGAATGATCTCCTCATCTTGAGACTTTAACTTAATTACATTTTCAAAGACCCTTTTTCCAAATAAGATCACCTTTGTGGCTTCCTGGGATTGGGATGTGGGTATATCTTTTTGGGGACCACCACATAATAGAGAAGGGAAAAGAGTATTCAGTAGATTTTCATCCTTAAATGCTATTTTGGAGATAGGAAAAATACGCTGCCTAAAATCAAAGAAGACAATTTCACTTTATAAAGATTCTGTACAACGTCTCATTTTTAGAAAAAATATACAAATAATCATTTTTCAGTTTAAAAAATTTTAAAGCTAATACTATACGTTGTAAAAAATACAAAATAGGGGCCTCCCTGGTGGCGCAATGGTTGAGAGTCCGCCTGCCGATGCAGGGGACGTGGGTTCCTGCCCCGGTCCGGGAGGATCCCACATGCTGCAGAGCGGCTGGGCCCGTGGGCCATGGCCGCTGGGCCTGCGCGTCCGGAACCTGTGCTCCGCAGCAGTGAGAGGCCTGCATACCGCAAAAAAATAAATATATAAAATAAAATAAACTTCATCTTTCTGATAATGAGTGATAGATTTTCTTTTCATAATTCATTCCCATATTTTCCATAGCCAGTTAGTCCCCAGCATCTGTTGGTTTTTCCCTCATTGCTAACTTTCGTATCTGTCTTCTCCTCTCCATCGCAGTTCCTCTGACCACCCCTCTTCATCCTGTCATAATAGCTTCAGTTCTGACCTTCATCATTTCCTACCTGAATCAATACAATAGAGCTACTCTGGTCCAGCCTACATCCTGCTACCAGAATGAGGATTCCAAAACACAAATTCATTCCATTTACTCCCCTACTTAAAACCCTCCATTGGAACCCTCTTCGTCTTAGCATGACATCCTTAACATAGCCTATAAAGCCTTTCAGGATCTGACCCCTGTCTGCTTCTCAGGTTTTATTTCTTGCCATTCCTCTCTCACACCCTCTTTTCACATCCTACAGAATCCCTTTAATACTCTGTGTCCACTCACATCTCCATGTCTGTATATATGTTGTTTCCCCTGCCTTGAACATTATTCCCTGCTGCACCTGGTTAACTCACACTTTCCTTCCAAATTCATCTCAGCTATTCCTTCATCTGGGAAATCTTCCTTGATTATTCCTCTCCTATTTCCCTCCTTGTCTTCCTACCTGGGTCTGGGCTAATTGTTTATCCCAAGTATTCTAGTAGCCTCCCACTACCTTGGGACTTACTCTGTCATGTCATTATTATACCATATTATTTGAGTCTATTTAGTTTCATTATCACTTCTTTTCAGAGATCATGTGTTTTATTTTCATCTCCTAGCTTGGTATATAGGTATACTGTGTTTTTGATAAATGTTTATTGAATAAACAGATGAATAAATGGGTGTTATAAACTTCATTTCTACTATCTCTAGAGCATTGTTTATTCTCTTACTAGTTTTCATTTCTCAAAGAATTCAGAATAAGAATATGTTTTGCACAACTGTGTAATGTAATATGCTAGACTAAAAAATTTGAGAGATTTTTATCATGCCTACAATTTAAATTCCTTAAGTTTAAATTTTATAAAGACCTTAGGAAAACTCCATTTTTTAAGTGAAATGTTTATTTTCTTTTATTATGTAAATAAGATGAAAGTAAAGTATCTTATTCTTTTCACTTTGAAGGAACTGATTCCTACAAGCGATAGCAATGTAGTTGTATCTCTCACACGCCTCTTTGAAGTACTACTCTGTAACGTGGTAGAAAACGATCCTACCAGCAGGCACATTCGTGTTTGGATTATGGTTGGTTTTATACTTATTGTGTTTTTTAATTATGGAATTAAATATGCCTCTGGCAAATGATACTTGTGTTGAGAAAGACATTACAAGACCTAGAGCTGTTTTTTGGTGAGCACCAAAAGAAAACCTGAAGACATTAAAGTTGCCCTGACCTGGTATTCTGATTTAAAAAATGATTTAGAGAAAGTAAAATATGTCAGAATGAATCAAGACACCCTATTACTTACGAAAGATCATAATTTGATAAACACTTAATAAGGTGACAATATTAAACCAATATGGACTTTAGGTGAATTGATCTTGTCTAAATGTTAAGCTAGAGTGTAGGCTACAACAAACTGGCTACAAAAGACTAGGAGCAGGCATCCAACCAGCTGGGTGGAGCATTGCAGGCAGAATTCATAGAGGATATATGTAGGAAGGAGTCAGTGGTCCAGGTTAGTTAATGTCTAGAGATCAGAGAATGGCAGAGAATAAGGCTCTCAGGGAGCCAAAGGAAAGAGGTGTTCTGTACTCTTCCCTGGTCTATGCTACTTTCCTATCCACCACCTTATTCTCAAATGCCTCGATCTCCTCTTTCAATCTATCTTCTATTCTACTCTGTGGTAATAGCAGTTCCCTCCCATGGTTTTCCCTTCACTTTGTTGCCACAGAAAATTTTCTCTTAAAATATTTTTGATAGATTTTTCTAACTAGATAAGGCATATACCTAGAGCAAAATTCAAAAGACAAAAGTAAGTTTTCCACCCATACCAGTCCCCCAGCCACCCTCAAGGCAACCACTATTACCAGTGCCTCATGTAGCCTGCTAGAGCTATTTGATGCATATCCTCTTCTGTATGTATACATATTTTATACATGTTAGCATACTATACATACTGATTTGCATCTTTTCTCACAATATATTTTGGAGATCTTTCCATATCAGTATTGGGTTACCTTTTTTTTTTTTTTTTAAATAGCTACATGTATTCCAGTGTATGTAGCATATTCCAATTAAGCTGACTTCTATTGAAGAACATTTGGGTTGCTTCAGATATTTTGCTACCACAAACAGTGTTGCAGTAAATATTCTTGTACATATATCGTTTTGTCCAGTGAGAATATATTTGAAGATAAACTCCTAAAAGAGAAATTCCTAGGTCATTTGGCATGAGAATTTTAATTTAGATACATAGTGCCAGAGGAATGATTTGTTACGTGACTTAGATGTGCTCCATTCTACCTTACTTGTAAATCTGACCTTTTCCAAGTAGATTAATCAGAACTTAATATACTATATTTTAGTTAATCTGTTAAAAATTTCTTTTAAATAGTTTAAATTAATTTTTCTTTTTAACCAACAGGCTTGCTTTATATTTTCTTTGATTTGGTCCATTGGAGGAAGTTGTGATACAGATGGTCGCATTGTTTTTGACATTTACATACGATTAGTCATATTGGGAAAAGATGAAAGCAACCCAATACCTGACTCTGTGGGTAAATGGGAATGCCACTTTGATGAAAAAGGCCTAGTCTATGACTACATGTATGAGGTATGATATAAAATGCTTGTTATGATAAGCTGTAAAACACAAAGTCTTAGATCAGCAGTCAAAAGTGGGTTCCCATCCTAGAGTTACTTTGACTCCTGTGGTTAGCATTTTAGTCCCTTCTCTTCAGTTTCTCCTCCTATAACTTGTGGACAGTATAGATAAACTTATTTTGAGAATATTTTATAATTTCAGATTTAAATTAAATCTATTTTCTCCAATTTAAAAAAGAATTCACAAGAAGACTCTTTTAAACAGTAAGCATTTGCATAATTATTTGATTCATGCAAATTTTACTTCACAGAGCTATAAGATCTGGATAGAGACTTATTACAATCTTACCTAAACCTAGAAACACAACTGACTAGCACATCCAGGACTTGTACCCAGCTCTCCTGATTGCCAGTGCAGAAATCTTTCCCT
>NW_006778737.1:1340610-1414935 GCF_000442215.2 Lipotes vexillifer | reverse complement strand
TTTCCCTAAAACCATGTTAACACAGAATTTTAAGAATATGACCAGAAAGAGAGTTTCATCCTCATTAGTCACAGTGGGAAGTCAATAGAATAATCTCTAAAGCTAAAAAAGCAAGAATTGATAACACAAGCATATTCTTTAAGAATTGAAGGTAAATATCAAAATATCCAGCTTAAAGAGGCAAAGCTAGTTGCTGTTAGAGAGGAGAAAATAAGAGTGGGAAAGTGCTGTTTTTCCTTAACCTTGTAAACTTTTGACTCTAAAATAGTGCATAAATAACTTTGATAAAAATAAAACCTAAGAAATTAAGAATATGAATTACTGAAGAAACACTCACCCAAACTTGCAAAATTACCATCACCCAGACACAAACCATATACATACACAACTTGCCAGAAAATATTTAAAGATTCTTAGATGCCAGCCATAGCACTGGAGTCCAAGAGACCTCCTTCTTTTCTAGGTGCTAACTCTTTTGTTGATTGATGGTGAGAGGACTTAGGATCTCCAGGGAAGGGCAGGACAACTTGGAGAGGAAGATATCTGTGTGGGGGAGGGTGGATTCCCTAATCAGGATCACTTAGGGTATCAAGACAGCAGCTATTTAGCCCCTGGTTCAGAAGAACTTCAATAATGTAACAATCAGTCCAGCCATTCCAATATGTTGTGGCTGAATATCAGCCTGGATCAATATGCCAAAGAGAATAATTTTAGAGAAACAAATATGAGTTTATTTGATATTTTGTTTCTAGTTAGATTATTGCCCATTTACTTTAAAATATGAAAACATTAAGCCAAAGTCCTGTCAATTGTAACTTCAGCCACATCAGTGTGGCTCTCAGATAAATTCTTGATATATGCACAAGGACATCTTGAAGGCAGTCTGGAAAGATTAGAGTGTTAAGAGGACAGGAACTTCCCTGGTGGCGCAGTGGTTAAGAATGCACCTGCCAACGTAGGGGATACGGGTTAGATCCCTGGTCTGGGAAGATCCCACAGGCCGCGGAGCAACTAAGCCCATGTGCCACAACTACTAAGCCTGCACTCTAGAGCCCGCAAGCCACAAGTACTGAGCCTGCGAGCCACAACTACTGAGCCCATGCACCGCAACTATTGAAGCCCGCACACCTAGAGCCCATGCTCCACAACAAGAGAAGCCACTGTATTTCACAATAAAAAGGAGGAAAAGGCTGTAAAGTTTTTAAAAGCAAATATGATAACTGTGCTAAAAAGAGCCTTTTAGATAGCAAGTGCATGGTTATAATACTTTAAAATTTATGTTCTCTTATAGTTGAAAAACCGAGGTCGCTGGATCCACTGGAATGAATTAATTAAAAGTACTAATTTAGGAGATAAATGTGTCAAGATTCAAGATATCATAGTCCCTACAATGGATACAATTAGATATACATTTCTAATGGATTTGAGTATTACCTATGCAAAGTAAGAAACTCTATTATAAACATGCATTTTAAATATTATAGTACCTTTCTAATAGGATCATAGGATTTTTAAAAATAATTTTTTTTATTTTTATTTATTTTTGGCCGTGTAGGGTCTTTGTTGCTGCACACGGGCTTTCTCTAGTTGCAGCGAGTGGGGGCTACTCTTTGTTGTGGTGTGCGGGCTTCTCATTGCAGTGGCTTCTCTTGTTGCGGAGCACGGGCTCTAGGCGCACGGGCTTCAGTAGTTGTGGCACGCGGACTCAGTCGTTGTGGCTTGCGGAGTCTAGAGAGCAGGCTCAGTAGTTGTGGTGCACGGGCTTAGTTGCTCCATGGCAAGTGGGATCTTCCCAGACCAGGGCTCGAACCCATGTCTCCTGAATTGGCAGGCAGATTCTTAATCACTGTGCCACCAGGGAAGCCCAGGATCATAGGATTTTTGAAGTGAACTTTGAGGTCATCCATTTTCAGAAAACTAGGACCCTGAGGGACTAATTGACATTTCCATAGTGACATCTGTTACTAGTGGTAAACCTGAAATCCAGGTTTCCTATTGCCCACTTCAAAGTCTTTACCATCATACTTTGTTGCCTCATAAGCCATCTTTTGTTTCTTTTATTTGTAATAGCAGATTAAAAGTCAGTTACAGTGTTACTGTTAAAAAGGTATGCATTCTACTCACAGGTTCATTGTACTCCTGAGGGATCAGACTAACCATGATCCACATTTTCCCATTTGGCATTTTGGAGATCTGTCCTATGCTAGCTCTTCATAACTTAAGATGAACATAAAAGACTCAGACTTAAATAAGAAGAGCACATCAAAAAAGATGAAAAGCCTAGCATGTACCATAGACATATCCATACCAATTTTCTTAATAACACTTTTATAGTTATTTTTCTTTGAAACACTAGCCATAATTTATCATTAATATTATTTAAACTGGGGCTTCCCTGGTGGCGCAGTGGTTAAGAATCCACCTGCCAATGCAGGGGACGTGGGTTCAAGCCCTAGTCTGGGAAGATCCCACATGCCACGGAGCAGCTAAGCCCATGTGCCCCAATTACTGAGCCTGCGCTCTAGAGCCTGTCAGCCACAACTACTGAGCCTGTGGACCACAAGTACTGAAGCCCATGCACCTAGAGCCCGTGCTCCACAACAGGAGAAGCCACGGCAATGAGAAGCCCACGCACCACAACGAAGAGTAGCCCCCGCTCGCCGCGCCTAGAGAAAGCCTGCACACAGAAATGAAGACCCAACGCAGCCAAAAGTAAAAAAATAAATAAATAAAATTATTAAAAAAATATTATTTAAACTGGACAAGCTTACATAATATGCATGAATGTCATGGTTTATTTGTTTTTGATGAAGAACCTGTTTCTGTGTGAATTTTGTGACCGTTTTATCCTGTTTATTAAAAAAAAAGAAAAATAGCTTATGAGGGAACATTATTTTATCCCTATTTTGTACCCATAGTTGCCTTTTTGCATTTAGAGGCTAATATTAAAAACTTCATTAAGCAAGGAAAGTACTTGTCAATCCTGGGGAATTCCTGGTACAGGAATTCTCTTGTTCCATGAACCATTTGTCAGAATAATGCTTTTGAATGAATAAGTACAAACATAGGATTATAAAGCAAACCACATATTAAAATATATTTATTAAAATATTGAACAAATTTGAGCTATAGTAGTAATAATGTGCTTTTTATTAACACGTTAAATAATAAGATCCAGCAGTGAGTCTGATGATGATCATAATTTTGAAGAAGCAGTGGGCATAAGTGATATTTTTGAGATATCTCTAACAATTGTAATATTTAGTATAATATCTGTGATTTCTATTGATGACAAATATTATCAATATTATTATTGATAATAAAGTACACAGGTACTATATTATAAATTGCTCCATTTTAGTTAAGGGTAGTGAAAGTAAAGGTATAAACTCTATGTCATCTAAGTTCACAAACGCTCAATACTGTCTAAGAATTTCTTCAGTTTGATCCTTGGACCTCAAGTTAAGAACAGTGTTTATTTAGTAAAATTATTTTAATAAATAGTTTTCCATAACGTGATACTCAGACTGGAAAGCGTAGATGAATTCTCCGGCATCACTGTAGTTCTAAATGATCTTTTTTTGTTTATAGTATTAATTTTATGTTTCTACTTCAATGATAATTTTAAAAATTAATATTATCATTATTTGGGTCATATAGATGACTCTCTATACCTGATTACTGCTGCTCAGTTTTAGTGCCAGCCTTTGTGTTTGTCTTTATGTAGCATGTGATGCCAAGTTGTCAATTAAAGTGACAGTATTTAATTTTTAATTCAGTATGTCTCAAACTGGGATTCTCCAGGGTTCTGTGAACATAAACTCTTAGGATTTTTTTTTCTTTCCCTTTAAAATTAATTCAGACCACTCAAAAATGAGAAACCCTGCTTTTGAAGCCCTTGGAATAGGAAATTCCTTAGAGTTTGCTTTTAGACAAGTATTTTCAGTTAGTAACACTGACTTGATTAAAAAATGCTATTAACGGGCATATATAACCGTTACCTTTAGAATTCATTGTTATTTAGTTTCTCACAAAAGCTTTGTGCTATTGAGATAACTGTGAAACACTTTCAACCTCTCTTATTGTCATCATCCTATTAGTCTATTCCACACGGCACCCTCTTGCCTGTACCTCTAACTAAAAAGTACAAATACATCACTTTTCTGAGGAGACAAACTTTGGCTTTTTTTTTTTTTTTTTCTGAAAAGTTAAGCATGTTACTACTTGTTTTATGAGTGTTTTTGCATATAGCAATGTTACATTTGTTCAAATAATAGTTTGTTACTATTTAAGTTTCAGTAAGTAAGCAAAACTGTGTGCCAATTGTTACTTTCACCGGTCTTTTATGAAATTACAATGATAAATTGAAATGTGAGTTTTTGGATGAAGTTGATTTGATTACTATTTAGGTTTTCAACTAAATCCAGCCTCCTCTAATTGAAATGTATTCTGACTTTTTCTCCTTTTGAATGATATGTTCACTGTTTCATTAAGGCCGCTACTTTTTGTGGGTCCAACGGGTACAGGAAAATCAGTGTATGTGAAGGATAAACTGATGAATCACTTGGAAAAGGACCTGTACTTTCCTTTTTATGTTAATTTCTCCGCACGGACCAGTGCCAATCAGGTTCAGGTTAGTTAAAAGCCAGAAACATGGATCTATAGTTATTAATTTTTTTGCCTTTTTGATTAGCATTTAAAACTGTATTTTGAATGAGCAGCTGTGTAAATCCTCTATGAATTTAAATAAAACTTCAAAACTTCTTTTTGGCATTACAAGTAAGTTTTAAAAATCAGGTTTTAAGGACAAAAGTTCAGGAGAACATTTTTGCATTAATACTGAATTGTTGAGCTTTGTCATCTTTTTTTCCAAGCCCAAGAAGCAACAATTGATTTCTTAACTGGAGAAGTAAAGGAGAAGGGAGGGAGGGTGGAAGAGAGAGAGGGAAGGAGAGAGGGGAGACAAGGCGAGAGAGAGAGAGAGAGAGAGAGAGAGAGAGAGAGAGAGAGAGAGAGAGAGGGAGAGAGAGAGAGAGAGAGAGAGGGAGAGAGAGGGAGAGAGAGAGAGGGAGAAACTTGTTCTTTCGAGACTCTCCTAGATGGTCCCCTAGGGGTATTTGCTGCCTACTGAAGTTCTGTCAGTGAAAGATCTTTCAAACCATATACTGTTTATTGTATGACCTTCTGTGACAGGAAACTGTGCGTCCCACCCTTTACCCCCAGAGGTACCAAGGTGAAAGTACTGCATGAGATCTTTTCTAATCACCATTTTTATCATCCATTCCTAAATTTATATCTGTCCATTCTCTCCTGATCTATGGTGCTCATTTTCGTTGTCTTAAGCCAGTAGAATTCCCTAATTTCAAAATACTACAGATTTAGATTAGTGCTTTTAGATATTAAGTTAAAGTTAATAGATATGTTGGGGTCCAATATAGAAAATATTTTGTGTGTGTGTGTGCATATGTGTGTATACAATATAAATATATAAATAGGTGTAACAATTGGTTACATATAAACATGTAACAATTCTGAGCACATAGAAGGATTTCAATATATGCTCTTTGAATGATGTTGAATATGAAGTTTGGTATAACCCTAAAATGAATAAATATAAATGAATAAACATGCACATAGTGTTGCTTGGCATTATTTCCTTACATAATTAGACTGTTAAATTTCTTTTTTTTTTTTTTCTGGTGTTAAGTATGGCTTTAAATATACTACTATTTCTTTTTTATATTTTAGAACATTATTATGGCTAGGCTGGATAAAAGACGCAAAGGAGTTTTTGGACCACCTATGGGAAAGAAGTGTGTAATTTTTATAGATGACATGAATATGCCTGCATTGGAGAAATATGGAGCTCAACCTCCTATTGAATTATTACGACAGTTTTTTGACTGTGGGAATTGGTAACTATTTAATTAAAGTCTTAAGGAGCCATGCTGAAGTTATTTCTTCTTCTCTTTTTCTATTTCAATTTCTCACATCAAAATAATACATTTTCTCAAATTACTTATGGAAGAAAATTGTTGCTCAGATTTTCCTATAAAGAAAATTTTAGAAGACTTTTCTATACCTTTTTATACCATGGAAGAATAATCCAGTATTAATTTTTGTCCTTTTTATCTACTACTTTCAATTATTAAATATAATTTACAAATTACATCTTTTACCATCACCCAGCACTGAGAATTTGCGGGTAGTCTCCAACCTAAGTAACCGTAACCAGCACCCTATGTTTCTACCATTTTAAAATTCTTTATATTATCTATAACTATTTGGGACTACTGTATCCTTGGGATGGCTTGGTTTTGACAGCAATTTCGTAGATAACTCTTCCTTTCCTCCCACCCTATTTTATGATGACGTGGTTAGTTTCCAACAAATAAGACATTGTATCTTTTAGTTTGGATTAATAATTCTTCATTTCCTCCTGTTAAAATACTTTCCTAATCCCTAATATGCCATGATTTTTATCTCAAGGCAAGGGTAACCTAACTGTGAAGCTAAGTCATATTTTGGGATTCTATTTTTGTTGTTGTTATTGCATGCCCTTGGAATCCTGCCTCCAGGAGATAACCACTGTTAATAGTGTATTCCCTATTCTTCCAAGGTTTTTTTCTATATAAATATATTTTTATTAAAAAAACCCATATTACATATAATGTTTTTGCAACTTATTTGCACTTAAATATTTATCGATATTGTCTCATTCACCTATCTATATTATTTGTCTATCTCATTCATTTTGTTGCCTTTTAATATTCTTTAGTTTTGTGGATCTTGCTATAATTTACTTAACCAGTCGCTTATTGACAGTTACTAGAGTTGTTGCCAAAAATCAAGTCATATTTTCATACTTTCTATGGTACTTTTAGACTAAGAACTGGCTGTATAGATTTCTCCCATAACCACCCCCCTTTTTTGCAAGAACTTCAATATCAAAGGACTTTGTGACCTGTTGGAAATAAGCAGCTTTTCACTTTGAGTGGTTCCAGCTAAACTGAGTCATTTGTATACCCCTTTCTGATTAAAACTTCTTTGAAGCTTTGTTATTCCCTAATGGGTCTCTTTTTATATAACAAAATTGTGTATAGGTTCTATTTATACATCCTTTTGTGCTCTGAAGATAAGATTTGAGATGAGAAAAAGAAATCAGGACTTAGCTGTAAGTAGAATAAGCATATAGTTTATTGTTCAAACCAGGACTTTTCTGAGAGAAAAAGGGGAGTGTTAATAGTTACTACAGGACAGGCACAAACAACAATTGTCCTAGGCAAAGTGGGACATATTGTCATTTACCTGTAACCATCCACAAAAAAGATTGATCTCTCATCCATACTTCTGGATTTGGAGTGTGAAGAGGCAAAGGAGAGAGTCAAATTGGAAAGAACTGAAAAAAAGAAAGGCAAGAGCAAGTGGAAGGGACCTTCTAGATACTCAGAATCTGGGCAACAGAATCAGTGTCACTGAAAGGAGAAACAGAGTGCTGCTTTGAAACAAGTTTTCTCTGCAGATTGGTGGTTGCCTGAGGCAGGGGATAGGGGGAGCAAAATAGGTGAAGAGGGTCAAAAGGCACAAATTACCAGGTATAAAATGAGTAAGTCAGGGGGCTGTAATGTACATCATGGTGACTATAGTTAATAATACTGTATCGCATATTTGAAAGTAGCTAGGAGGGTGAATCTTGAAAGTTATCACAAGAAAAAAAAATTTTGTAACTATGTATGGTGACAAAAGTTAACTGGACTTATTGCGGTGATCATTTTACAATTTGGACAAATATCAAATCATTACGGTGTACACGGACACTAATATAATGTTATGTCAGTTATACCTCAATTTAAAAAAAAAGAAAAATTATAGAAATCCTTAAAAAAAATTCTCTCTTACTCGAAGCATTATCTAATCTTCTTCCATTTAAAGAAGCTAAAATCAGATTAATTTTCTAAGGAGATCTACTTTACAATCCATCTTGTTGGCTTTATAACTGATTGTTTTGGAATTTTTATGTGCTTTCAAGGTATGACCTTAAGGACACAAGTAAAATCACGTTGGTTGACATAGAACTGATTGCTGCCATGGGCCCTCCAGGTGGTGGAAGAAATCCAGTCACTCCCCGTTTTATTAGACATTTCAACATCTGCACTATTAATACTTTTAGTGATGAAACCATGGTCCGAATCTTCTCATCAATTGTAGCATTCTACCTTAGGACTCGAGAATTTCCTCCTGAGTACTTTTTAGTTGGGAACCAAATTGTCAATGGGACTATGGAGGTGAGCAAAGAATGCAATAGAGTGTTTTAGTACTACGTATATCCTTATTTGATCCTTCCTTTTTGTTTTTTTTAACTTCTTTTTTCCCTTAGCCACTTTAGTCTTCAGTGTCAGAGAAGCTGTTAGGAAGGCTTGAGAACAGGAAGATCATAGGCTTTGAAATTGGGGAATCTAACTGGGTTTGAGTCTTGACTGCTATTTCCTAGCTATCTGGCCTTGAGCAAGTAACTTGACCTTCCAGAAACTTACTTTTTAATCACTAAAATGGGAGATAATACCTATTTCACAAGGTTATTATAAGTAAATCATCCAGAACCAATATCTGCCACATTGTGGGTGTTTCCCTAATTGTTGGGTTCCTACTCTAGTATTTACTAATTTTCCCTTCTCTCTCTTCCCTCCCATTCTTCATGTTGTGTCAAAAAAAAAAAAGAAAAAGAAACTTAAGAAGCTTATGAATACATTATTTTTGCCAGACCACATAACTTAGGAGTAGCAGTGAAAAAAAAAATAAGAGAATACAAGGGTGGGACTAGAAAACAAGATTGCCCATATGGCCAAAGAGCAGCCCTTAACTTATTGAGGGTGTGTTACCTGCTTCTGCTCAGAGGCCAGAGCCAGCCTCATCGCTCATGGTAAAAGGGAAAAAAATGTATTTAAGGTAATTTAGTGATAATTTCATTGAACTAAGCTTTCTGGAGCCTTGATACAGTGGGGTTGACTTTGGCATCACTGCAACCAGAAGCAAAAAGCTCCCTAGAATCATTCCATCAGTTTCCAAGAGCATTGTATCTTTCTAAAGTTCTTCTGCCCCTGTTCTGGTGGAAAATTGGGTTGTTAAAATAGAGAAACTATGAGCAAAGAGATAGTACATTATAATTTCTGTACTTATACAGAAAAGTTCTTCTATTTATAAAATATGGTAGTTTTATTTCAGGCATCTCCTGGAAAGAGAGGGGAGTTGGTTAGGCAAAAGAGGATACAGAAAGGATCCTCTTTTTTTTTCTGTCTTTGATGTATTGTAGACCTATCATGTGTGGAGATTAGGGGAGATGAATTAGAGAACATATATAAATAAAAAATAATTTCATTTGGATTTTTTTCAGGCTATATTATAAAAGGTTTAATTTACCTTTCTTAAAGAGGATGTTAAACTTCATTTGGTGAATTCAGTATGTAGTAAAAATATACTTCATTTTGATATTATAGCCTATTAAGATAGGAGGAGGAGAGGGGAGAGCGAAAACAAGAGAGAGAAGGGAAGGGAGAGAACACGTTGATTTGTTTTGAAGTCAGTGGTGGTCAAAGAAAATTGTTTCATCATCCCTTCATTTCGAACACTTCAGAATGAGTTATCTGATTTCACTTTCTATTAAAGTTTTTGTTAACTATTTAATCCCAGGTCATTCGCCTTCAAATGGAACAACCATAATTACTGGGAAATAAAAGCTTTGTCACTTCTTGAGCTTGGATGGAATCAGATAATAATAAGTTCCCTCAACTTTGTAATGCCTGGTTGAGTGCTATAAACCAAAAGAAATAGATATATGCTCTATTAGATTCAGTACTATACAATTTTCCAAGTCAATATGATCTGATAGGATAAATAAAATATTTTATATAATATACTGTCTTTTACAGTATATTACATTGTTGTTGGCTTTGTATTATTGACTTTGCTGATTATAAACATTTTATTTTTGCTTTGTTGCTTTTTTCATATTCAGATATATAAACAATCCATGGAAAATCTTTTGCCCACTCCCACAAAATCTCATTACACTTTCAATTTGCGGGATTTTTCACGTGTCATCCGGGGCTGCTTGCTCATTGAAAGAGATGCCGTGCAGAGCAAGCACACTATGATCCGTCTGTTTGTGCATGAGGTTCTCCGAGTGTTTTATGATCGTCTCATTAATGATAATGACCGATTCTGGCTGTTCACTTTAACCAAAAATGTTATAAGAGACCATTTTAAAGAATCATTTGATAGTATCTTTTCACATTTGAGGAAAGAGAATGCACCAGTGAGTATATTTAGTGATTAAAAATATATTAAGTTAAAACAATCCAACAGCATGAATTATTACAATCAACTTATCTTTGAAAGAATACTATTACTTCTTTTTTTTTTAACATCTTTATTGGAGTATAACTGCTTTACAATGGTGTGTTAGTTTCTGCTTTATAACAAACTATTATTTCTTAATGATCATATTCTTTTAACTTTCCTCATAGATAGGTATTTATTTTGAGAAGATTTGCTTTCAGAGGAATTATGTGTATAACATAGAAGTTATATGATAGGGATTGAATGATATAATAGATATAAGGTGCTTAACATGGTGACCATCCCTTAGTAATGACTCACAAAATGGGAGTTGCTCAGAATGACTTTTCCTGCCCCTAGGGGCAAAAAACTTACATGATAGAAAAAAACTGTTTTCTTTTTACTTCCTAAGGATATAATATAATTTCAGGTGTTAATTTTACAAGTATATTATTTACTATCCTAATATTTAAAAGAATTATCTAATTGATAATCATCCCATAACATAGATAAAACAAAATTTTGTGTAACGTTTTCTTAAATTTATTTTAGAAAAAAAATTTAAACTTTCTTAAATTTATTTCAGAAAAATTTTTGTTTTAAAATTATTTTAGAAAAAATTTTAAGTTTTAATATAATTTGTTGATTTCCATTTTGTAGGTAACTGAAGAGGACTTAAGAAATCTCATGTTTGGTGACTATATGAATCCTGACCTTGAAGGAGATGACAGAGTTTATATTGAAATTCCAAATATTCATGATTTTAGTGACATCGTGGAGCAATGCTTATATGAGTATAATCAAACTCACAAAACAAGAATGAATCTTGTCATTTTTAGGTACCTATATTTGGTATTGATGGTTAAAATGACTGTTTATAAAATTTTATTGTGAAATATTTAAAATGTACAAAAAGCTATAAAACTATGATGAACAACCTTATACCCATCACCCAGCTTGAGATATAAAATACTAAACACAATATTGTAAATCAAATATACTTTGATTAAAAAAAAAAGGGCATAAAATACTAGCAATTTATTTCAAGTCCCTTGGGTAGCCAGCCCTCCCTCACTGCATCCCTATTGTACCTTACGGGGATAAAAAGAAACTCATGTGTTTCTTTGGCCTTTTACTACATGTGTGTGTTCCTAAACATATATGCAGTCTTATTTTGCATGTCACATACTGTGCACATTCCTCTGCAAGTTGGTTTATTCTAGATTGTTTGTGAAATTCACAGAAGATGAATTTTTACTACTGTATTGCACTGCATTGTATAATTTTAACAGAATGTAGTCATTCTTCTGAGATAGACTTCTAGGTAATTTCTAGTTTATGTAATTTTTAAAAAGGTTTGAACATTCATGTCTCCTTAGTTACATGTGTAAGAAATTCTCTAGGCTATATTCTTAGAAATGGAATTATTGTGTCATGGTATGTAAGCATCTGCTACTTTACTAAGTTTTGCCAAAGTATCTTCAAAAATAATTATTGTTTTTAAGAGCGTCCATTGTTTCTCACCCTTCACAACACTTAGGATTGCCAGACTTGGTAAGTTTTGTCAGTCGAAGGAGAGTGGAATGGTATCTGACTGTGACTTTAGTTGTTTTTTTTTTTTTTAACATCTTTATTGGAGTATAACTGCTTTACAATGGTGTGTTACTTTATGCTTTATAACAAAGTGGATCAGTTTATATCCCCATATCTCTTCCCTCTTGCGTCTCCCTCCCTCCCACCCTCCCTATCCCACCCCTCTAGGTGGTCACAAAGCACCGAGCTGATCTCCCTGTTCTATGCGGCTGCTTCTCACTAGCTATCTGTTTTACATTTTATAGTGTATATATGTCCATGCCACTCTCTCACTTTTTCCCATCTTACCCTTCCCCCTCCCCATATCCTCAAGTCTATTCTCTAGTAGGTCTGTGTCTTTATTCCCGTCTTGCCGCTAGGTTCTTCATGACCATTTTTTTTGTTTGTTTTTTAGATTCCATGTATATGTTAACATATGGTATTTGTTTTTCTCTTTCTGACTTACTTCACTCTGTATGACAGACTCTAGGTCCATCCACCTCACTACAAATAACTCAATTTCATTTCTTTTTATGGCTGAGTAATATTCCATTGTATATATGTGCCACATCTTCTTTATCCATTCATCTGTTGATGGACACTTAGGTTGCTTCTATATCCTGGCTATTGTAAATAGAGCTGCAATGAACATTGTAGTACATGACACTTCTTGAATTATGGTTTTCTCAGGGTATATGCCCAGTAGTGGGATTGCTGGGTCGTATGGTAGTTCTATTTTGAGTTTTTGAAGGAACTTCCATACTGTTCTCCATAGTAGCTGTATCAATTTACATTCCCACCAACAGTGCAAGAGGGTTCCCTTTTCTCAACACCCTCTCCAGCATTTATTGTTTGTAGATTTTTTGATGATGGCCATTCTGACCAGTGTGAGATGATATCTCCTTGTAGTTTTGATTTGCATTTCTCTAATGATTACTGATATTGAGCATTCTTTCATGTGTTTGTTGGCAATCTGTATATCTTCTTTGGAGAAATGTCTATTTAGGTCTTCTGCCCATTTTTGGATTGGGTCGTTTGTTTTTTTTTGATATTGAGTTGCATGTGCTTCTTGTAAATTTTGGAGATTAATCCTTTGTCAGTTGCTTCATTTGCAAAGATTTTCTCCCATTCTGAGGGTTCGTCTTGTTCATGGTTTCCTTTGCTGTGCAAAAGCTTTTAATTTTCATTAGGTCCCATTTGTTTATTTTTGTTTTTATTTCCATTTCTCTAGGAGGTGGGTCAAAAAGGATCTTGCTGTGATTTATGTCATAGAATGTTCTGCCTATGTTTTCCTCTAAGAGTTTGATAGTGTCTGGCCTTACATTTAGGTCTTTAATCCATTTGAGTTTATTTTTGTGTATGGTGTTAGGGAGTATTTTAATTTCATTCTTTTACATGTACCTGTCCAGTTTTCCCAGCACCACTTATTGAAGAGGCTGTCTTTTCTCCACTGTATATTTTTGCCTCCTTTATCAAAGATAAGGTGACCATACATGCGTGGGTTTATCTCTGGGCTTTCTATCCTGTTCCGTTGATCTATATTTCTGTTTTTGTGCCAGTACCATACTGTCTTGATGACTGTAGCTTTGTAATATAGTCTGAAGTCCAGGAGCCTGATTCTTCTAGCTCCATTTTTCTGTCTCAAGATTGCTTTGGCTATTCGGGATCTTTTGTGTTTCCATGCAAATTGTGAAATTTTTTGTTCTAGTTCTGTGGAAAATGCCATTGGTAGTTTGATAGGGATTGCATTGAATCTGTAGATTGCTTTGGGTAGTATAGTCATTTTCACAATGTTGATTCTTCCAATCCAAGAACATGGTATATCTCTCCCTCTATTTGTATCATCTTTAATTTCTTTCATCAGTGTCTTATAAATTTCTGCTTACAGATATTTTGTCTCCTTAGGTAGGTTTATTCCTAGATATTTTATTCTTTTTGTTGCAATGGTAAATGGGAGTGTTTTCTTAACTTCACTTTCAGATTTTTCATCATTAGTGTATAGGAATGCAAGAGACTTTTATGCCTTAATTTTGTATCCTGCTACTTTACCATATTCATTGATTAGCTCTAGTAGTTTTCTGGTAGCATCTTTAGGATTCTCTATGTATAGTATCATGTCATCTGCAAATAGTGACAGCTTTACTTCTTCTTTTCCGATTTGGATTCCTTTTATTTCTTTTTTCTCTGATTGCTGTGGTTAAAACTTCTAAAGCTATGTTGAGTAATAGTGGTGAGAGTGGGCAACCTTGTCTTGTTCCTGATCTTAGTGGAAATAGTTTCAGTTTTTCACCATTGAGAACGATGTTGACTGTGGGTTTGTCATATAAGGCCTTTATTATGTTGAGGTAAGTTCCCTGTATGCCTACTTTGTGACTTTAGTTTTAATTCCCCTAATTACTAGTGAGGCTACGTTTCCTGAATTTGCTATTTTGTATATAACTGATTTTCTATTTCTCGCATAGAAATCCTGGTATTAAAAGATTGAAGGTTTTTTTTGTTTTGTTTTGTTATTAGCCAAGCTGTGTGGCTTGTGGGATCTTAGTTCCCCAACCAGGGATCAAACTTGGGCCCTTTTGAAAGCCCAGAGTCCTAACCGCTGGACCACCAGGGAATTCCCAAAGAAATGTTTTTAATAAAAGCAATAATATACTCCCAGTATAAATTATTACAGTTTCATTTTATTTTTATAATTTGTATAGTACATTTCCTGAATTTGTACCTCAAATAGTTTTCCTTTACATCAAATGATCCAATTGTAACTACATTTGAAAAATCATGCTTTTTGATGATTACCCCTTTAAAATTGGGATAGTAATACATGGGGCAGCAAGGTCCATTTTTCTAGGAAAGCAAAATGATACTTATGTGTAAATATACATTTATATTCATATTTTCAGGTGTAATAATATTGATATTTCATAGGTATGTATTGGAACATTTATCACGAATATGTCGAATTCTAAAGCAGTCTGGTGGAAATGCTTTGCTTGTTGGACTTGGAGGAAGTGGTCGTCAATCTTTAACTCGTCTGGCTACATCCATGGCAAAAATGCAAATTTTCCAACCAGAAATTTCTAAGAGCTATGGTATGAATGAATGGAGAGAGGACCTGAAGGTAAAATTGTGAGCAAATCTAGTGTCTAAAATAATATCAATGCATTTTATTTTTAACATCTTTATTGGAGTATAATTGCTTTACGGTGGTGTGTTAGTTTCTGCTGTATAACAAAGTGAATCAGCTATACATATACATATATCCCCATATCCCCTCCCTCTTGCATCTCCCTTCCACCCTCCGTACTCCACCTCTCTAGGTGATCGCAAAGCCCCGAGCTGATCTCCCTGTGCTATGGGGCTGCTTCCCACTAGCTATCTATTTTACATTTGGTAATATATATATGTCCATGCCACTCTCTCACTTCGTCCCAGCTTACCCTTCCCCCGCCCTGTGTCCTCAAGTTCATTCTCTACGTCTGCGTCTTTATTCCTGTCCTGCACCTAGGTTCTTCAGAACCATTTTTTTTTTTTTAAGATTCTACATATATGTGTTACAATGCATTATTTTATCTGTAAAGAGAGAGCCAACCTGTATAGCTGTGTGCTAAATACACTGGTGATGATGATAATAATATTATCCCTAGAGCAGTTACTGTGTGTGCTGAGCACTGTTTTAAGTGCTGTATATACATGCTGTCATTCTATAGGTATGACAGTTCAATGCAGCAGGTATGGTTGTCTCTGTGTTTTACTGATGAGGAAACTGAAGTTAAGAGAAGGTATCCACAGCAGAGCAGGATTTATGACTTAAGTCTTATCCACTGCTGTTACCATGGCTGCTGCTGATTTTACCTTTATTCTAGTTCAGAGAGGCCTTATTTCAGGTAAATGTATGTTTTCCAGTAGACTTAAATATGAACCTCAATGATGATGATGATGTCATTAATGTTGTCAAATCTTAATAGTTTCTTTGGAGCTGTGTTGCTGTTCCAGTAACAAATAGAATAGTGGAGTGCATACTTGGGGCTTCATCCTCATGTGCCTAGGGCTCTGCAGGCCCCAGAAGAGAGATGACCTAAAGTGGAAAAAAATAAGAGAGACATTACCGGACTTTTTAAACTTTCTCTGACCGTGACATACCAAAATTCTACATCCTAAAAGTTAGTGTAGAGAACTGGTCTTTATATCTTCGATCTTAGATGGACAGAGATTCTTTCTGTTTTCAAATCCATCTCAGTCCCTGAATCAATGACTATGTCTAAGGGGTTGGTAAACTGGCCAGTTGGAGTCTCCCACCAAAAGGGTGGGAGAAATGGAGGCCCAGATTGACAGCTCCGCCAAAATGGAAGAGGTACTACTCTAAATTTGAGATGTTATCAAAAGAAAGGAAAGCAAAACCAACAGATTTCCACCAGATTCTGGTTATAAGGACATTTTTATTTTAAGGTTCTATTAAGGAAAGTGGGCATGAAGGGCCAGAAGACAGTCTTTCTAATCACGGACACTCAGATTAAAGAGGAAGCTTTTCTAGAGGATATCGACAGTGTGCTCAATACTGGAGAAGTACCTAATATTTTTGCAGCAAATGAAAAACAAGAAGTGATGGAGGTGAGTGCTTTTTAGGGAGTGCTGTTCCCAACATGTCTTGAAGCTTTTCTGCTCTTCAGGATAAGTATATCTTGTGCAGAGGATTTTGGTAATTGAAAACTTAATGTATATTATTTTAATACTTTTTTGGTGAATTTTAAATAGCTTCGATAGTTATGAGACAGAATTTTAATTCATTTTTTCCATAATGATGACAGTGTGTTTCATCCATTTGATCTTTTAGCATGTTTTCTGAGTGATTAGAGATTTAAAGTCATATCTTAGGGTTACAGATATGAGAAAATATAGCTTTAAAACACTACTTGATTAGCTTTTATGGTTTACCACTGGTTAGTAAAATTTTCAAATTTTAACAAAACTACTTTTATTAATTCTGAGAGTCATGCTTTGTGATTTAATTGACAAAAAAATACGTTTTTGAAGCACCCACTACTTCAGATGTCCTGACCTTTGACCCCCATTAATAAGATCTTCCCATACAAGATTTCAGCTAGTAATTTCCCCTTTCATGTACCATAACTACTTTTACCCACAGATTTTATCACTCACACCAGGATGCTTCATTCCAGCCTCTAGTGATAGCATGTGGAGTAAAATGGTTTCACCCTGGTTGTTCAAGCACCCTGCTTTTCTTGTCTATGGAATGAAACTGTTATATACACAAAATAGTTCCTCCTACATAGCGTTGTTGTGAGTTCTGAGGATCAAGTGAAATAAGACACTTATGGAATGTAAGGCACTTATGGAATGTCAGGCACTTAGAAAGCCCTCAGTAAATCTGATACATTACCAGTTCATGGCCTGGCGTGGGGAAGAAGAAAGGAAAAAAAAAATCCCAAGTAGCGTCCAGGTTGTGGCTAAGGCTGCTGAAGAATCGTAATTCTCCTAATTTATAGGATAAATTCATCCCCCACACTCCTACCCAAGGAATAGGACATCTTGGGGAGTGGGATTTTCTAAGCTTTGCAAGGCTTTTCTGCTCACTGTAGCTATTGTTTATCTTTTCTTCTCATCACTTTGCTACAAAGCTTTTCCATTGCTTCACTATTTTATCATATGACCCAACAGTAGCCTTAAGAACTTCTTTCCTTCATATTCCACCCTAGGAACACCGTATCAGTTTTTCCACAAGCAAACAGTCATGGTCAGAACTCAAGGGTACCGAAATGCATTCCTGTTTTTGCTTGCTTTATACTAATTTTTAAAAATATAAAAGGTAATGTAAAAGAAGTTATATTAATTTCTTTATATACCCTGCATCCCACTTTGACAACCACTTTGCTTATTTCATCCATCTGGCAAACATTTTACTGTAAACCTCACTTCCTATAACTGACCTCAGTAGCTTGGTCCTGGTACTGCCTAGAGGACACCTCTTATAGACTCAGCACATCTCTCTGATGTCAACATCAGCGTTCTAGACTCCGAATCTCTGAGTTCTAGAAACCTCTATTTCCTGACTACCTTTTCCACTGTTCCATGTGCACTCCTTGCAGAATTAAATTATTGCAATATTTTTCTCAGTGTAGCAGTGACTTATTTACCGCATTTAGTGATATTTTCTCAGTTCCCTTTTAAAATTGTGATTCATCTTTGAAATAATTCATCATTCCTTCTTTTAAACTCTGCTTTCTCTTGACTGCTATGAAATTTCACTCAGTTTGTTTCTTATCTCCCTAATTATTCCTTCAGTAACTAGTCTTTTTCTTGCTCCCCAGAATCAGTTGTGCTCCCAAAGTGTGTGTGTGTGCGTGTGTGTGTGTGCGTGCGTGTGTGTGTGTGTGTGTGTGTGTGTATGTGTATATTACTCCCTACTTCTACTCTAGAAGCATTAACCAATATTTCTGTGTAAATAACCCCTATATTTATATCACCATCCTGGCCCTTTCATGAACTCTTATTCTACAGTTACAACCATGTATTACTTTTCTCTATCTGAATGTCCCCCTGTTAACTCAGAGTTAATGCAGGTAGATCACCTGAACATAATTTCATAGATTGACACTGATCATAATAGTCATAATTTGAGAATTACTGTCAGAATGAATATACAGAGCTGACTTACCGTTTCCCATAGATATAGCTATCATATATCTATAGTAGAGTATTCTTTTATAAATAAATTCATTGTTATAACATTGGAAATTGTATGATCATTGTGACCACTCCCTAAATTTGCTATTGAAAAAATTTTAAATCTATTTATAAGATAATTTATTGACTATGAAACCTTTTCTGCTTTGAACAAGGAGAAAGGTAGGATATAAAAAGCTGAAAGGTACTTACCTATGTGGAAAGAACTATTTTAAGTATTCACATGTAATGGCTCTTTGAGTCCTCAAAAATCCTTTGATATAGGTACTCTTTTCCCCATTTTACAGATGAGGAAACTAAGGTACAGAGAGGTTAAGTAACTTGCCTTCAGGTCACATAGGTAATCAGCTGCAAGCGGGGATTTGAATTCAAGAAGTCTGGTTCTAGAGCCATTATTCCTAACCACATGTAAGATGCCTTTCTCATATAGAGATATACAAGGGAAGAAAATTAAAAGTGACCTATAATCTCATTACCAAACAACTCTATTAACATTTCAAAAAATACAAATATTATAAGAATAAAATTAGATAATTCAAACAGCATAAGAACGTCCAAAATGGAAAAAAAATGATATAAACCAAGAAGAATGTCCAAGATAAAATATAAAGGCCTCTCTCTCACCCTTAAGTCCATCTCACCCAAAGTAACCACTATTAATAGTTCTTTGTGATTGCTTCCATAAAAAAGTGTGTATGTGCTCACACATATGCACCTATATATTTTTTAGTTTAACAAAAATGATCGTATTATACATACTGTTGCACAGTTTGTTCTTGCATTTATTTTGTCTTGCTGATCTTGCCATAGCACATGTTGATGCATCTCATTTTTAACAGTTGTATAAAATTACAATATATGGATGTTTAATAATGTTTTTGTTTTTATTTTTTATTATTTTTAAAATATTTATTTATTTATTTGGCTGCACCGGGTCTTAGTTGCGGCACGCAGGATCTCAGTTGTGGCATGCAGGCTCTAGTTCCCTGACCAGGGATTGAACCTGGGCCCCCTGAATTGGGAGCGTGGAGTCTTAACAACTGGACCACCAGGGAAGTCCCTATAATGTTTTTAACTGGACACTTCAGTTGTTTATATTTTTTCCTCCTAAAAACAATGTTGAATTATAGTCCCACACATATATCTTGGTGAACTTTTATATTTTTATGTTAAATTTTTGTCAGATATTTGTTTTTAAATTATAGAATTACAGAATTGAAAGTAGTCTTCTAAGTGCAAGCTGTGAGAAAACCATTATTTTGATATAAAAGCAAAAATTTAAAGATATTTATAAGGGGAGTAATAAGAATTCTTAATATTCCAATATCTACTAATCTTATTATCAGCATACCTGTTTTTATTTATGAGGTTTTTTCTGGTATTCCCTAGGGTGTTCATCCTGTGGCTCAGGCTGGCAATAAACATGATGAATTCAGTCCCTTAGCGCTGTTTGCTTTCTTTGTGAATCGCTGCAAAGATAATCTTCATGTTGTAGTGGCCTTTAGTCCCATTGGAGATGCCTTTCGAAATTGCTTGAGGCAGTTCCCGTCCCTCATCAATTGCTGTACTGTTGACTGGTTTCAGGTTTGTAATTTGGGGGGGAAGGACAACTAAATCTTTTGGAATTTTGCTGAAATCTTACTCAACCTCTATTAATTTACATTCATCAAGTGTTTCTTGATCACTTACTCTAATGGCAGCACCAGGGACTGGTAAGACTACATGATCCCCAAAAGGAGCTCACACTCTAGACTAGAAGACAAAAAAGGCAGTCAGCAAATGAGCAGTCAACAATTATATAAAAGAGCCATAGTCTTGGTGTGGGAAAGGTGTACTTATTAAGACAGTGACTCTCTGAAATAGGAAAATGAATTCGTTGCATAGAGGAGGGGGTGTATAACGAACCAGCAGAATGTATTTTATATATATATATATATATATATATATATACACACACACACACACACACATTTATGTGTAAAGATATATATATAGAGAGAGATATCTTTATCTATCTGTACATATATTTACTATAAGGAATTGGCTCACATAATTATGGAGGCTGACATGTTCCAAGATTTGCAGCTGGCAAGCTGGAGACCCACAAGAGCTGATGGTGTAGTTCCAGTCTGAAGGCCAGCAAGCTTGAGACCTAGGAAGAAATGATATTTCCATCTGAGTCCAAAGGCAGGAAAAAACTGATGTTCCTGCTTGAAGGCCATCAGGCAGGAGGAAGTCCCCTTACCTGAGGGAGCGTCAGCCTTTTTGCTCTATTCAGGCCTTCAACTGATTGGATGAGGCTCACTCACATTAGGGAGAGCAGCCTGCTTTACTCAGTCTGTTCATTTAAATATTGAACCCATCCAAAAATGCACCTCACAGAAACACCCAGAATAATGTTTGACCAAATATATGGGCACTCTTTGGCCCATAGCAAGTTGACACATAAAATTAACTATCACAAGATGTTAGTACGTGCAAAGGTGGAACAGTGGGGAGAGCATGGCTCATTTGGGCAAATAGTTTGGTATGGCTGACTGGCAATGAGGGCAGCAGAAGTTAAGTTGGAGCTTAAAGTGGATGCCAGGCTATAAAGGAATTTGTAAATGTGCCTAGGAATTTGGTTTTATCCCAAAGACATTGTGGAGGCATTAACATATATTTAGCTAATCAACATTTTAGGAATAACCCAAAACACTTGGAGGCTATATGGTGGATGATTTGGAGTGGGGCAAAACAAGAAACAGGAAGACCAACTTGGTGGCAATTTCAGTCATGCCAGCAGCAAATGATGCAGGCCACCACCTCATTTAAACAAGGCAAATCGTCACTGCCTGTGTAAAACCATTAAGTATTTATGCTCTTGAGAAGGGTAGCTCATGGTGCCTTCTATTTGTTTGTTTTATGCCTAATAGAATGTGGACTATAGATTGACCCTGGATAATTTCTTTTAAAGATAAATTTCTGATACTAATTTGTTTTATTCTCTCTTGCCTATTTATCAGTTGTATGTTTGAAAAACTAATTCTGCCCTTTTGAGGATTGCAATATGTTTCAGCTAGTGGATGTTTTAGTGTTTATACAAAAATAAAAGCTGCGTGAAACAGTTTTACTTTATGCAAACTATATCTTAATATTGCTTCCATTAAGTAGCCCCAAACCAAAACCAAACAAACAAATGAACAAAGCCTGTCCAACCATAAGTTTTTCTTTTGTGAAATCTTATCAATACAATTCTACTACTTCTGGATATGTTTTTTATAACCATGAGGCTTTCTTTTCTGTTATATGTGATTCATACTTGTTGGGGGAAATTTTTAAAAAGGTGGAACTAGGAGTTGCAAATAGATAAGGGAGATTAAGTGGACAACAGAGAGGAGCAGAGATTTTATAGTGGAACACTGGGGCTACAGAACCTGTGTCAGGGGCGCTGATGGCATTGTTTGGGGCCTGGCTCTTTTAAACTCAGGAAGTGAGTGTAAACCACTGTGTCACATAGTCAGGAAGTCATTGACTTTTTGGATAGATCTCCGTTCTCCTAAGTAGGGTATACTCTCACCAGAGGTGCCAAAACAACTCAGAGGATAAGGGAAGGATTTACTGGAATATTCGCTTTTGTATGAAATATTTCATATGGATTAACATTGACACCCTTGCTCAGTTTGTATGTCAAATGGCCACGTGTCATAGATGGTATGCAAGGTACCCTGAGGGATTCCTGCAATGAACTAAAAATTGAAGATACATAATGCAGTTGTATGTGGACAGTAAGAGAATGTCATAAACCAGTAGGAGCTAGCTCAAGCTCTGTGTCAGCTACATTATAAGGCAAAAACAATGACTACTTAACAAGATCTGGTAAGACATTGGTAAAAACAAATTTAAGCAGGCTATTTGGAATATGGATTTATATCAACTGTTTAAATAATAAAGCTTATCCCCAGAGTGTGTCGTGACTTGCAATATTAGCTTATGATAGCGTGGTTACCTATCAACAGCCATTTTCTACCCACTCCATCTTTGCTGACAGAATTCTGATTTTGTTTGGGAAATCACTATCCATGTAGCCATGTATAATAGGGATTCATTCCTGGTCGGTCTAAGTCAGCATTGGTGCTCTCACTCCTCTTACTGTTGACCATTTTACACATGAGCCTGCTCATGACCCATTGCTTGCCAATGGATCTGGGTTTAAAGTCTGCCAGGGAGCTTTTGGGAGAAGCTTTCTCAGTATAAAAAGAGTTACATGATCGGAAAAGTCATTTGACACTTATTTTGGCATTTTACAAAAATTCATTTATCTTAATAATCTTTAGATGCCTCTTTTGAGGTTTAAAATATATATATTAGTACAGTAATACCATATGCATATAATCTGTTAATAAGTATGTGTACACTGGTAGTGTGTGCTTAAAACTTCTTTTTACTAATAGGGTGCTTGATCAAAAAAGTTTGACTTTGGGCTTCCCTGGTGGCGCAGTGCTTGAGAGTCCGCCTGCCGATGCAGGAGACGCGGGTTCGTGCCCCGTTTCGGGAAGATCCCACATGCCGCGGAGCGGCTGGGCCCGTGAGCCATGGCCACTGAGCCTGCGCGTCCGGAGCCTGTGCTCCGCAAATGGGAGAGGCCACAACAGTGAGAGGGCCGCATAACGCAAGGAAAAAAAAAAAAAAAAAAAAAAAAAAAAAGTTTGACTTTTACCAGGATAGAGGGCCAGACACTGAAAAAATTGATCTTAAAATGCATATTGTCTACTATAAAGAAAAAAATTATAAGCATCTTGTTGAATCTAAATGAAATGAAGTTTGGAAAATACTCTAATGAGAAAATGGAGATTAATTACTCATTTAACATAAATTATTTCATTGAATAAATATTTCAAGTATTTATTTGACAAGAGCTGTTTTAGGCACTGAAGATACCAGCAGTGAGGAAGAAGTCCTTGCTTTTGTGGACTTTACGTTTTAGTGGTGAGTCAGGCAGACAGACAAAAACAAATAAATATTTATGTCAGATATTGGTAAATGCTAAGAAAAAATTCAGGATAATGGAAAGAGTAATGAGGGAAGGAATGCTGTTTTAGAAAGAGTGCATTGGGAAGACCTTCCTGGTAAATTGGCATTTGCACAGAGATGTGAAAGAGTGAACCACATGGAGGTCTAGGTGGGGAGGGTTCTAGTCAGAGGGACGGCAAATCCAATGGCCCAGAGGCAGAAGCACACTTGGTATATTCTAGGAAAAGCAAAGGAACCATTTCACTGAGATGGAGAATACTGGAAGAAAAGTGAATTTGTGGGGAAGAAAATCAAATGTTCAACTTTGGATGTTATAACAGGTAGGAATTACAATGGGCTGCTAGTAACAGAAACCCAAACTAAACACATAGGTTTTTTTTTTTCTTTTCCTCTCTCATATAGAAAAAAATTGAAGGTAAGCAGACTGGGACTTTTGTGACTTGATAAAGTCAGCAGAATCCCATGTTCTTTTTTTTTTTTTTTTTTTCTGGTACGGGGGCCTCACCGCTGCGGCCTCTCCCGCTGCGGAGCACAAGCTCCGGACGCGCAGGCCCAGCGGCCACGGCCCACGGGCCCAGCCGCTCTGTGGCACGGGGGATTCTCCCGGACTGGGGCACGAACCTGCATCCCCTGCATTGGCAGGCGGACTCTCAACCACTGCACCATCAGGGAATCCAACCATGTTCTTCTTTACTATCCTTAGCATGTGGTTTCCATCTTCAGAGTCATCATATGGTCTAATGTGGCTGCTAGATCTCCAACTTTCACATCTGTGCTCCAGAAACGAAGTAGAATAATGGAAAGTAGGGCAAAAAGGACCTATGCCAGCTCTATGTAATTCTCTAGAGAGCTTGCTTATATGTCATTATTTACTCTGAATTGCAAAGGAGTCTAGGAAATGTGGTATTATAACTGGGCATATTGCTATCTAGAATAAAATTGGAGTCCTAAGGAAAGGGGGCTGATAGTTATTAGGAGACCAACTAAGCAGCCTGTGCTGTTGTCCTACTAAATTTGGAGTGCCTACTAGATGTCCAAGTGGAAGAGTTAGGGAAGCAGTGTAGTATATCTTTGATATGTAAATTATTATCTACCTTTCCTTTATATTTCATTATCTTTAATTTTACTGTATAAAATATTTATTAGATCTTTCATAGATTTATTGTGCCCTTAGTCCCCCTGATTCTATTTTCCCTATGAAGGTTTTAATTTTCTCAACCCCAAATTCTTCTCACATAGGAAGACAATTTATATAACTGAAGTGTGACTAATCATCTTAACTTTTATTTGCTTTTCTTTTTCTTATTTTTAGCCATGGCCTGAAGACGCTCTTGAACTTGTAGCTGTGAAATTCTTAGAAACACTGGAGCTTACTGAGGTTGAACGACGAGAGATAGTTCCAATCTGCAAACACTTTCACACTTCCATTATGCATCTTTCAGAAAGGTTAATATTAATAAATTTTACAATAATGCCTTGTATTTTAAAGCATCTTTTTTTGTGAAATCCCAAAATTTTAATAAGATTTCTATGGCTTCTAAGTCTCTCCAATCACTTAATTAGTTAAGACTTGTAAGTAATAGAAAGCTACTTGATCTAGGTTTCACAAAGAGAGGAATTTATTACAAAGATACAGGGGTACCTTACAAAGTTTAAGGGAAAGAATACAGCTGTATCTTAGAAGTGACTGGAAGCAGGAGTTAAAAAGCCACCACAAACCCAGAAATGCTTTTTCTCTGTTTCTCATCCCTGTTTCTCTTGGGGCATCTGCTTTCTTCTTTCTCTTTACAGACTGATTTTTTTACTTCCCAGTATATATGGAGGAAAGTGTCTGCCTCTCGATTCTCAATTTTACTTCTTGCAATTCCAGCTGTAGCAGAGATTGATTGGCTGTTTAAAGCTCTCTATTCCCAATTTATTCCAAAATATGATTAGCCTTGTTTGTGTCCAGTGCCCAATCCTGCTCTGATCTGCTGTTGTTATGGTGGCAGGTTTCACAGAACAAACATTGCTCTTGGGGCACTGGTTGGAAGTTCTCAGACAAGGAGGGAGATGGTTGGTGGGCTGTGGATGCCTTAAAAATATAAGTTTTACCTCTGTTCATCTCTGAGATCCTCATTTCAAAGGTGCTCATAGTATATTGCCAGAGTTTTACAGCCAGCTAGCATGTTTGGCTTGGACAGTTAACACCAATCAGTGGGCTCTAGTCTACATACTTGCTGTGAAACATCATTGCATCCATTGTTTTTATGCGTATGGGTAGTAGTCTTATATTTCTGGCCAAACCCCGTTCAACCAACATGTGACACGTGTGCAAGGAATGATGACTCATTCTTGCTATGCTATCTGCAGTCCCCTTTCCTACTATACTTTTGTACAGTATCTTGGGTCTCTAAGATCCTCCTGGCATATGAAACATGTAAAAAGACCTACCTATATCTTTCTTGCTATAGTTCTCTTTTGAGACATATCTTTGTTGATTTGTGCTTTTTAACTGCACCATTGCTATTTGATATTTTGTAGACAAGAAATTAGGAAATGGTTCTGTGTAAAATTCTAGGATTTTTTAAACTTCAAGTATTCAGCTTCTGAATCAAATCAACCTTTATTCTTAAATGTTTGTTGTTAATGCTATGTCGAATTTACTTCTTACTTTGTAAAACCCATTACTTATAGTAAGATATGCTATCTGCCTCTCTTTTAGGTTCTTGCACACATTAGGACGACATAACTATGTTACTGCTACTTCTTACCTTGAACTTATTGCCTCATTTCGACAGCTTTTGACTAAGAGGCAACAAGCTGTAATGGAAGCAAAACAGCGATATGTGAATGGACTTGACAAACTAGCTTTTGCTGAGTCTCAGGTAAATTTGAGGAGCTGCTCAAATGGTAATACATAATGGGAAATAGAAGAGCTATAATTTATTGAGAATATATTATGTGCCAGGTACTGTGTTATGTGCTTCATGTGCATTCCTTCAATTATTCCTCATAACAACTCCATGAGGTAGACACTTTTATGATCCTCATTTTACAGATGAGTAAAGTGAATTTTACAGAAGTTCACTGAGTTTCCCAGACCACACAGACTCAAATACACCCAGTTTTATTCTTAATTCTTTGGCATTTGGAGAGAATATAATGTCAGGGTTGACTTTTTATTGTAATAGCTGGTTAAATATAAGATTGGGTTGTTTTTTTTTTAATGAGTCAAGTGCTAGTAATACTTATTAGCATTATTTCAACATAGGCAACAGAGTATTGGGGTGGTCTGGATGCACTGTATACCAGGCACATAGTATAATAGGGATAACCCGAGCTGCCACCTTTTTTCTACCTGATTTTCTTCCTCAACAACTGCATTCTTCCACTGCCCTGTCATACTCAAGGAAGATAAAGTCTTTTGTGAAGAAAACTGGCCACACTCTCATGGTTTCATTTATCATGTAAAGAGATGGCAAAAAAAAAGTTAAGGTTTTCTGTCCCCAATACCTTATGATACATTGAAGTTTCAATTTTCTCTGTTTGGCTTCCGTAGCTATTGTAGTTATGAAAACTAATGACAAATTGTTTACTTAGGTTGGTGAAATGAAAATAGAGCTTGTTCAGTTACAGCCCAAATTGGAGGAAGCTAAAATTGAAAATGCACATATGATGCAGGTAAAGTATCCTGAATTTTTAAAAACTGATGTCAGAGGTCAATTGAAATATGTAAAATCAGTCTTGAATATAAGCCTTAATATTTTTGCCACTAGATCTTAGGGATGTTACCCTTTTCAGTTGACTCATTGGGTTCCATGTGGTTTCTGTTGTTTTTGAAGAGAGATGGGGAGCCCATTACCAAATTAGGTCACGTGTGTTTACATTTCTCCTCATTTTATCCTTCAAAATGATATGTCGGGTTCCCTAATCTTCAAATGTTCTTTTGTCTCTAGGATAGAGAAAGCATTAGGATGTTTAAGGAAACGTCTTTATTTTTTTCTTTCTTTTCTTTAGATTATTGAGGTAGAATCTGCACAAGTGGAAGCAAAAAGAGAGTTTGTGAAATTTGATGAAGAGATAGCCAGTGGAAAGGCTGAGGAAGCCCAAGCTCTGAAAAATGAGTGTGAAAGTGATCTAGCTGAGGCGATTCCAGCTTTGGAAGCAGCTCTGTCTGCACTGGATACATTAAAGGCAAGTGTTTGAATTAGCTTGTGTTTCATCAACAAAGTAAAACTGCATAGAGATACTTGGTTAATTCGGTGTAGTTCACTTTCAGTGGGTGGTATTATATTGTTTTTGTCCAGTCAAATGAAACTTGACTCTTAACAATTCCTTTTTGCTATACTGTTATCTTATATTTTTTGCTTTTCATATATTATTTATAATTTTCATTCAGGATATTCCAGTGGGAATGGAATAATCTCCAAGAGGCCACAGAGTGGTTCTGTACATGGACCAAGAGGCATATGTTAAATAGAATGTTGAGCTACCTTTCTGCAGCCTTCTGGACATGCATGTACTGCAAAACCTAAAGATCATTTCCAGTATAGATGTGGGTCACACCTGTCTGCATTACACTATGTTGTGTATGACTCTACAGGGTCTTTAGGCAAAACAGAATAACCTCACCAAACACAGCAGAGAGACCAGCTTCTGTTGACTAGGGAGGCCCAGTGTAGTATGGAAGTTCAGGATATTCAGACCCCATTCTTTGCCTTTTTTCCTAATCAATGCCCTAACTCAGGGGTCCCCAGCCCCCAGGCCGCAGACCGCTACTGGTCCGCAGCCTGTTAGGAACGTGGCTGCACAGCAGGAGGTGAGCGGCGGGCAGGCAAAGCTTCATCTGCCGCTCTGCATCGGTCGCATTAGCGCCTGAACCATGGCTTGCAGTATCAACTGAACCATCCCCTGGCCACCCTCCACCACCCATCCGTGGAAAAATTGTCTTCCACGAAACCGGTCCCTGGTGCCAGAAAGTTTAGGGACCGCTACAACTTTCACGTAAGATACTTGACAAGATGGTGAGCTCAACCTATCAGTAATTCAGCATCTTTCAGGATCAAACTCTATATCTGATTTTCAGTTATATCAGACTTGTAGTTGTAAGACTTAAGATTGTGTTAGGTCATTTATATTTAGAAACTGTCACTGTGCTGTGAACCAGGAATTTAACCAGAATTTTAATATTAAAATTCTGAGCTTATTATTTTCTTCATGTCTGCTCTCTGTCACATTTAAAAGCCACATTCTACCCAGTAGTCTTTCTTCATTCTCTCCTTAGACGTTTATCACAGGAGCCAATCATTTTGACAAAGTTTGTTTTTAATAGACACTCCATTCTAGACGACATGAGCATGAATTTAGGTAACTTTTATCACTGTGTACCATGGACTTTCAGTACTGTATCCTCTGATACTCACAGGATTCTTGATGCCTTTAAACACCACCAGTTCAAGTTATCAGTATCAGGTTTCCCTTTCAGTTGTTTGTACCCTTCCTAGTATCAAATACTGTATTATAGAAAAGAGTTAGGGTTCAGTTGCAGAGAAGAGAATTGACTATTTAGTGTTAGCAAAGATTCTTTAGGGAATTTTATAAATAAATTACAGAATTCTTGGAAGAGCTAAGTAAATAGATTCTAGGCCGAGCTGCCAGGAATGACTCACAAAGCTAAACTGAGGCACTAATCTACCAGAGGAATGCTCCCTCTGAGTTGGAAGCCTGCAGAGCCTTCTTACAGAGCCATATTGCCTCCACCATAATCCATATCAGCAAAACAGATGCCTCGTGCCCTGTAAGTCTCCTCACTTACTCATTCTGAATTCTAGTATCACTCAAGTGATCTGATGGTAGGACCTAACGACCTCCCACAACTCTAGCTGCATGGGAAACTAAGATAAATTTTTAGCTTTTCAGCAATTGCAAGGGAAGTCAGAAGGATGCTGGAGTGGATAATAACTGAATCCATTGGGTCTGTTGTGATAATATATAACTTTTTAGAAAATAAGTTTGGAATTGGAACTTACCTCTTCTTACATTTTTGGTGGGTAAAGCTAACATGTAAGCAAATATAGAATTAAGTCTTTATTTAACTTAGGGTTATTAACGTGGATTCCATGTGTGGGCTTGGCAGGTGACTATATAAAAATTTTGTGCATGTGCGCAAAAATATTTTCTCTGGAAGACTCTTAGCTGTCACCATATTCTCATAAGGACCTATGAACTCTCAAACACTTGGGAACCATTCGTTTACTGTACTTAGGTTCTCTTTTGTTAATTCTTTCATAACTATGCAAAGAAAAAACAATTAGTTTCAAATGAAAATTTATGCTTTTATTATTCTCCAACATTATTTTTGAAACTCTTATTATTTAAAAGTAGGCTATTCTGAAGATACCCTGTTTTCTTTTTATTTAGCCAGCTGACATTACAATTGTGAAGTCAATGAAGAATCCTCCATCTGGTGTTAAACTAGTTATGGCAGCTGTTTGTGTTATGAAAGATATAAAACCAGAAAAAATTTCGGATCCTTCAGGAACTGGAGGCAAGGTAATAACTAGACACAGATTTATATCATATTCATGAATGTACAGAACACTTTACAGCAACTATTATCAAATTAAATGTCAACAGTACCCAGTTCAGGGAAGACATATTGTTTTCCAGATTATATGTATCCTAGATAAAGCTAAGGCAGTATAGCATCAGAAAAATGTAGTTCCAGTTGTTTCCATCTCCTTTTCTGTCTATGCAGAATTCCCCACTGTCATGGGGTGGGGTTGAATGAACAGTGAGACACCTGTGCTTTTCCAGCTAAGAGTCTCAAGAACGTGATATGGTTATATAGGTGTTTCTGAGCATTCAAAAAATTCTGCTGTTAAGCAGTACAGTGACGTTGTTAAAAGCATTTGCTCTGGAGCCAGAATGTCTATATTCAGAAATTCTGACCCTCCTAGCAATGTGACCCTGGGGACAATGCTTAACCTCTGTGGAACTCTGTAAAAAGAGGATTGTCATAGTACTTGCCTCACAAAGTTAATGCAAGGATTAGTTTAGTTAATACATATAAAGCTCTTATGTATAAGGCCTTATAAACAGTAAGCTGTTTATAATAATAAATATTACACATTTATTACTAAATGTTAGTTGTTGTTATTACAATTATTATTCAAAGGTAACTCCCTTAAAAAAGATGGTGTAACATCTATCCTAAACTAAATTTATAGACTTATTTTCTTTTCAGGTTTTTATAATACCTAGGTTTGAATTCCTGAATTGGAGAATTGGGATTTTTTTTTTTTGGCCATTCTATCCTTCGTTGACATAATAAAGATAAAGAAAATAAATAGGCTCTTACCTTAACAAGTTATTCTCATGCACACACAGACATACACACACACACATACACCCCATCAGGCTTCTGAAATTAATAAAAAGAATGTTCAGCTGCTTATTTAACACCTTTTATTAGCACAAGTACCATGTGCTTTATCTTATAACTGACAGAGCAGTGTATAATCTTTGTCTTTCTGCTTTCTCTTCTTTATTCCACTTGGGAAGTCTAGGTAGGTGAGGAGATTTTCTATAAGAAAAATATTTGCTACCTGTTTTAGTCCATTTGGGCTACTATAACAAGTTACCACTGATAGGGGTGGCTTATAAACAACAAAAATTTATTTCTCACACTTCTGGAGGCTGGGAAGTCCAAAATCAAGACTACAGTAGATTCAGTGTCTGGTGAGGGTTCACTTCCTGGTTTATAGACTACCATCTCTTTGTTGTGTCCTCACATAGTGGATGGGTGAGGGACCTCTCTGAGGTCTATTTTTCAGACCAAAGACCACCTCCCAAAGACCCCACCTCCAAATACTGTTACACTGGGGAGTAGGCTTCAGCATACGAATTTGGGGAAAGGACACAAACTTTCAGTCTATGGCACTACCTTTCTGGTTTGAAAGTCAAGATTAAAGGAAAATAAAAGTTGAAATTAAAAAAATATATTTTCTTATATGAAAATTGTGATGGTGTTTATACCAGCTGCTTTTCTTAAGTTTTCTAAAGAGAAATAATCATATCTTTTGTCTTCTAATGTTTAATATTTAATAATAAAGTCAATATACAAGTTCATATACATATTTTAAATATATGATATACTTAACCTGTTCTCAGGGAGAGAAGTCTCTTTATTTTATTTCCAAGGAGATGTAGATTTATATTTTGTAAGTACAGTGTATAGTTTCTCTGGATTAATATATCTTAAACCTCAAGAAGAAAAGTTTTATATCAAGCATATTTAAATGCACATCTAATAAGTTTCCATAAATTTTATTTATAGATATTAGATTACTGGGGACCTAGCAAAAAACTCCTGGGAGATATGAATTTCCTAAGAGATTTGAGAGAATATGACAAGGACAACATTCCGGTGAGTTTCATTGGATTTTTTCTACAAATGTAATTTTGCCAAGATGTATAAAATCTTTAACATTTTGCAATATTATATAAAACATAAGAAGATAGTCTGTCTTTAGAATTAAGAAAATAAATAAATGAATATTATATTTATTAATGACTATTATGAATTCTCATAATACATAAAACCTCTCCTCTTTCAGACCATCAAAAGTCATTGAATAAATTACTGTTTTAGTGTATTATTGACATGAAAGAGTTCTCCAAGTGTCTTATGATAGTTTATTTCTTAATAAATTGGATATACAAATTTGTGAGGTAAAAAAGTATAGTTGTTTTTCATCCAAACTTCTATTTATTTATGTTTAATTGTTCTTCCTTATTTCCATATGTTTTCCCAAACTACACAAGTCTTTTAATTTTTTTGGAAGAAATATCTTGTTTCACTATCTGTAATAAGTTCACATATTTTGCTCACAAATATGACTGCTACAATTATGCTTATTTTAAAAATATCTCAAAGTACTCACTTTGGTTTTTAAAGGCAACATGACTTTTTTATATACTTTTTTTTTTACTGTGTATGATTAATTTTTCATCTATGGTTGCGTGATATATGTTGAAATCTTAAGATCTAAATCTTTGTTTTATAGGTGACTGTTATGCAGAAGATTCGTGGTGAATACTTAACAAACCCTGAATTTGATCCCCCTAAGGTTGCTAAAGCTTCCTCTGCAGCTGAGGGTCTGTGTAAGTGGATCATGGCTATGGAAGTGTATGACAGAGTTGCAAAGGTATTTTGAGGATCAGCGCATCCATTTTGTGTAGAAATATTCCTATTCCAATATTTACTAGTTAAGAAGTTTCTAAAAGTGATACCACAAAGAATTTGTCCTGCTGCAGCATAATCATCAGACATTAACTGAGTATCTAGTCCATGAAGAGAATACCTATGTGTGACATAACCTGTTTGGGACTAGTGTAAGTGAGAGCAGGGATGATCATTGGAGTTGGCCAGACTGACCTATAGCTACAGGGACCTGGGGCAAAAGAGAATTAAGTTTTATGAGGGGACTGCAGAAGCAAAGAAAAATCCAAAACACCAAGGGCAAAGTGGCAGATTAAAATCTTGATGCAAAGATCAGAAGTAAGAAATTCCAGTATGGTTAAGAGGCGGAGCGTGGAATCAAGCCATGGCAGGCAGTGATAGGGAGTCTTTTTTGGAGTACCCACTGAGGCCAAATTCCTGGGAGAGCAGAGAATGGTTAAGAGCATTTTGTAAATTTGACTAGCAAAGGACCAAGGAAACACTGGCCTTGTCCTCAGGAGCTTGCAGAATTCTACCAAGGGGAGCAGGAAATATAAATAAAAATACCCAGGGAAATACATGATAGCATGTGTTTAGAACAACCTCAGAGTATAGGATGAGTGATCAGGCTGTAATGATTGAGAAGACATTCTTAATAAGGTATATGTACCTGTAGAGAGGTACAGACTGTGACTGTAAATTTCAGGGGAGTAGACCTTTATACACCTGTTAAAGAAATAAAATTAATTTTTTTAAATAAATTCACTTTATTTTTATTTATTTTTGGCTGTGTTGGGTCTTCATTGCTGTGCGCAGGCTCTCTGTAGTTGCGGCGAGTGAGGGCTACTCTTCGTTGCGGTGCGCAGGCTTCTCACTGCAGTGGCTTCTCTTGTTGTGGCACACGGGCTCAGTAGTTGTGGCTCATGGGCTCTAGAGTGCAGGCTCAGCAGTTGTGGCGAACAGGCTTAGTTGCTCCGCGACATGTGGGATCTTCCTGGACCAGGGCTCGAACCCGTGTCCCCTGCATTGGCAGGCAGATTCTTAACCACATCGCCACCAGGGAAGCCCTAAAATTAATTTTAATGGATGTTCTTCCATTTGAACATCTTGTCCCTCCCCATGGTAATCTCAGCAGGTCGGCAAGCTCTCAACTCAGCTAATTTACACATGTGGAATCTTCTGATTCCTTTCTATAAAGCTGAGAATCTAAGGTATTCAGGTTCTTTTCTGACTTTCCACTCTACACCTCCACACTGCTATTTTAATTCTGATGCACCTGTCTCATGTTGTTATGGAGGGGTTGAAGGGAGATATCCAGCAAGGTCTTCTCCAAAGTCCAAAGTAGAAAGTGGAGCTTCCTAATTCAATATCTGATTCTTTTTTTTTTTTTTTTTTTTTTGTCTGTGCTGGGTCTTGGTTGCTGTGTGCAGGCTTTCTCTAATTGCAGTAAGCGGGGGCTACTATTCGTTGCAGTGCACAGGCTTCTCATTGCAGTGGCTTCTCTTGTTGTGGGGCAGGGGCTCTAGGCACACAGACTTCAGTAGTTGTGGTTCCTGAGCTCTAGAGCACAGATTCAGTAGTTGTGGCGCACGGGCTTAGTTGCTCTGTGGCATTTGGGATCTTTCCAGACCAGGGCTCGAACCTGTGTCCCCTACTGTGGCCTCTCCAGTTGCGGAGCACGGGCTCCGGACGCGCAGGCTCAGCGGCCATGGCTCACGGGCCTAGCCGCTCCGCGGCATGTGGCATCTTCCCGGTCTGGGGCACGAACCCATGTCCCCTGCATCGGCAGGCAGACTCTCAACCACTACGCCACCAGGGGAGCCTGGCAGGAGGATTCTTAACCACTGCGCTACAAGGGGAGCCCCAATATCTGATTCTTTGCCTCACTCTTCCTCTTACCCTTCAGCTCATTCACAGCAATGTACCAGAAGACTTAGGTCTCCCTTCTTTCAAATGGACATATACTCTCTTTGGTCATCTTGTAAATTCCTTCTACTGGTGGCTTATAGTACACTCTGATCAAGTTGGCCAAACCCCATTCTTGATATATTGATACTAATGAGCATAATAAAATAAGAAATTTAGAAAATTCTTTTTCTCTCAACAAAGTGTCACTCTTCAAGATTTGTTGAGGAAAATTCAGTTTTGGTAGCGAAGCTGAACACTGAGACTTTATTTCTCTTTGTATTACTGCTACTGTCTTAATCCCCTCAAGGCAAATGTAAGCCTCAGCTGACTGGGAAGACACTGAGAATTTCCAAGCTGACTTGGAAATGCCAAAAAAAAAAAAAAGCACTTTCATGTATTTTTAAGCATTTGTACATGCTGTTACATGCTCCTGTTACATGTTTTTCTATTTTTTTTGCAGCAGTTGAATGGCAACTCCTCATTATTTTGAGATATTTTGCTATATATTATGCTATTCTTGCTACATATTACGACATTTTATTAGTCCAGAATAACTTGCCTATTTTATAGATAACTGTTTGCTAGTCCAGAATGATTTTATATATTTTATAAGACATAGAAATATATTTTACTTTTCTGCATATAAAAATATAAGATTTAAGGCATTTAAAATTTGTATAATTTATTGTTATAAGTGATAAATGTATTTATAATCATAAATAAACATTTAAAATTCATAATATCTATAAAGGATTATGTCGATTGTCAGTTTTATATAGTACACATTATAGCTGCATATATTGTTCCCAAACAGGTAGTGGCTCCTAAGAAAGCCCGCTTAACAGAAGCTCAGAAGTCCTTAGCTGAGACAATGGAGCTTTTGAATCAGAAGAGAGCAGAACTAGCAGGAGTAGAACATCATCTGGAAAATTTACAAGCAACATTTCTTGAGAAAACTGAGGAAAAGGCTCGTTTAGAAGACCAGGTGGAACTCTGTGCTAAGAAACTTGAAAGAGCCTCAAAACTAATTGGAGGACTAGGTGGAGAAAAATCAAGGTCAGATTTCTACTCCTTTTAACAATATTTTAAAATGTCGGTCTTGAATATGTGACTTTCTTTGGGTATTTTTTATGATATACTGATTTTTAAATGGCTGGTTGAGATTGTGGGACTTTCTATAAAGCACCTGGCTAAGCTTCTCCTAACAGAATATCAATGTCAAGGATGGTGTTTGCAACTTGCTTTCAAATGTTAAAAAAGAGAGAGAGAAAGAAAGAAAGAAGCAAATAAAGCAAATGATAGTTTTTAAGTGGTGAGTATGTGGGTGATCATTGTGCAATTCTTTCCAATTTTATGTATGTTAAAATTTTTCATAATAAAATGTTTGGGAGGGAGTAGTGGATATACGGTTCATTTTGTAAAATTTATTTCGGATAACTGACTTGATATAACAAAGCCAGTTAGCTTTATTTTAATCTATTTATTTGTACTGGCCAGCCAGCTATCATAGTTATTAACTGTATTTGTTGAATGAATAGCATGATAAAGTTACATACTTTTGACAATACTTTGTAGCATAGATTGGATGGGTTTGTAATGCACTTTTTATTGTAAAGGTTTCATTAAATGCAAAAAAATATCAACCTTAACATTAGTATGTCAGCTGCTATACACCTTAAATGTAATTTTTGGTAATGAATTGCAAATGTTCCTATGTTTTTCAGGAACAAATAGCAGGGCCACTAGACCAAATCATCCTGATTAAAATTATTAGTCAAAATGCTGGTGTTTTTTTTTGTTTTTGTTTTGCTTATTCTGAAAGAACAAGTCCTGTAAGAAATGCCTAATATTCTAATAATCAAAGGTAGATTATCATTTGTATAACATAGATATATATTATAGCATGTTAGGGCTAGAAGGGACCCAACCTCCTTGCTTATAAATAAGCAAGTGCCCAACATTTCATGGCATTTTGTTATAGAGTTTGGACTAGAAGCCCCTAGCCCTTTCAATTACTATCATAGATCATTCTCTATGGTGAGGCTATTTTGCCTTTGATTAATCTCCCAGATGGTCTCAAGCTGCAGATGACCTTCAGATAGTATATGAAAATTTGACTGGTGATGTCTTAGTATCAGCAGGAGTAATAGCCTACCTTGGTGCTTTCACTGCTGGCTTTCGACAAACATGTACAGAAGATTGGAGCATGTTGTGCAAGGTAATGGTTTTATATTTCATAAGTTTCTTTATATAGAACACTTAAAGTATGTGTTGGGGTATTTGGGGGGAAAAGATGATAATAAAAACAGAGAAGAGGAGAAATAACTGAAAATATGGGGTTTTTCTTTTTTTCTTCTTGTTTGATCAGTAAAATACTTCCATAGTCCAACTTTCCTTTCAGTTTTCTTTTTGTTCTTTAGAATTATTAAACAATATCTAATAACAATTAAATCAGTATTTTAATGTTAACAATATTTCAATCAACAAGACAAAAGAAAACATCAAAAGAAATTTGTTTATTTCTTACAGCAGAAAAAAATCCCATGTTCAGAGGAGTTCTCACTGAGTAAGACCCTGGGTGATCCAGTAAAAATTAGAGCTTGGAATATTGCTGGATTGCCTACAGATACTTTCTCCATAGACAATGGAGTGATTGTTAATAACTCCAGGCGTTGGTAAGGAACATAAAGTATTTCTTTTTCAATTATTTTATTTTAAGGTTTTCAAATATAGAGAAAAGTTGAAAGGATTTTAAAGTGCCTGTATAGCTACTACTTCCTAGATCCTGCAATTAACATTTTATTATTCTTATCTATCCCTCTATCCATCCATCAACTCATCCTTTTTTATGTATTTCAACATATGTTGCAGACATGGATCTACTTCCTTCCAAATACTTCAGCATGCATATCATTAACTAAAGTTCAATATTTGTTTTTTTTCTTTTGAGGTAAAATTTACATACAATGAAATACACAAAACTTAAAACTATACCATTCAATGAGTTCTAACAAAAGTATGCACTTGTGCAACCCAAACCTCTGTCAAGGTATAAAACATTCTCTTTTGTCCCTTCCCAGTAAATCCCCACCCTCATCCCATAGGAAATTATTATTCTGATTATTTTCCATCACAGGTTAGTTTTGCCTATTCTAGAACTTCATATAAGTGGAATCATACTGTGTGTAGTCTTTTGTATAAGGCTTTTTCCACACAGCATAATCTTATTGATTTTTGTGCTGAGTAGTATTCCATTACATGACTATATAACTTTATGCATTTTCCTGTTGATGGACACTTGGACCGTTGGCAGGTTTTGGCTATTCAATGTATTTATTTTAACTAGGTATTTCTACCCATTTTCATGATACTATAACAATAATTTATGCAATTTCATGTATATCTTTTTCAACACTATCACTGATAGTGTGATAGCTATATGAGTTTTCCAAATGGTTTTTATTGTTATCCTTTTATTTATATCACTTTCAAAAACTTGGGAAATTACTCTCATCTGAGAAATAGTTTCTTATAAATGGTTATTTAGTCATGTTGTCATCTAATTTAAGTCTTTTCTTGGGATCTTATGTCAAATATACTATGATAGATACTATTGAGTTCTTATATTCATGAGGTACTTTGTAAGTGCCTTATATCCTCACAAATTCCTATGAGTTAGTTCTTATTATTCCATTTTACAGATGAGATGACTGAGGCCCACAGTGATTTAGTAATTTGAAATTTAGTGAGATAACTGAGCTAATAAATGGTGGAGTAAGAATTTGAACCCAGGCAATTTAACTTCCAAATCCTTGTTCTTATTTATTATGTTAAGTGAAATGTGGAATAGGGTATCACATTTGCTACCTTTATAACTGTAATGGAAATTTCAGTCTTCTTTTGGGATATAAGATACATTAAAGATACAAGGAAATCTTACATTCTAAAAGTTTGAGGTATTGTTTGTTATATTCTTTGGAAACCTTACTAGATACTTCAAGACGTCTAAGTCTCCTTTATATTGATAGTATCATTTTACTGAAATACTGATGTATGTGTTTTGAGTGCTTATCCACTCAAAATTTTACTTGAGAGTGAACATCCTTAGGTTGAAACTTCTAGGCAATTAGTAAAATTTATTACAATCTGAGGAAGTGTAATTAGCTATTCCAGAAAATGTGTTCTCTTGTAAAGCAGGGCAAGTTCTATTCAACAGAATATTTGACCCTGAGTATTCTGTTCTAGAACTCTTTTCTATGCATTTGGTGGCCATTCAGATTTTTTAGATTGCAGTTCAAAAATGCTATTAGGATATCTATAAGGCTTAACTGAAATCCAGGGAATCCAGAGGTTTCAGGATTATATGGAAATTGAAGAAAACAATCTGTCATTTTCTGTGAGAAAGGTGACTCTTCTAATACAGTAATATTTCAATGGTGTTACTCCTTTCTACCTGTTATTTTTGGACTGGCTGGTCAATAAGTCATGGACTGGGTCAGTTCTGAGGGATGAGTCTCCATCCTTATAGACCAGACTTCACTTCTTGCCAGTTGGGACCAATGTGTTCATCTATGGCTATCATCCTTCTGGACACTATAAGTGACCACAGAGGCTTAATCTCTTCTCTCTGCCTCCTAACATCAGAACCCAGTAATGTAACTAACCTTCACTCTTTTGGCTACTCACTTTAGAGTATCTTAAGTGTACCTCAGAGAAAAGTTGAGCCAGTAGGCTTTTGTAATGTGAAAATTGGTATCTCTCCCAATCAGTCTCAATCTCTCCCTCTGTCTCTCTTTCTCTCCCTCACTGTAGGACCTATTTTCTGTGTTTTTCTCTGTGCAGCTGCTTCATTGGTCTGTCTCTGATTATATGCTGATTCTGTTCTTCTGTACACATGGCCATTCCCTAATGAAGCCTTAGTTCCTAAGTTCACAAAACACATCAGTTGAATAATATACATTAACTAGAACCATTAAGTACAAGTTCAAATTCCCATGAGAGAAAAATCTGATTAGTTTAGTGTGGGAAAAATATCCATACTAGGTCTTGTCACCTATGGCTGGGGGCCAAGTCATTGTAGTAACACACATGAGTAGGTCAAGAATATAGTTCTCAGAAAAAGAGTCGTGAACTGGGAAAGCAGTTTACAATTAGGACCCTGTTGCTTGCTTTTTTTTGCATCTTTGGATGTGATGAAAGGTAAGGATCTAATTTTATTTATTTATTTTAAAATGATAACCATTTATCCCAGCAGCATTTATTGAGTTATTCTTCCTTTCCTCACTGATTTGTAATGCTTTGTCCCTTCAGTCTTTTCTTTAGTAAGGACTTGTGAATTGGTCTGAAAATGTCTTTGTTTTTTTCCTCACTTTATTTTTCTTTAATTTTATGTCAGGTTTATTGAGATATGATATATACAATAAAATTCACCCTTTTTAGGTGCAGCGTTTTATGAATTTTGATTAAGGCCTATGGTCATATGATCCCTGCCACAATCAAGATGCAGAACATTACCAACCATTTGAAGCTTTTAAATGGGAGGAATTACATGACTTTTTTTCTATTTTTTAAAATAGAGATATAATTGATATAATTCTCACTTGTAATCAGAGTATTTAGATCAGTTATACTTAATGGAATTATTGATACATTTAGATTTAAATCTACTGTCTTACAAGTTCTTTTCTGTTTGTCTCATCTGTTCTTTGTTCCTTTTATCTTCTTTTTCCACCTGGCTTTGGATTAATTGAATTTTTTTATGATTCCATTTTATCTCCACTATTTGCTTGTTGGTTATATATTCCCTGTTTTAAGTGTTTGCTCTAGAGTTTACAATATACATCTTTAGTTTCTGAATACTTTCAGATAGCAATATACTGCTACACATATAGTATAAGAATCTTTCAACAGTATAGTTCCAATGTCTCTCTCCTATTTATTGTGCTGTTATTGTATATTTTATTTTTCATATGTCATAAATCCCACAATACATTGTTACTATTTTTGCTTTAGACAGTAATTATGTTAGGGTGATTAAATATAAGAAAAATGTCTTTTATGTTTATGTTCATTTTTTCCCCATTTTTGGACTTTTTGATTGTTTTTTGTTTTTTGTTTTGGCCTTGTGGTGGCACGGCTTACAAGATCTTAGTTCCCCAACCAGGGATTGAACCTTGGTCACAGCAGTGAAAGAACCACGTCCTAACCACTGGGCTGCCAGGGAATTCCCTTAGACTTCTTCATTTCTTTATGTTTCTATCTATTTTCATATTTCTTCTGCCTGACAAATATTTTTCAGCACTTCCTGAGTACAGGTCTATTGGCAATTAATTCATTTAGCTTGTTTTCTTTATTTCATCTTCATTTTGAAAGATATTGTTTGCTGGGTTTAGAATTCTGAGTTGACAGTTTTTTGGATTCTTTTGGTTTTCCATTTTTCCTTTAAAGATGTCACTCCATACCACGGAGTGCCACCAGGGAAGCCCCTTGCTTACTTTTTTTTTTTTTTTTTTTTTTTTGCAGTATGCGGGCCTCTCACTGTTGTGGCCTCTCCCGTTGTGGAGCACAGGCTCCAGACGCGAAGGCTCAGCGGCCCTGGCTCACAGACCCAGCTGCTCCGCGGCATATGGGATCTTCCCGTACCGGGGCACAAACCCGTGTCCCCTGCATTGGCAGGCGGACTCTCAACCACTGCGCCACCAGGGAAGCCCTCCCTTGCTTACTTTTTAACCACAATGAAAATACTTACTCTTCTGCTTTATTATCGTTTACTAATACAACACTGGCTACTGGCTACTTAACAGCAAAGCTTTTTTTCCCCAAAACTACTACCTCTGTCAGAAGCGTAGATTGATAATGCTTTTTTCTTCAGACTGCCCAAGGATCTCAAATGTAGATGAGCATTACTTTCATACCTACAGTCATGTACATATGGAATACAAATAACTTGGCATGGTGTTATTTCTCTGATGGACACAACTCAATTGTCCAATTGTATTTGTAATACTGACAGAAAGTTGTATTAAGTAGAAGTTGTATTTCTTTTAGAATAAACAGGATCTCTAATTATTGCATTACTGAGAACATTGATTGATTTAGGTTTTACCAAGAATATTGATAGGCATTAAAAATCTTAATTGACAGAAATAGTTACTTTTTGCAGGGGAATGAACAAATACCATATTTTTCCAATAATAAGGATATATAACGAAGAAAAAAATGTCCCTTTAAACAGGGCCTTGAAAGGTACTAAAAGCATCTAGTCTAATTACTAGACAACTTTTAAGCAATTGTGTGCAAAATAACTTTCTCATTTCCAGAACACTTTTCCCCTGTTTGCTATGATAGCAAAAGTAAATTTTAACTAGTGTCTGGACTTTTTTGTGCTTTTGATAGGATTTCAGCACAGTTTGAGCAGAGAAGGAAAACAACCAGTCAGCTAGTATTGGATTGTTTTGTTTTTTGGAAAGGAAAGAAAATAAAAGAACAAAGTTATCTGGGAGTAGTTGATTAAAGAGCTTATTTTTAGGCAAAGGGAAAGGGGATTTTTATCCCTAGAAGCTGTTGAAACAGAAGGAGAATGGGAAAGCCAAAGTGACATGGAATGAAAACTCCCCTTTCTGTGCTAATATTTTTTAAAGATAATTTTATGCACTGTACTGAATATAAAAGGAACCTAAGACAGTCAGCATCATGACTGAAGAAGAGGAAAGCACATCATATTTTGATTCTCTGAAACCATGAGTCATATGTTCTTAAACACAAAGTCTTTACCATACTTACATAGAAAAAATTCCTAAATAGATCTCAAATATATACTAAACTAAACTTGGAAACTTAGTTTATGGTTCTACTCATAACCTAAGGAAATCCGTTATAGGCTAGTGGATCTCTTATTTTAAATTTTTATCAAATTGTAGGATTATTTTTTATATTATGTTAACAGATGACATGTATTAAAATTACCATGAAAACAGTATGTTATGTTGGAAAAAGCACAGCTCTTTGTCCTACTTCTGACATTGAACTAGTTTTTTAACCTTAGAACCTTGGGCAAAATACTTCCTGAGACTGAATTTCTTCACTTCAAAAATAAATTAGGGGGGGCTTCCCTGGTGGCGCAGTGGTTGAGAGTCCGCCTGCCAATGCAGGGGACCCGGGTTCGTGCCCCGGTCCAGGAAGATCCCACATGCCGCGGAGTGGCTGGGCCCGTGAGCCATGGCCGCTGAGCCTGCGCGTCCGGAGCCTGTGCTCCACAACGGGAGAGGCCACAACAGTGGGAGGCCTGCGTACCGCAAATAAATAATAAATAAATAAATGAATGAGAATAAAACTCCTTTTCACTTTTTTCTCACAGGAATTTTGTGAAGATTAATCCTGATAATGTACGTGAAACACTTTGTATTTGTACAGATTGATGGTGATGTTTATTATGTAAATTATATAATTTTAAAGAAATCTCAACATCTATTTATTCCCCTCAGAATATTTCTTATTATATTCTAGGCCTTTAATGATTGACCCCCAGGGTCAAGCCAATAAATGGATCAAAAACTCTGAGAAAGAAAATCAGCTTAGTGTTATTAAGCTATCAGATTCAGACTATATGAGAACACTGGAAAACTGTATTCAGTTTGGAACTCCACTTCTGTTAGAAAATGTTGGTGAAGAACTGGATCCATCTTTGGAGCCTTTACTACTTAGACAAACTTTTAAACAAGGTAGAAATCAATTGATATTAACTGGTAGAACTGAAAGGTGATCGGATTATCTCTGAGGCAAGAAAAGCACTACATATTTTAATAATAATGTTAACTCAGAACTTCTGTGTCATTGTTATGCATGAAAAGAAATTTGGAACAAGTATCAGATATTCTAAAGTAAATACCTTCATTGCCTTAATCACTGTTACCTAGACTGTTGTTCAGTAGAGAACATAAAGTTGAAGCCAGCCTGAAATTCCTTTATCTTGTGACCAAGGACCACACAAAGTCCATTACTATGAATAGTAGTGGTTAATGTGGACCAGAGTTGACTTTAGGTAAACGTTGCCCACCATATATCTTTCTGCTTATAAAAATTTTGTCTCTGTCAAACTCTAGTACTTTTAAGAGCTTTAGCAATATATAAATAATTTTGGAATCATTATTGAAAAGTAATGGAAGAAGTAAGATCAAAAGGAATCTTGATTTAGAAGGCTCCATGACAACCAGAGAAAATGTCTTATAGTACCCCAGAATTAATGAGTCCTGCTGTATAATTGCTTACTTGCCTCTGTGTTATATGTGACTTTTGCAACACTTTTTTGTATTCTATTTGAAATTACTTTATGACTTTTTACTTGTAACCTAGGAAGGGCTTTAACAAGAGGGATGGGCTATGTAACTTTGGCTTATTTATTCTGCATTTTTTTTCTGAAATACAGGTGGCATTGATTGCATCAGACTTGGTGAGGTCATTATTGAGTATTCCTTTGATTTCAAGTTTTATATCACCACAAAGCTGAGGAATCCACACTATATGCCAGAGCTGGCTACAAAGCTATCTTTGCTCAATTTCATGATAACTCCAGAAGGACTTGAAGATCAATTACTAGGTATTGTTGTTGCAAAGGAGAGGTACGTGTTTTTTTAGATACTTCTAGGGGGTATAGAGAGGAATATTTGTAGGCCATTAATACTTTTGTTATGTGGTTATTTTGAAACCTTGTCAAAATTTTATATTTTGTCATTATAAATTAAATAAGTATTTAATTCTTTAAAATAGCCATTCTATAACAAGTAAGTTATAAACCAACCATGTTATATTGGGCTTTCAGTATGGGTAGCAGGATTCAGGTGATATGCCATGACTTCTGACTTGTATCTGACTGTTTGAGCCAAAAAATTTCATCCCTAGGAATGTATGCTACAGACAAAATCAGAAATGTGTTCAAAGACATATACAGGATATTAATGAAATAAGAAAATACTTAGGACAAGAATGAAAAAGCAGGATACAAACCTATATATGGTAGGGGTAATATTTGTTTTTAAAAAGTTAATGCATGAATGGATATCCATATATACCAAAAAAAGATTGAGAAAGAATATTGACAGTGATAATCCTTAGGATTGGTAAGATTATGGATAATTCTTATTATTTTCTTTATACTTTATGTATTTTTCCATTACTAGCATGTATTATTTTTTAAATGAGAAAAAATATTATGATACCTAGAAGGGCTACTAGTAAAGAATTGCTTCCTGAAGGAAACCTTTGATTCCACTTGAAGCTTAATATAACACTATCAAGTAGTCTATTACATGAAATGAACTTATAAGTGAAAATATGTACCATGAAGTTCTTTTGTTATTTTCAATATTTATCCCACTTGCGCAGTATCCAAGACAGAACTATGTCATAACATCTTCTATAACATGGTGAATTATGTTATTTTGAAGTTTCATACCTTCATTGTTAAGATGTAAGTGCGAGTTTTGTCTTTTACTTGAAGAGCCAGTTGTAGGATGAGTCATCTTTTCTGTCTCCTGTTGTAGAAGAGATGATGAAAATGGGACTGAATGTGATTAAGCCAAGGAATAGATAAGAAGTCTCATATTCTGAGTTTCTTTTCCAGTTCTTATTCTCACACAATGAGCTAAGCCATATGGATAAATTTAACATATTCTTAGACTTACTGTAGTATATGTTATTGCCACATTTTACGTATATGTAATTAATGCTTTTTTTTGCTTGAATTTCTCAAATTATTATTTTCATGGGAGCATTTTTTTCTTAGGTTAGGATAAAGAGATTAATCATCTTAATTTGTATTATATGTCTACAAAATTATTTAACTGTCTACAAAATTGTGATATCTAATATTTGGATAAAATACTACAAATTTAGACTAAACGTTTTTATCTTTTTAGACCAGAATTAGAAGAGGAACGAAATGCTCTTATTCTTCAGTCTGCAGCTAATAAGAAACAGCTAAAAGATATAGAGAAAAAAATTTTAGAAACATTATCATCTTCAGAAGGGAACATTTTAGAAGATGAAAGTGCAATTAAAGTCTTAGACTCTGCTAAATTGATGTCCAATGAGATAACAAAGAAACAACAGGTAAAAAAAGAATCCTAGAAATTTTTAGATTCTTAAGAGTCCAATGTGCTCCCGCTCCCTAAGGAAAGTGCTATACTAGGCTTATGGGAAGAGGAAAAGAATTCATAAAATACCAAAAGATAGAAACTAATTTTAAACTCATAAGAGAATATCTTATACTGTTGAATCATTCAAAACCTGGTGTCATCTCTGTGGCACCTATACACAGAAGACATAAATTTGGAATGAAAAAAATTTTAAACATACTTTTTATTATTGTGTAGGTAGGGTAAGCTGGTCAGGTTCATTCAAATTTTAATTGACTCTTCACCTAAAACTTAAGTTTGAGAATATGGCTTGCCTCTGTTCCTGGTTGGAACTTAAGATGTGTGAAGGTAATTGCTGGTTAATTGGACAGTAAGTGGGTCTAGGAACTAATAAGGATGATCTTCTGACATTGCCTTGTCTTTTGTCTGGGAGAGAGGTATGAGAGTTGGGAGTGGCAGGTAGAGGAAGGAAGACACATACAATAATGTACTTATTGCAAATTCATCTAACACAGCTAAATGGTATTTTTATATTGCACCTTTTAAAAAATATAATCCTACAGTGTTATGGGTGGAAGAAGCCTTAGCTATTTGTCATCTTTAGCATTTCATAGTTGAGAAAAGTAGGGCCCAGAAAAAGTAGTTAAGGCCCAAGTTCACACAATGAAATGATAATACAGAATGACTTTAGTAGGCTAACTTTACTGATTTTCAGACCTTTCAATCCTCCTTGGCCCACCCAGTGAATTAAACACATCTTAATATTGGCGTAATTAAAAAGTAAAAAGAAACCTAATAGAAATTTCAGTAATTGTTCAGCATCCTTCTGTTTGCGCCCTACCCCGTGCACCCCAGTTTTGGGGTAGAGGATTTCCAAAAGGTCTAGGCACCTTTCCCCTTGGGATGGGTTTAGTTTTATGTGAATGTGATGGTAATGACTCTCTCTAGCCAGGTGTACTGTTGTGTTTTGTGTTTGTGTTTTTCATTTCAGGAGAGCCGAAGGGAGTAGTGTCTTAGAGTAATATGCCGTGGTAGCCTCCCATCTGGGGACCATGGCTGAGATATTCTATAATGTCTGCCTTACCAATTAATGTTCGTCAGAGCAGAACCCATTCCTCATTTTCCTCTCACCAGAGTGTTTTTTCAAAGGGAAGAAAAGACAGGAAGCATTTATCAGCTTATTTCCTATTAGACTCAAAGAGGAAAGTAGATATCAATATTTATTGGTTCAAATACTTCATCTTACAAAAAGAGAGAAATTTAATCATAATGTCTTTTTGACTGGGTCTAATTAATCATTACAGACATAATTTAGAATTCACTATATATTTTGATTTAAAACATGCTCTGTATCTGGCCCTGACTTTTATCCACCCACCCACCCAGATGTAAGAAAAACCATCTTCAGAGCAAAGTGTTCCCACATAGTCTAAAACCTGCTTTTCCCTTTTATCCCAACCCATAAGATTAAATAAACACAAACAAAACTTTAAGAATTTGTTCTGGACTTCCCTGGTGGCACAGTGGATAAGACTCCGCACTCCCAATGCAGCGGGCCCGGGTTCGATCCCTGATCAGGGAACTAGATCCCACATGCATGCTGCAACTAAGAGTTCACATGCCACAACTAAGACCCTGTGCAATTAAATAAATAAATTTTTTTTTTTTTTAAAGAATTTGTTCTATAAGTTTCAAAGCCTTCCCTCCCTGCAAAAGTTTTCTTGATTGAAGTTTAGTCTTGTGGATTCTTGGAAAGTATAATATATATAAATAGCACAACCCCGGAAATTTTTACAAATAATAAATTCTCCTCTTTTAACATCATGTGCTCACAATGTTTATTTGTTAGAAAATGTCTTGTCCTTTGATTTTAGGCCATTAATGGTAATTAATCAAAACTCTATATGTCTTGAGTTTAGCGTTTCATACTAAGCAGCCAAGTATATATAAATATAACACTATTTGTAAATACACTGCAGATTAAGCCTTGGAACCTGAGTTAAATTATCATTTACTCTTTAAAAATAATAATAATATTTGCTAAATATTTTTGTTTACTGTTGCTGTTAATGGTAAATGGCATTTAGCTGAAAAAATTAAGGGTTAAATAACAGGAGGTTTAAATGGAAAGCATTAAGATTATGCTTTCTTTTGTAAAAATGTCATTAATTTCCATTGTTGATAACTTTGTTTCACTTATAGTCAAGTTTGAGGTTCAAACCTTACTTTTAATTGTAGCTACACTGTAATTTGGGGGAAAGTTTGCTTGCAAGGAACAGAAACCTACTCAAATTAGCTTAAATAAAAAATATACAAGGGGATATTTTATTTTCCCAGTTATAGGAAGTACCTACAGGCCTCAGGAATTAATGGAAAGCATTAAGTTTCTATGCTCTTTGTCTCTCCCTTTCTCTAAGGTGTCGTTCTCGGATGTGCTTCTTTCTGCTCCATCCGGAGACCAATTTTTTCTGTAAAACTTTTGTACTGTTCCTTCGTACGTTTATCTTGCACATAGAAACCAACTCTGATTGGTTTTAAAAAGCCCAAGCCCCCCCTGTTTCTGTTTTTTTTTTTTTTTTTTTTTTTTGCTGTACGCGGGCCTCTCACTGCCGTGGCCCCCCCCATTGTGGAGCACAGGCTCCGGACGTGCAGGCTCAGCGGTCATGGCTCACAGGCCCAGCCGCTCCGCGGCACGTGGGATCCTCCCGGACCGGGGCACGAACCCGCGTCCCCCGCACCGGCAGGCGGACTCTCAACCACTGCGCCACCAGGGAAGCCCCTGATTTCAGTTTTTGATGCTCCTAAAGTTCTCATTCTCTGGAGGGAAAATTAATTAGCTTATTTTGGGTCTGGTTCTATCCCTCCCACCTGACTTAATCAGCTACAAACAGGATCATTCAGTATAAACATGGCTACATAGGCACATTTATTCAAGAGAGTCTGTGGCTAGCATTTCCAAAGAAGGGAGAGAGGGTTGAAAAAATGCTGTACATGTTTTTCCTGTAGAATATCAACCTATCAGATTGAGTTGTCATTTGAAGGGCTGTTATCTTGGAGAAATTTTTTCATTTGGGGTTAAATATCTATACCCTTATTAAGCCCAGAAAAGTTAAAAATTTGAGAATTTCACTGAAAAAAAGGTGTTCTTAATGTATCAAACCATCAGCCAACAAATATTTCTGAATTCCTACTTTGTCACACTTTGTGCTGGGTTCTGGTACACATGTTGACACCTTAAACCATACACACATGCACACTTGCTGTCTCTCTCTCCATCTCCCTCTCTCTCTATCTCTGACCTATTAAAATAAAAGAGGGTGAGTGACAATAATAGATACATGTCAGATGAAGGCAAAGAATAAGCAAAGATTGACAGTTTTGTATTCCTCAAATAAGAAAGATGATTGGTGGGTAGTTACACCTTCAATCTGTAAAGATATTTTTCTTTCTTTTACCTCCCTTCTTTCTACCCTCTCTTCATCTTCTTCCCTCTCTCCCTAGTTCTTTCCTTCCTTCCTTTTCCTTTCTTTCTTTTTTAGACTTTTTTTCTGGCTGCGTCGTGTCTTAGTTGCAGCATGCAGGAGCTTCGCTGAGGCATGTGGGAGCTTTAGTTGCACTGCGTGGGCTCTTCATTGCGGCGCATGGGTGTCTCTCTAGTTGTGTCATGCAGGGTTTTTTTTCCTCTTCTCTAGTTGTGGCCCGCGGGCTCCAGAGCACGTGGGCTCTGTAGTTTGCGGCATGCAGGCTCTCTAGTTGAGGTGCACAGGCTTAGTAGTTGTGGTGCACGGGCTTAGTTGCCCTACGGCATGTGGGACCTTAGTTCCCGGACCAGGGATCGAACCAGTGTCCCCTGCATTGGAAGGCAGATTCTTTACCACTGGTCCACCAGGGTAGTCCCTCCCTTTCTTTTTTTTTTTTTATAGATTTTAGCATAGTAAAGCCCTTTGATGTAAACTATGCCTGTATAATTTTGTCATTAAGTTAGGGGATATTTTTAATATAAATTTCATTATATGAAAAATATATGATTAAAACATCTCCTATTTCTTAATCTTGATTTTTCTCTTCTTCTAGATTGCAGAAAAAACAGAACTCAAAATAGCAGAGTCTCGAGAAGGCTACAGACCTATTGCTAAACATTCGTCAGTATTATTCTTTAGCATTGCAGACCTGGCTAACATTGATCCCATGTATCAGTACTCTCTCATCTGGTTTGTGAACCTTTATATCAACTCTATTCATGACAGGTAAACATTCTCTAGCTTCATTCATGCTCCCTAGGTTGGATTTTCACCATCCTTTCCATTTAAGATATATAATTTTTTCTTACTGCTTATATAATACATATTCATTATAGAACACTACAAAATATGGGAAAAGTGAAGGAAGGAAGGAAGAAGGGAGGGAAGGAAGGGGAAGAGGGAAGGAAAGAAGGATGGGAGGAAGGGAGGAAGAAAGGAGAGAAAGAAGAAAAAAGCAAGCCAGCAGGCCTCATTTCTATTTTAAGTTTTGTTTCACTTCTACTCAAGATTTAGGCATAGAGGGATTAGCTTTAGTTCTTTTTGCCCCTCTCTTTTAAATATTTTGATAAAGCACATGACCTATCTTTGCTAGCAACTCCAATATATCTTTCTCCAGCCTTGAGGTCTCTAAAAAATTTCAGCCCCACATTTCTAATCATTTGCTAGATATTTTCACTTTAACCAATTACTGAATATACACAGATTTTGGAGTTAGACTGGAGTCAGGGATTAAATTTCAGTTCTGCCACATAATAGCTGCATGAATACGGGCAAGTCAGCTAACTTTTCTGTAATTGCCTCAATTTTTCTTATCTATAAAATAGGGATAATAATAATAATACCTACCTTTAAGAGTTGTTATGAGAATTAAAAAGATAATATTTACAGAGTATTTTTTAACAATAACTGGTATTTAGTAACTTGTTAAGTAGAATAAAAATATGATTTGAGCCTGGCATATGTGTTCTACATGGGCTCTTGGTAGAACAATCTTTCCTGAGTGATTGAAATCCCTAAGCTTTCCCAATTGGGATTTGGAATTTGAATTAACATACCCTACATGATGTAGGATGTTCAAGTTGAAGAATTGATATAAATGTCAATAATAGGTGTCGAGGATGTGAAGTCATCAGAACCCTCATACACTGCTGGTGGGATTGTAAAATAATGCATGCACTTTGGAAACATTTTTAGAAGTTCCTCAAAATATTAAACATAGATTTACCATATGATCCAGTATTTCCAGCAAATCTAGCAATTCTTGTGTATATACTAAAGAGAATTGGATGCATGTATTCACACAGAAACTTTTTGTTTTTATATGCAAAAAACTATATTCAAAAGTTACTTGGGTTCGTTTTTCCTCCTTTAGTATGGTGATGTTTGTTATTCATGTGAAATACAGTTAGGGTAATTTGTTTATTTTTATATTTCATTTTAGAGTTTCCCCCTTTTCCTTGTTGATTTTAATTATATTTTTGAGTACGTAAGCCATCAATATGACTCCAAAAGTAAATCCCATACAGAAGGTCTGCTCAGAGAAGTGTTACTACCCCCTCCCCTTCCATCCCATTCCCATGGATCCAAGTATTACTTTTTAAAAACTAGACTTTTAATTTTGAGATAATTGTAGATTCACATGCAATTATAAGAAAAAATGCAGCGATCCCGTGTACTCTTTATGCGGTTTCCTCAATGGTGATGTCTTGAGAAACTGTAGTACAATATCACAACCAGAATATTGATGTTGACACAGTCAAGATACAGAGTACTTTCATCACCACAAGGATACCCATGTTGCCCTTTTATAGCCATACTCATCTTCCTCCCATTCTCATGCTGACCGTAACCCTTGGCAAGCACTAATCTGTTCTCCATTTCTATAATTTTGTCACTTATGTAACTTTTGGGAATTGGCTTTTTTTCACCCAATATAATTCTCTGGGGATTCATTTAGATTGTTTACTCCTTTTTATTGCTGAGAGGATTTAATGATACTGATGTACTACAGTTTGTTTAATCATTCACTTGTTACAGGACATCTGGGTTATTTCCAGGTTTTGGCTTTTACAAATAAAATTGCTATAAAATGCATGGACAGGTGTTTGTGTGAACATAAGTTTTCATTTCTCCAAGATAACTGCCCAGGAGTGCAATTGCTAGGTCATGTGGTAGTTGCTTGTTTATTTTTTTTTAAGTAACTGCTAAACTTTCCTAGAATGGGTGTATCGTCTTAGATTCCCATAAGTATTACTGAAAAAATTGAACTAAAAAAATGAAAGCAACGTATTCTTATTGCAAAAGTTTTAAGCATGTAAGAGTATAAAGAAGAAAATAATTATTAGTCATAACCCATCCAGAAGTAATCACTTTTGTCCATATGTTTTCTTACTTTTTTTTTTTAACATATGGATCTTGATCTAGATTTTATGCTTCTTTGAGGCAGGTAAATATTTCATAATTCTTTATCTCTTACAGTTCCCTCCCCAGCTTAGATTCTCACACTAATAGATATTCAGTAGGTGCTTTTTAATTAACTGATTGTTTTCAGTCATTTGGGAGTACAATAAGAAATTTAGAATTTTGAAAATAGAGAGATGGTGTAAGCCATATTTCATTTTCTCATAGAATTATACCCCATTTTTAACATATAGCTTCATACGAAGTTGCACACGCAAAAAACTGTACAGGGAGGTCCCATGTACCCTTTACCCAGTTTCTCCAGTTCCTACATCTTTTTTTTTTCAGTTGAAGTGTAGTTAATATACAATATTATGTTAGTCTCAGGTGTACAACATAGTGAGTCAACATTTAAATACATTAAGAAATGATCACGACAATAAGTCTAGTAACCATCTGTCACCATACAAAAGTATTACAATATTATTGACTATATTCCTTATGCTATGTTGCATCCCATGTCTGATTTATTTTCTGACTGGAAATTTGTACCTCTTAATCCCCTTCACCTATATGGCCCCCACCCCATCCCCTCTGGCAACCACCAGTTTGCTCTCTGTATCTATAAATCTGTTTCTGTGTTGTTTTGTTTGTTCATTTGCTTTGTTTTTTAGATTCTACATATAAGTGAGATCATATGATATTTTTCTCTATCTGACTTATTTCACTTAGCATATACACTCTAGTTCCTTCCATGTTGTTGCAAATGGGAAATTTTCTTTTTTTATGGCTAAGTATATGTTGTGTATATATACCACATCTTCTTTATTCAGTCATCTATTGATGGACACTTAAATTCCAATCAAAACATGGGCAGAAGACCTAAATAGACATTTCTCCAAAGAAGGCACACAGATGGCCAAAAGGCACATGAAAAGATGCTCAGCATCGCTAATTATTAGAGAAATGCAAATCAAAACTACAATGAGGTATCATCTCACACCAGTCAGAATGGCCATCATCAAAAAGTCTACAAATTATAAATGCTAGAGAGGGTGTGGAGAAAAAGGAGCCCTCTTACACTGTTGGTGGGAATGTGAACTGGTACAGCCACTATGGAGAACAGTATGGAGATTCCCTAAAAAACTTAAAATAGAACTACCATATGATCCTGCAGTCCCACTCCTGGGCATATATCCAGAGAAAACCATAATTTGAAAAGATAATCAGCTCAGTGCTTTGTGACCATCTAGAGGGGTGGGATAGGGAGGGTGGGAGGGAGACACAAGAGGGAGGAGATACGGGGATATATGTATATGTATAGCTGATTCACTTTGTTATAAAGCAGAAACTAACACACCATTGTAAAGCAATTATACTCCAATAAAGATGTTAAAAAAATCAATCAATATGATATACTACATTAATAAAAAGAAGAGAGGAAAAAAAAAAGATGTGGTATATATGTACAGTGGAATATTACTCAGCCATGAAATAGAATGAAATAGTGCCATTTACAGCAACATGGATGGACCTAGAGATTCTCATACTAAGTGAAGATTCCAGACTGAGAAAGGCAAATATGACATCGCTTGTATGTGGAATCTAAAAGAAAAAGACACGAATGAACTTATTTCCAAAACAGAAAGAGACAGACACAGAAAACAAATTTATGGTTACCAAAGGGGAAAACAGGAGTCGGGGGAGGGATACATTAGGAGACTGGGATTAACATATACACACTACTAGGTATAAAATAGATAACCAACAAGGACATACTATACAACACAGGGAACTATACTCAATATTATGTAATAACCTATAAGGGAAAAGAATCTGAAAAAGAATATATAGATTTATATGTATATATATATAAATGTATAACTGAATCGCTGTGCTGTACACCTGAAATGTACACAATATTGTAAATCAACTATACTTCAATTAAAAAAATAATAATGTTGCAGTAAACATAGGGTGCATATATCTTTTTGAATTAGTGTTTTTGGAGTTTTGTGGGGGGTAAATACCCAGAAGTGGCATTGCTGGATTGTATGGTAGTTCTATTTTTATTTCTTTGAGAAACCCCCATACTGTTTTTCATAGTGGGACTATGTACCAATTTACAATTCCACCAATAGTGCATGAGGGTTCCCTTCCAATGATAATATCTTATATAACTATAGTATAATATCACAACCAGGAAGTTCACACGTACAATCCAGAGAGCTTACTCAGATGTCACCATTTTTATTGGGCTGGCCAAAAAGTTCTTTCGGGTATTTTCCTGAATGAACTTTTTGGTGAACCCAATATATGCACGTGTGTGTGTGTGTGTAGTTTCATATTTTTAACAGTGGTTATTTCGATAAAATAAAAACAACTTGTATGTTAATTCATATGTTACTTATTTTTTCTTAGTTTTACTTGACTCAATATATTTTCCTTTCTTTTTAACCTTTCAGTAACAAATCCAAAATTTTGGAAAAGCGCCTACGATATTTAAATGACCACTTCACGTACAACTTATATTGTAATATATGCCGATCACTGTTTGAGAAGGACAAGCTATTGTTTTCTTTTTTATTATGTGCCAATCTTCTTTTGTAAGTTACTTGCTTTTTCTTTATTTTAAAAACTTGCCTGGGGCTTCCCTGGTGGCGCAATGGTTGAGAGTCCGCCTGCCAATGCAGGGGACACGGGTTCGTGCCCCTGTCCGGGAAGATCCCACATGCCGCGGAGAGGCTAGGCCCGGGAGCTATGGCCGCTGAGCCTGCGCGTCCGGAGCCTATGCTCCACAACGGGAGAGGCCACAACAGTGAGAGGCCCGCGTAATGACCAAAAAAAAAAAAAAAAAAAACTTGCCTGGAAAACCTAATCAATGGCTTCTCACGGAAGGATATCATGTTTTAGCTCTGCATAATTCATGATTTTACTTGTACATTTCTCTATAGTAGTATTGGTGTTTTGATGTTTGATTTTTAAAATTTGGATCATACAGAAAAGCTCACAAAATGTTCAGGTACAGTTTGGTAAATTCGTACAAAGAAAAAATCTGCATAACTACCACTCAGATCAAGAAATAGAGTTTTCAGGGAATTCCCTGGCAGTCCAGCGCTTAGGACTCGGTGCTTTCACTGCCAGCCTGGTCAGGGAACTAAGATCCTGCAAGCCGTGTGGCGCGGCCAAAAAAAAAAAAAAAAAGAAAGAGAGTTTTTAGATTGGCTTCTTTCACTTAATAATACGCATTTAAGATTCTTCTATGTCTTTTCATGGCTTGATTGTTCATTTCTTTTTAGCACTGAGTAATATTTCATTGTCTGGATGTACTGTAGTTTATCGATTCACCTACTGGAGGACATCTTGGTTGCTTGCAAGTTTTGAAAAGTATGAATAAAACTGCAGGTTTTTGTGTGCACATAAGTTTTTAACTTATTTGGTTAAATACTAAGAAATGTGATTGCTGGATCATGGGTAAGTGTATGTTTAGTTTTATAAGAAACTGTATTCCAAGAGATTCCATGCAGCATCTCAGCCTTTTTAGGAATCTTGGCTTGTGGTCCTTGATGTCCTGAATGTTGAAACTGACCCACACTCTGGAAAAAGCAAAAAATCAGGGGCCAGAACATTTTGGGCAGGGGAAGGTGCTGAAGGAGCACCTTTATTTTCTCACTCATGGGACCATTAAAATATTAAAAGATTTTTCTTCTTGACTAATATTTTCTCTGTGAAAATTACTTTGAAAACGGGTCCTAAGTGAAAGTCTAAACCCATTCTGCATCACAGATCCCAGAAGAGGCTCAACAAGCATATAGTTTACATTCCTTAATCCATTGCATTCTACCAGCAATGAATGAGAATTCCTGTTGCTTCACAACTTTGCCAGCATTTGGTCTTGTCAGTGTTCTGGATTTCACCATTCTAATAGATGCGTATTGTAATCTTGTTTTAATTTGCAATTCACTAATGATATGTAATATTGAAAATATTTTCATTTGCTTATTTGATATCTTTATATGTTTTTTGGTGAAGCATCTGTTAGGTCTTTTGTCCATTTATTAATCAGTTTAGTTGTTCATCTTTTGTTGTTGAGTTGGATGACAGTCCTTTATCAGATACATCTTTGGGAAATATTTTCTCCTAGTGTGTAGCTTGCCTTCTTATTCTCTGTCTTTTGCAGAGCAAATGTTTTAAATTTCAATGAAGTCCACCTCATCAATTCTTTTTTTCATGGATCGTGCCTTTGGTGTTGTATCTAAAAAGTTATTGCCATACCTAAAGCCTCTTAGATTTTTTCCTATGTTATCTTCTAGGAATTTTATAGTTTTGCATTTTACATTTAGATCTATGATCCATTTCGAATAAATTTTTGTGAAGTGTGTGCGTGTGTGTTTATATATATTTGTTTATGTTTTTCTTATTTTCCTTTCTTACACAAAGGGAATACCCTGTAAATGTTCTTGTGCACCTTTTTCTATTAATATAAATGTAAGTCACTCAACAGAGATATCCTCTTTTTTTCAGCTTTATTAGGTATAATTGCCACATTATGCAATTCCCCCATTGTAAGAATACAGTTAGATGATTTTTAGTACATTTATATAATCACCAAAATCCAGTTTTAGAACACTTCCATCATCCCCAGAAGTTTCCTTTTGCCAGTTTAGTTAATTCCTGCTCTTACTTCCAGCCCCAGGTAATACTGATCTGCTTTCTGTCTCTGTAGTTATTCCTGTTCTGGAAATTTTATGAATGAGACATTAGATGGCCCAGAATATGATCCATCTTTGTAAATGTTCTATGGGCTCTTGGAAAGAATGTGTATTTTGCTGTTCTTGGGTGGAATGTTCTAAAATGTCAAGGAGGTCAAGATGGTCCATATATCATCTATATCTTTATTGATTTTCTATCTACTTGTTCAGTTATAGAGAGAGAGTTGGAATCTCTAACTATAGAGACTTCTCCTTGCAGTTCTATCAATATTACTTTGTGTTTTGATGCTCTGTTATTAGATGTATAAATGTTTAGGACTCTTATGTCCTCTTAATAAATTGACTTGACTTTTTAAAATCCCTGGTAATATTTATTGCTCTGAAATCTACTTTGTATGATATTATTGTAGCCCCTCCAGCTTTCTTTTGAATAGTGTTAGCATGGTATATATTTTTCCATACTTTTACTTTTAACCTATTTGTTTTATATTTAAACTGTGTCTATAGACAGCATGTAATTAGGTCTTACTTGTTTTATCCAATCTGATAATCACTACCTTTAATGAAATTGTTTAGACTATTTACATTTAATGAGATAATAGATAGAGTTATGTTTAAATCTACCATCTTATGATTTATTTTGTTTTGCCCATCTGTTCTTTGTTGCATGTTTCCTCATTTTCTATTTTTCTTTTTTCTTTTTTTGGGGGAACTTAGTGTCTGTTTTATTTATTTTTTTAACCTGTGGGTTTTATTTTTATTTATTTACATAACAGGTTCTCATTAGTTATCTGTTTTATACATATTAATGTATACATGTCAATCCCAGTCTCCCAATTCATCCCACCCCCCTTCCCCCCTTGGTGTTCATACATGTGTTCTCTATGCCTGTGTGTCTATCTCTGCCTTGCAAACTGGTGCATCTGTACCATTTTTCTAGATTCTACATATATATGTTAATATACGCTATTTCTTTTTCTCTTTCTGACTTACTTCACTCTGTATGACAGTCTCTAGGCTCATCCACGTCTCTGTAAATCTATTTTTCTTTAAATTGAGTATTTTTATGATTCCATTTTATCTCCTTTGTTGGTTTATTAGCTATAATTTTAGGTTTTATTATTTTAGTGATTTCTTTAGGGTTATAGTATACCTTTGAACTTATTATAGTCTATCTTCATGTAAAATTATACTACTTCATATATATATATAAGAACTGAAAACAATATACTTTTATCTTTCCCCTCATAGCTTTTGTTTTATTGTCATACATTTTACTTGTATATATGTTATAAAGCCCACAGCATGTTGTTATTTTGCTTTAAGTAGTCAATTACTTTTAAAAGAGACATAAGTAACAGAAAAATGTCTTTTATGTTTATCTACTAGTTACCATTTCTGATGCTCTTTATTCTTTTTTGTTGATTTAAATTTCCATCTACCTGAAATTTCCTTGAACATTTCTTATAGTGTAGGTCTACTGGTAATGCATACTTTCAGTTTCTGTAAATCTGAGAAAAAGTCAGTGAATTTTTCTTTCAGATTTTAATTTTTTATCTCTAGAAGTTTCATTTGGTTATTTTTTATTTTGCCCACTTCTCTCTTCATTATGTTCATGTTTCACTTTCACTCCTTCAGCATGTTTATAATAGCTCTTTTAACATTCTTATTTGCTTGTTATATCATCTTTATCACTTCTACATCATATCTGTGTACTGACTTTTCTCCTGGTTATGAATGTTGTGAATTTTACTTTGGTAAGTGCTGGGTCTTTTTTTTTTTTTTTAACATCTTTATTGGAGTATAATTGCTTTACAATGGTGTGTTAGTTTCTGCTTTATAACAAAGTGAATCAGTTATACATATACATATGTTCCCATATCTCTTCCCTCTTGCGTCTCCCTCCCTCCCACCCTCCCTATCCCACCCCTCTAGGTGGTCACAAACCACCTAGCTGATCTCCCTGTGTTATGTGGCTGCTTCCCACTAGCTATCTATTTTACCTTTGGTAGTGTATATGTGTCCATGCCACTCCTCATTTTCACAGCTTACTCTTCCCCCTCCCCATATCTTCAAGTCCATGCTCTAGTAGGTCTGTGTCTTTATTCCTGTCTTACCCCTAGGTTCTTCATGACCTTTTTTTTTTTTTCTTAGATTCCTTATATATGTGTTAGCATACGGTATTTATTTTTCTCTCTCTCTTTTTTTTAATTGCTTTAAAGAGCACTAGACTTTACTTTTGCAGGTACTTAAATTATGCTGAATTCGTTTGACCTCTTCAAGTCTTATTTTTAAGATTTCTTATGACAGTTTTAGAGTAGACTTTATTCTAAAGCTAGGTTAGCTTCACTACTGAAGTATCTCCAGTGTCACCACTGAATTCCTCTGGTGTTCAATAAAGATTCAACTCTAGTTGGCAATAACTCATGTATTCAGTCCTGTGTGAGCTCTGGTAGCTACTTAGTTTGCAGCTCCCCAGATATTCTTTGCCTGTCCTCCTGGGGTTTTACCCTACTCATACATAACTCAGCATTTAGCAATAGAATAAAAAGGATTTGTATGCAGATTTCTGGAGCTCCTCGTCTATGTATCTCCCTACCTTCTGGTACTCTGCCCACTAATTGCAGCCACCTTAGCCTTCCTTAACTCTGATCTCTGTCTCTTCAACTCAGCAGTACTCTTAGATTCTGATTTGATTACCCTCATGCTTTGTAGTCTGAAAAGTGCCTCCTGGTGATTAGCTGAGGCAGTCATGGGGATCACCTTGTCTCCCTTTTTTTCATGGACCACAGTCCTGCACTAGCTGTTATAATTTCTAAAAACAATTGTTTCTTTTATTTTATTTTCCAGTTCCTAGTTGTTTATAGCAGTAGGGTAGGTCAGTTCTGATTGTTTTATCCAGGCTATATAAGCAGAAATTGACTTCATTCAATTTTAAAACAACAATTTACAGCAGTCCTTATTTTGGGAACACAGGGCAAAGAAAGAGATTGAATACCAGGAACTGATGTTTCTTTTAACTGGAGGTGTAAGTCTTAAGAGTTCTGAGAAAAATCCTGATCCAACTTGGCTACAGGATAAAAGCTGGGAGGAAATCTGTCGTGCAAGTGAATTTCCTGCATTCAAAGGACTCAGGTAATTGTTTAAACACAATGACTTAGCATTGAATAGTAATGGGTAAATTTGTAATCTAGTGATTTTTTAATTTCATCTAGTGATTTTAAAAAAATAGTTCTATAGCTGTCTTGATTCATCTCCTCATTCAACAATCTCTTTTTAAAATTTTTTCACAATGAAAGGATAATCATTAAGCTTTTCTTTTCATTAGGAATCATTTTTGTGACAATATAGCTGAATGGCGGGAGATCTACAATAGTAAAGAGCCACACAATGCTAAATTTCCAGCACCAATGGATACAAGGCTAAATGAACTACAGAAAATCATAATTCTTCGGTGCTTAAGACCTGATAAGGTAAAAGACAAATGTGCTCTATTTGGAACCCAGATAATTTGCCATTTATGAAGTACTAGGTTTAAAGTTATTGTTATTTGGTACTTTAACCTTTATTTCAAATGCTCACATGGGTTCATTGAGTTCCTTGGATCTGTAGGTTTATAGTTTTCCTCAACTTGAGAAGAACTTTGGCCATTATTTCTTCAAATTTTTTTTTCCCATGATTCCAATTAAATATACATTAGACTGCTTGATATTATACCATAGGTGACTGATACTCTGTTAATTATTTTAAAATCCTTTGTATCACTGTACTTCAGTTTGGACAGTTTCTATTGCTGTCTTTAAATTTGGTGATTTCTTCTTTTGTAGTGTCTAATCTGCTATTAATTCCATCCAATTAATTTTTGTTTCAGCAACTGTATATTTCATTTACAGAACGTTCATTTTGTTATTTTTTATATATTCTATTTCTTTTTTCATTCTGTTTATATTTTTCTTTAACTACTTGAAAACAGTTATAATAACTGTTTTTAAATCCTTGACTGCTAATTCCATCATTTCTGGATCTGTTTCTATTGACTGATTTTACTCTTGGTTATACATTATATTTTCCCACATCCTGGCATGCCCAGTAATGTTTGATTGGATGCTCCACATTGTTTATGATTTTGATTTTGTCATCTTCCTTTAAAGATTGTTGACTTTTGTTCTGCTGGTTCAGGATTAGCAAACAACGCTTCTGGGCCAAATCTAGCCAGTGACCTATTTTTGTCCAGCCCATGAACTGTAAATGATTTTTGCATTTTAAAGGGTTGTTTTAAAGAAAAATAATAGGGCTTCCCTGGTGGCACAGTGGTTAAGAGTCTGCCTGACAATGCAGGGGACACGGGTTCGAGCCTTGGTCTGGGAAGATCCCACATGCCACAGAGCAACTAAGTCTGTGCACCACAACTACTGAGCCTGCACTCTAGAGCCCATAAGCCACAACTCCTGAGCCCACATGCCACAACTCCTGAAGCCTGCACACCTAGAGCCCATGCTCCACAACAAGAGAAGCTACCACAATGAGAAGCCCACGTGCAGCAACGAAGATCCAATGCAGCCAAAAATAAATAAAATAAGTAAATTTAAAAGAAAAAGAATAAGCAGCAGAAATTGTATGTGGCCCACAACACCTAAAATATTTACTATCTAGCTCTCTATAGAAAAGGTTTACCTACCCCTTTGACTATACAGTTAAATTCAGATTGCTCCTTTCAAAGATTGTTTTAAGATTTGTTAGTGCAGGTATAGAATAGCCTTTATTCCATGGATAGTTTAGTTCCATGGCTAAAGTGTGGTCCTTCTAGGGCCTTTACTGAATGCCCCAAGTGATCACCAAGGACTCTCCATTGTGGCTACTGGGAACTTGAATCATTCCCAGCCTTTCATGAACTCTGGTAGCTCCTCATATCCCAAGTTCACAGCTCCCCAGTCACTCTTTGCTTGGCCTATGTATACATACCATGGTGTTCAGCAAAGATAGAAGGACAATATTATGCAGATTTCTGAGCTCTTTCTCTGGATACTTCCCTTCAAATTTGAACTCTGAAACAAGCAGCCTGAGCCTCCTTGAACTCTGATTCCTGTCTTCCCAACTCAGCAACACTGTGTTGTACCACTTTCAGTTGCTCTCCTTGTTCCACAGTCTGGAATGTTTCTCCCAGAGGAAAGTCAAGGGGATAATAGGTCTCACCTTGTTTGTTTTTTTTTTTTTATCAGGAATCACTATCCTGTACCACCTATTGTCTGAACAGCCTTATGTCTGAAAATGGCTGTTTCATTAATATTGCCCATTCTTTAGTTCTTTATGGCAAGAAGGTAAATCTGGTCCATTTCCTCAATATTGACTAGAAGCAGAAGATAGTAGAAAATCTTGAATGTGTCATAATTTTATTAGTTCAAACATGCACAAAAATCTTTCTTTAGGTGAAATAAATAGGCTGATACCAGTTTTCATACACTCGAGAAAAGTGTTATAGTGTTACGAAAGGAAAAATTTTAAACAAAAAACTAAAAGCTAACTTATAAATACTACCAAATGTAAAGTAGATAGCTAGTGGGAAGCAGCCGCATAGCACAGCGAGATCAGCTCGGTGCTTTGTGACCACCTAGAGGGGTGGGATAGGGAGGGGGTGAGGGAGACACAAGAGGGAAGAGATATGGGGATATATGTATAGCTGATTCACTTTGTTATAAAGCAGAAACTAACACACCATTGTAAAGCAATTATACTCCAATAAAGATGTTTAAAAAAAAAACCCAAAAAACTAAAAGCTATGCTTATATATGTAGCTTAAAACTTTGAGTAAGTCACTTCACCTTTCTGAGTTCCAGTTACAACCACATATAAAATGAAGGTATTGAAAGTGATTGCAATGGTCCTGTCTTTTCTCTTTCCTTTTTTTTTTTTTTTTACATTTTTTTCACAAGGAGCATCATCTAATGCTTCATTCAGTCTCTGAGTAGGTTCAAACAGAGGCCTATATAATTACGTGACTTCTGAGTATTTCTCCTTACTCTAACTCCTAAAGACCTTTGTACATTATTAAAATGTACTTCATTCTTTCCTACCTGATAGTTGTATGTATATATATATATATATATATATATATATATATATATATATGTTCCTTTCACTGGAAAATAAGTCCCTTGAAGGCCAAAACAGTGCTTTATTCATTATTTTATCACAAATAGCTTCACTTGTTCATGGTAAACTTAGGAATGAGTAGCTCTGCATCTGGGAAACCCCTGCCTATTTGCATTCCACAGAATGGCTCTCTGATGACCAGTGGAGATGTTGTTTCAGTACCACGTGTGGGGTTACTGGTTTGTTTGCCATGCTTGGGATCCTGTTCTTAAACACCACACTGACCACACTGGAATACACAATAATTGTCTGTTTATTTAGTAGGGTCTCCCACTGGACTGTGAGCTTCTTGAGGTCAGGACCCGTGTCTTATTTTGTTCAATATCTCCAGGACTTAAAGCAGTACCTGGCAGATGGTTGAACATCTCAATAAATATCTGTGAGTTGAGTTGAATTTAATTGCATTAAACCAAATTCAGTTAAAGTCTGTGTTAGTCAGGATTCTCCAGAGAAACAGAGTCAGTAGGATTCTGTTGATTTTAAGGAATTGGCTCACATGATTGTGAGAAGCTGGCAAGTCCAAAATCTGCAGGCTGCAGACCCAGGGAAGAGCTGATGTTGCAGCTTGAGTCCAAAGGTGGTCTACTGACAGAATTCCCTCTTCCTCAGTAGAAATCGGTCTTTTTTCTCTTAAGGCCTTCAACTGATTGAATGAGGCTGAATCACATTATGGAGAGTAATCTATTTTACTCAAAGTCTACTGATTTAAATGTTAATCTTATTTTTAAAATACCTTAACAGGTATTTAGATACTGTGCCCTAGCCAAGCTGGCACATAAAATTAATCATCACAAAGCCCATATCCAGTTCTGTTTAAGTCTCCATAATTTCTTCTCTGGAGTATCTTACATGAAAGATTAAAATATATATTTTAATATTATAGAAAAGTTTTATAACTTCGTCTCATGTTAAATTACTGGAACAAGATACTTTTTCTATAGAAAACTATCATACTCGATTGCAGTTACATCATGTCAGGCAGCGTTGCCCCTGGCCAGTGCGTAGGGTAATGCGGAGCAAGGTCTCTGTGTCCTCAGCATCTCCCTTTCCTTAAAAATGTATACTGAAGATCTCCTGTGCTAGGTAGAAACTCTACATGGTGTTAATGGTAAAAGGATGAAAAAGATTTCATCATTGCTCATGTGTAGTTATTAAAGAAAGAAATAAAAAGCTGCTATGTCATTGTGAGCTCGTTATTAAAAAAAACCTTCAGGAGCCTGTCAATACCTGTAGAATAATGACAAAAGTACAGCTTTGCAGTCTATTACCTTGGCTAATCAGACCTCTTTTCAGCTTGAAAATTCTATTTAAAACTACAGAATTGGGCTTCCCTGGTGGCGCAGTGGTTGAGAGTCCGCCTGCCGATGCAGGGGACACGGGTTCGTGCCCCGGTCCGGGAAGATCCCACATGCCGCGGAGCGGCTGGGCCCGTGAGCCATGGCCGCTGAGCCTGCGCGTCCGGAGCCTGTGCTCCGCAACGGGAGAGGCCACAACAGTGAGAGGCCCACGTACCGCAAAAAAAACAAAAAAAAAACAAAAAACAAACAAACAAACAAACAAAAAACTACAGAATTGCTCACAACTACACAAAATTACCCATATAGAAGCTCCTTGAAACTTCTACTATTTAAAACTACAGAATTGCTCACAACTACAGTAAATTACCCATATAGAAGCCTCTATCCTTCCTCCCCATGTATTCCACAAACCTTCCAGGACCAAAGAAGCCTGTGATGATCACTCCTCTCTCCATCAAATTCCTACACATTCCCTTTAGAAATTCCTTTGGCATTTAGAAGATAATGTCTGATACCTCTTTGTACTGATTTTTCTGCTGCTAATACTGATGAACAGCATTCTTTTATTTGTAATTAATTTTAATATAATTTATAAGTAAGTCACATCTTCCTGTGGTTCAAAACTGATGCACTGTTTTGAATCACATGAATATATGAATACAATGAAAAGTGTGCCTCCAGTCTCCATCTCTCAGTCATTCATCATCCTTCCTCTCAAGCAGTTAATGTTATCTGCTTCTTGTTGTCCTTTTATACACATATAAATGTACATACATATAAATTCTTTTTCCATTTATTTTCAACACAAATGGTAGCATCCACTGTTTTGCATATTGCTTTTTTCTCTACTAATTCATGAATAGTGTTCTCTTTTCTTTTTACAATTGCATGGTATTCCATTGTATGAGTGTACAATAATTTCTTTAGCCAGTTCCTACTGATGGATCTTTATAATATTTATATATTATTTATTATAAAAATGCTGCAATGAATAACCTTATTCAAAAGTCATTTCTCACATGTGCAACTATATATCAGAATAAATTCCTAGGAACAAAATTGCTATGTCCGTGGATTTACCCTCTGTAATTTTTTGGATGCTTTCAGATTGTCCTCCATGAAAGCTATACCAGATTGCTCTTCCTCAGCAGTGTATGAAAATATCTGTTTACCTGTACTTTTGCCCACCCAGTATGTTGCCAAACTTTTAAAAATTTATTTATTTATTTATTTATTTTTGGCTGAGTTGGGTCTTCATTGCTGCATGCAGACTTTCTCTAGTTGCAGCGGGCGGGGGCTACTCTTCGTTGCAGGGCGCAGACTTCTCATTGTGGTGGTTTCTCTTGTTGTGGAGCAGGAGCTCTAGGCATGTGGGCTTCAGTAGTCATGGCACATGGGCTCAGTTGTTGTGGCTCATGGGCTCTAGAGCACGGGCTCAGTAGTTGTGGTGCTTGGGCTTAGTTGCTTCGCAGCATGTGGGATCTTTCCAGACCGGGGCTCGAACCCGTGTCTCCTCCATTGGCAGGCGGATTCTTAACCACTGCACCACCAGGGAAGCCCTCTTGCCAAACTTTTGGATCTTTGCCAATCTGTGCAGAGGGGTTGAGGATTCTGGGGCTGATCGAGGTGGCAGTAACGCACATGAATTTCATTAGATGATACTTTGACAGGTTTGTTTGTTGGGGAGGAAGAAATCCCTCATAGCAGGTGTCTGTCCAGAGGCTGGGAGTGAGGGGAGGTCCACAACTCCAGATGAGAGGGGAAGGCAAGGGAATTCCTAATGGAGAGGGGACTTGTGTGGTGTCTGGACGACATTATTCATCAGCATGGCGGCTGAGAGTCTCTGTGTCATAGCTTTGAAGGGCAGCAGTGGCTTGGGGTCTTTATATCCTGGGGCTTATCTTTTTATGGCTAGCAGATGTTGGGTGAAAAGTAGGCAGACTCTAAATGGTTAAAAATCTGCTTATTTGGGCTATGTTTAAAACAGTTGAATATGTAACATTTTGAGTTTGGTGCCAGTGGACTTTTGAGCTAACAGGTTTTAGCCTACTGTGAAAAATAAACAATCCAGCGGTAAATACACACAGGCTATCTTTGTCCCATTTATATAATAAGCTGATGGTGAAAAATGTTATCTAAGTATAATTATAATTTGTATTTTTCTTATTTATAAGTATTAGGGTATAGACAAAGCTGCTGTAAAAAAGGGACCTAAAATACAGTAGCTGAAATAAAATAGAAGTTATTTTCTCTATCTCTCCTGACAGCCCAGAGTATTTGCTTGAGGGCTGGCAGGGCATTTCTGTTCTTGAGATCATCCAGAGATTCAAGTTCCTTCTCTCATGCTAGAGAAGACTCCTAAAGTGTGGTCCTTGTCAGTGAGATTGAAGCTGGGTCATGAACACCACATCTGTTGAACAGGAAAAGAGAGTGTTGAAGGCAAACAGTTTCCTTATAAAAAATAGGATCTGGGGCTTCCCTGGTGGCGCAGTGCTTGAGAGTCCGCCTGCCGATGCAGGAGACGCGGGTTCGTGCCCCGTTTCGGGAAGATCCCACATGCCGCGGAGCGGCTGGGCCCGTGAGCCATGGCCACTGAGCCTGCGCGTCCGGAGCCTGTGCTCCGCAAATGGGAGAGGCCACAACAGTGAGAGGCCCGCATAACGCAAGAAAAAAAAAAAAAAAAAAAAAATAGGATCTGGAAGCTCCATATATAATGTCCATTTGTATTTCTCTGGCCAAGGCTTAGTCACATGGCCACATCTAGCTGCGTGAAAGGTTGGGAAAACTTGGGGTTCTGTTACCAAAAGGAGACACAGAATGGGGACAGTTTGCAGTCTCTGCTATACTAAATGAGGTTGAGCATCTTTTCATATGTTTAAGATCCATTTCTATTTCATTTTCTATAAACTGTTTATCTTCTTTGCCCATTTTCTTTTGGATTGTTAGTCTTGTCCCATCAATTTATAGATTAGCGCTTTGCCTATGATATGCTGCATGCTTTTCTTGTCCATTAGACTCATAGTTTACTCTGTCGGTTTTCAGTAATAATCAAAGTTGTTATGTGAAATAAAAGTTACTCTAAAGATCATATTTTTTCTCTCTTCAACAGATAACTCCAGCCATAACTAACTATGTAACTGACAAACTAGGGAAAAAGTTTGTAGAGCCTCCACCATTTGATTTGACAAAGAGTTATTTGGATTCAAATTGCACCATTCCCTTAATTTTTGTGTTATCTCCAGGAGCAGATCCCATGGCCAGTAAGTGCATAATGTCAACTTAATAAATTATAAATAAATCATCTTGTTCAATATCTATTTCTTAGATAAGTGTATATCAGTAAATTCGGTATTTATAAGGAAAGGTAACTAGAATTTTTCACAATTAAATACTTATACACTGAAACATAAGGCATATTTTATAATTTTAGAGTAAGCAGTGAAACCATTTATTTTTTTGTGCCCTCTTAGGCCTACTGAAATTTGCAAATGATAAGGCTATGTCTGGAAATAAATTTCAAGCTATTTCACTGGGACAGGGACAAGGACCAATTGCAACAAAAATGATTAACACAGCAATAGAGGAAGGAAGTTGGGTTTGCCTACAGAACTGTCACCTCGCTGTCTCCTGGATGCCCACGTTGGAAAAAATATGTGAAGATTTTTCTCCCGAAGGCTGTAACTCATCCTTTAGGCTTTGGCTCACAAGTTACCCATCTCCAAAAGTATACTTATTTCCTATGGAGTTTAGTACATTTATTTGGTTATGTGTTATTGATACATTGTATATCTTAAATGCTTAACCTTAAGAGGTTTTAAAAATGTTTCTGGAGTCCTCCCTTATACCTATTTTTAATCCACTAGTGTATGTTTTTTTAGGACTTGAGTTGGTTATCTAGAGTAATGCTCTTTGTCTATTTTGTCTTAGTTCCCAGTAACAATTCTACAGAATGGAGTAAAAATGACTAATGAGCCTCCTACGGGTCTTCGGCTAAATCTCCTCCAATCATATCTCACTCATCCAGTTTCTGATCCTCAGTTTTTCAATGGATGCGAGGGAAAGGAACTGGTAATATTCAGCCTCTGGAACTTTTAAAATGTGTTTTTGTAGTGAAAAAATATGAAAACATAAATATTTTATTTAATATTAAACTTTAGGCATTTCCTAAGAAGATAGAAATTCTACCTATGTTATTTTATTCCCAGTTGTTTGTGTTCTGCTTCCCATGTAGTAGATACTCAAATAAATATTTGTTGAATGAATGAATATTTCTTAGTTTGTACAAAAGTCCAACAGTGCATTTGATTAAGACAATTAAGACCCAAGAGTAGCAATCTATTTTAACATTATTTATTTATTCTTTCAACAAATCTGTTTGTTAGGTACGATATAATGCAGTGAGAGTAAAATAGACACTGCCATCACCAAAAAAATCTGCCTTCATGGAAATTCTAGTAATAATGTTTTGACATATTAATAACATTCTTCAATGTATCCGTATGTAAAAAAGTTTTGCACATGGTACTGAGGATGTTAGGAGTTCCAATAAATAGCACTCCTTTTCTCTGCCCAAATTCTTACCAGTTAAGAAACAGGAAAAAGTACAAACTTATGGGAACCAAATTATAACCTTAATTACTGAAATAGACTAGGTTGGAAGATGTAGTTTACATCTGTGAACAAGTGGGCTTAGTATTACTGAACCCAGAATTAAGTACATTTATCTACCCAGAGGAACAGAGGAAAACTTCCTTCCCTGCAGGAAGCTCACTTCTAAGAGAGAAAAGGGAAAAGCTGAGCAAAGCATATTTGCTTGACTTGCCCCAAATTTACCCGTCAGATAGGTACGCCTCCCTCCACCAGTGACTATAAGGATGGAGAAAATCCAGGAGTGTTACATTAATTGAAGTTTCCCTGCATGGAAGGAAACGTCAGTACTAAGGAGATTTTGCACACGCCCTTTAAGAGTGGAGTCTCTCTTTTCTATAGCCTGCCAGCTCTCCTGAACATAAGCCCTGCTGGCTTTCAAAGCCTGACGTTCTGGGGGCTTGTCTTCTCAGTGCAGGGCCCCTATACTGTGGAGCCCAATGTGGGGCTCAGACCCTTCACTCCTTGGGGAGGACCTCTATAATTGTGATATTCCTCTCATTTGTGGGTCAGCAAACCTGGGTCCTGACTACAGTATGTCTCTGATCCTCCTACTCATCTTGTGGTTCTCTATGTCTTTTGTTGTAGAAAATCTTTTCTTCTACCTTCAGTTTGTTCTCATAGATAGTTGCTCTGTAAGGAGTTGTAATTTTGGTGTATCAAGGAAGGAGGTGAGTTCAAGGTCTTCCTATTCTGCCATCTTGGCATGTCTCTGCAGCACTATTGCATTTTAATAAAGTATAATGTTATTGTAGTTTGTCTAGCTTGGAGGTTTTGGATAAGTCATAAGACTAATACTTTTTATAGTAAGCATTATTTCGGATAGTCTTTCTAAATAAAAGTTTGTAGAGATATATGATCATAGAATCTTATAATGAAAGATCATCAGTTCCTCTCATTTTAGTAATGGAAATCTTATCAGAATTTTTTCTTGTTGCATATTTTTATCTTAAAGGCATGGGAGAAGTTGCTCTTTGGAGTTTGTTTTTTTCATGCCCTTGTGCAAGAGAGAAAGAAATTTGGTCCTCTTGGTTGGAATATTCCATATGGGTTTAATGAATCAGATTTACGCATCAGTATTCGACAACTACAGGTAAAATTAGAAAGGAACTAACATTGATGCAGGATCACTGTGTACCAGGCCCTAGGCAATTCCCTTTGCTTAGAATGACTTATTCAGTTCTCCCAACACCACTAATAGTTGGCTAGATGGTATTAATAATTATAATTTTGGCTTATAAAGCATAATCTCCATCTTTATTTTTCTGCTGCAAATAATGGGAAACCTGATTCAAACTGGCTTAAACCATAATGAAACTTCTTATCTCACATAAAAAAGAGTTGCAGCAGCTCTATTTACAATAGCCCGGAGATGGAAACAACCTAAGTGCCCATCGTCGGATGAATGGATAAAGAAGATGTGGCACATATATACAATGGAATATTACTCAGCCATAGAAAGAAACGAAATTGAGCTATTTGTAATGAGGTGGATAGACCTAGAGTCTGTCATACAGAGTGAAGTAAGTCAGAAAGAGAAGGACAAATACCATATGCTAACACATATATATGGAATTTAAGAAAAAAAATGTTATGAAGAGCCTAGGGGTAAAACAGGAATAAAGACACAGACCTACTGGAGAACAGATTTGAGGATATGGGGAGGGGGAAGGGTGAGGTGTGATAGGGCGAGAGAGAGACATGGACATATATATACTAACAAACGTAAGGTAGATAGCCAGTGGGAAGCAGCCGCATGGCACAGGGATACCGGCTCGGTTCTCTGTGGCTGCCTGGAGGGGTGGGATAGGGAGGGTGGGAGGGAGGGAGACAAAGAGGGAAGAGATATGGGAACATATGTATATGTATAACTGATTCACTCTGTTATAAAGCAGAAACTAACACACCATTGTAAAGCAATTATACCCCAATAAAGATGTTAAAAAAAAAAAAAAAGTTGCAGAGGAAGGACAGACTCTGGAGTTGGTTGATTCAACAAAAGTGTTACCATCAAGGACCCTAGTTCTTTCTTTTTGCAGTGCCCTCCTCAGTGTTGGCTTTATATAGGTCACTATATAATGTGACCTCACTATACTCTACTCTTAGCCTCCACTCAGTCAGATCTACAATTTAGCTCTATCAGTCAACAAAAACAGTAGAAAAGGAATTTATTGAAAGAATATTGGGTAGGTCACAAAATCACCAAGATGGCTGGAGAACCAAGGCATCCACAGTCATATCCAGAATCATATTATATCTGGTAACAGCATTCCTTCTACTCTTATTAAATATGAGACACCACAGCTCATAGCTGCCACACAGACACTAGTCTACTGCATACTCTCTGATGTCATCAAAAAAATTCTTTGCTGTTCCTGCTTCTTTGCACCCTAAACCCCAGTTCAGTCTAGGATGGCTACATCTGAGTTTCCAAGCCCAGGTCACAAGCCTAGGCTTTAGCCATAATGGAGGCTGAGAAAGTGAGTGGTCGGCTTTTTCAGTTTCTGTAGACTTACAGTGAAACATGAGATGCATGATATGGTCAGCAGCCCCCCACCAAAGAAAAAAGATCAAATGTCCGCTATAAATTCCTACTCACTCAGACTTTGAACTAGGCACATTACTTACATGAATTTTAATTCTCACAGCAACCCTGTAAGGTGGGTATTATCCCGATTTTGGAGAAAACCAAAGCTAAGAAGTAAATTTACCCATTGAGATAAGATTTGAACTCAGGTCTGTCCAACTCCAATACTTTCCCATTATTTCTGTCATGTTTTACCAAATATATTAATCCAACTAGATAACCACAGAATATTGTATTTTTCTGCTTCTGTGCTGTGATAAGGGCCTTTATGACATGGGGCTTCAAAACAGCCATGATGATAATTCTTCCAACCCCACTTCCATGTGTATAGATTGATGGATGATTGATTGATTGATAGATATTTAAGGCCATCTTAAAATGGAAATGAAGTGAAATACTTTAAGGTTTTTCTCATTTCATTTTTCCTTTGTTTCAGTTATTTATAAATGAATATGATACAATTCCATTTGAAGCTATCTCTTACCTGACTGGAGAATGTAACTATGGAGGAAGAGTGACAGATGATTGGGACAGACGTCTCCTCTTAACCATGCTGGCTGACTTTTATAACGCACACATAATTGAAAACTCTCATTATAAGTTTTCTCCCAGTGGAAACTATTTTGCACCTCCCAAAGGCACTTATAATGAGTACATTGAATTCATTAAGGTAACTGATATCACTGAAAATAGGATTAGATTCAAGTGTGATTTTTCTAAAAAGCAAATAGTGAAGTAGTCCCCCATAATGTATAGGATTAGACAAGTACTATGGTTCAATCAGCTTTCAATATATTTTGTTTCTAGTAGTTACTGAAAACTGGAAAAGTTTGATTCCTCTGTTGTTTGATGTTTGATTTTTAACCCTTTTTGGTCTTGCACATGTCTACCTTATGAATTAACGTATCCAGTGAAAATGTGATGCTTGTTGAATCTATTTTCTGGTAGAAACTTCCATTTACTCAACACCCTGAGATATTTGGATTACATGAAAATGTTGATATCTCCAAAGATCTTCAACAAACAAAAATCCTCTTTGAGTCCTTGCTCCTCACCCAAGGAGGCTCCAAACAGACAGGATCCTCAGGAAGTGCTGACCAGATTCTACTAGAAATTACCAAAGATATTCTCAACAAGGTAATGTTTAGCTTAAGATATGTTACTTGTAATATAACATAAATCAAAATGGCACTGAAATGTCAACCTGAAAACGCCATTTAGCAGCTTTATGACCTTGAGTGAGATACTTTGCCTTTCTGAACATTAGTTTTCAAATCTGTAAAGTGGTGATAATAGTACCAACTGTATAAGGTTCTTGTGAACATTAAGGAGATCATTAAATTAAAGTGCTTTGCATAATGTCTGGCAAATAGTAAGTTCTTAGTAACTACAGTTGTGGATAAGCTACTGAATATATGATTTATTATCATTTCTAAATAAAGATGGTGGGCCTATTTTTTTTTTTTTTTTTGGCGGTACGCAGGCCTCTCACTGTTGTGGCCTCTCCCGTTGCGGAGCACAGGCTCCGGACGCGCAGGCTCAGCGGCCATGGCTCACGGGCCCAGCCGCTCCGCGGCATGTGGGATCTTCCCGGACCGGGGCACGAACCCTTGTCCCCTGCATCGGCAGGCGGACTCTCAACCACTGCGCCACGGGGGAAGCCCGGGCATACTTTTTTTAAATGGAGGAAATGGTCTGAACTTGCTGGTTCAAGGAGGGAATGGTTTTTAATCTATACCTTCAGAAGTGAGGAGGCACAGGGAAGTAAGATCAGCACTAAATTAACAGCTACAGCCTTTTTTTCCCCCATACTACAGCCCAATGTACTTAGCCATCTTGGTAAAGTGGAATGATAATCTCTTCTCTCACTTTTTTCTGTGTCTTAAATTCAGTAAAGAACTACTAAGAGGACTTCATGGTACTAAGCACAGATCTTCACAACTCCCCTCCAGGATAAATACTATAATTATCCCCATATTTCAGTGTCAGGCACTCTGACGGAGCAGAACCTGACCCCTACCCCATCTGCCTTGAAAATCCATGGATGGCACCTACTCTACTCTCACAGTTGGTACCCTTGCCTTACACCAGTCCTTAAGTAGAGCCTACTCACCTTAAGCCTGGCTGTGGCCACTGGAGAGGAGAAGGGAGCAACACTGCCTTCTGCCCCTGGGTAAAATCAAGCTAGTCTCCAACCTCCACCCCTGGACTGCTGCTTCTGCCATTTGCCTCTTCTCACCCTCTGCCCCTTCTTCTTGTGTGGTTTATCTCTTCAGGGCAAGGTTCTTGCCCTCCCAAAATAGTGGCTCTTACAAGATCCCTAGCAGGAAGTTACCTGGAAGTGGCATATAGGACTTAATTGGGGTAGAATGTTTGTGCTGAGCCAAATGTGCCTTGAGTGACACCACCTAATATGACTTAGAATTCTTTTGTACCACCCAAGGACCATTGCCTGGGGACAGTCTGGGCAGCTCAACTTTCTTAGTTTGGGAGTTCCCCCATAGGGAAATTCCTTTGCCCCTTTAAGAGTGTGAATTCTATTGTCTTGGGGCTTGATCACCAACCCCAAAGTCCCCTTTATCACTTCTCCTCAAGTGTCTCTGAGATGCCTCATTGAAATCAGACACTCAATGGCCTTCTCTTTC
>NW_006778737.1:1207140-1340569 GCF_000442215.2 Lipotes vexillifer | reverse complement strand
TTTCCCTATGCCCTGGAACCTTGCTACATTTATACATTAATTATTTGATAGTGGTGTAAGCAAATCCATTTTGAGCCAGTTGATAATTTATTGGAAATAAATTAAAAAGAGTTATGAAATGGTACATCAGTTTTATTAATGGAAAATAAAATTCAATTTACAAAAGAAAATTACATAACTTTTCAAAAATGTATATCTTCTTCATAGTACTCTATCCTGTAGTAAAGAGCATGGGCCTTAGTGTTAGAGATCTATGGATTTAAACAGACCACTTTTGGACTCTGTACCCTTGGGTATTTACTTAACCTATCTGTACTTAAATGATAATGATGGCCACCTAATAGTGAATGGTAAAGATTACATGAGATAATGTTTGGAAAGCAGTTAGCATAATACTTGGCACATAGTAATTGCCTAATGTTAGCTATAATTGATATTATAGCTGAATGAAATTAATTATTTATTCTGAGAGTCATTTGTGATCTTCAAAATCTATTCTCTTAGCTACCAAATGACTTTGACATTGAATCAGCACTATTCAAGTATCCCGTGAGATATGAAGAGAGCATGAATACCGTTTTAGTACAAGAAATGGAAAGATTTAACAAGTAAGGAGCTCTATACCCAGTTATTCAGAAGGCTACCAACCAAAGTTGATAAAAAGATACACTGGTATTGAATTAAAATTTTAAGAAAAAATTATCAAAACTTGCCATTTCATTAGAGTTTTTCTCCTTTTTTAAAGTTGCATAATCTTCTGCCCCAGAAGGGAAGGTATCTTTTATAATGTAAAAATGGTGATGAAATAGAGATCTGCTTTTACTGGTTAAAAATGTTCATTAATCATAATTTCTCATCCACCTATTGCTCTTCTCCTCAGGAACTGAAGATGGAATGAGCCTTATCTTGGTCTATGTGTAAATACATCTCTTGTCATTTTTCTGCCACTGACACATATGCATCCCCCCCCATTTTCTTCCTAAGTCTATCTGGATTGACTAGGTACCCTAAAATAGCAAACAAATTATTTGCTTTGAATTTTTTAAATAAATTTATTTATTTATTTTTGGCTGTGTTGGGTCTTTGTTGCTGCACATGGGCTTTCCTCTAGTTGCCGCGAGTGGGGGCTACTCTTTGTTGTGGCGCAGGCCTCTCATTGTGGTGGCCTCTCTTGTTGAGGAGAACGGGCTGTAGGCACACGGGCTTCAGTAGTTGTGGCAAGTGGGCTCAGTAGTTGTGGCACACGGGCTCAGTAGTTGTGGTTCGCGGGCCCTAGAGCGCAGGCTCACTAGTTGCGGTGCATGGGCTTAGTTGCCCCGCGGCATGTGAGATCTTCCCAGACCAGGGCTTGAACCCGTAACCCTTGCATTGGCAGGTGGATTCTTAACCACTGTACCACCAGGGAAGCCCCTGCTTTGAATTTTCAAATTGAATTTCCTACAGTTAAATACTGGCTTAAGGAATGGAGAATTGTTTTGGTTATGAATTTTCTAGTGTTTCCAAGTTTGTTTCAGTTTCCAGACTTCTTGAAATTTTAAAATAAAGCATATTAAAACACTATGATACCTTAATTAATTTAGTAATTCTTATACAAAGATCGTATGTATTTACATATCATAACATACTATCTCTCAGTTGCTTAGGCTTCTAGGCTAAAACCCTCACTTCAGGTATATTTATGGTATTCTTAGCAGTTTGGGCCTAAGTGGGAAACAAAGTACTTGCAAGGGTATAAATGAATATACACTGTATGCTTTAATTCAGTATTTCCAAAGTTTCAGCCATTGTATCATACCTTTATAACTTTCTTCATATTTGCATGTCACCTATAACATTATTTACCTGATATTTTTCCTTAAATCATTCTCTGTTTAAATTTGCCTGGTCTTAAGCAATAATACCTTGAAAGCAGCAATTTTGATATGCATGTTATATTATTTTCTATATTTAAAAATACATATGTAATAAATAAAATGAAAAATGTTCATCCAAGTATCACCTAAAATTATATTATCAAGTGGGAGGTGACCACACTTTGGGAATACATTCCCATAAAGCTGTGAATGGTATCCTGCTATTTCTTCTTCTGGAAAGACTGTATGTTGGTATTTACTATCATATATGTTGATGACACAATTTCTTTCCTTGCAGTTTAATTAAAACTATACGCAAAACTCTACAGGACCTTGAAAAAGCTATTAAGGGCGTGGTTGTCATGGATTCTGCTTTGGAGGCACTCTCTGGCAGTCTGCTTGTTGGAAAGGTTCCAGAAATATGGGCCCAACGATCATACCCAAGTCTTAAACCCCTAGGAAGTTACATCACAGACTTTCTAGCCCGGCTGAACTTTTTACAGGTTAAAAATTATATATAATATATATATTATAATGTGTATATTATTTCATTTTTGGGGGGATACTAGAAGAGATACTAGAAATTGGCTGTGGTCACTTGAATGTCTCTGAGTTAGATGAAATGGATTAGTAGTTTCATGGTAATCTAACCAAAATTTTAGAATATTGAAAATTACACACATTTCAAAGTACTAAGTAGAAAATTAAAATTTTATTTTACCCAAACCCAAGTAATATGTGACATTTATATTTTTGAAGATTCACAACTTGATCTTGTGATTTTCCTACTGATGGTAAATCACAAAAAGAGCCTGAGGCTTGGATTTATCAATAATTGGCCATTATCTAGAAATCAGTGCTTCTTATCTCTTATCTCATAAAACCAGGGAAAAGATGGGTGCTTTGAAATCTCCGAACCCTTCACCCTGCAATCTCATACATAAAGGATGTGTAAGGCAGCACACTCTTTTTCCTCCGCAACTCCTCCGCTTGCCCCCATCCTATGGTTGATGCTTATGTGAGGAGAGTGGGTGGGGAGAGCCCCCAAAATACATTTTGGAAATTCACATAGGTATATGACCTCTCAGTGTTCAATTGCCCTTTTATTATACAAACCCTTTATTTGTTTCACTATAGAAGCTAATAATAAAATAACCCTACTTGTGAAGATGTGGAAAGATAGGCTTTCTCATACATTGCTTTTTAATTTTTGCCAATCTGATAGGTCAACCATAGCTTTGTTTCAATTTGAGTTTCTTTGATTATTAGTGAGTCTGTGCTTCTTTTGGTATGTGTGTTTGCTGTTTGTGTTCTCTCCTGTGAATTGCCTATTCATCTCCTAGGCCGATTTTTCATGGGACTATTTTTGTTTGTTTTTATTTTTTTATAAAATTTTTAAAGGTTACTTTCCATTTACAGTTATTACAAAATATTGGTTTTATTCCTCACATTGTACAATACATCCTTTAGCCTATCTTACACCCAGTAGTTTGTGCTTCCCACTCCTCCACCCCTACATTGCACTCCCACACTGGTAACCACTAGTTTTTTCTCTATATCTGTGAGTCTGCTTCTTTTTGCTGTATATACTAGTTTGTTGTATTTTTTAGGTTCCGCATATAAGTGACATCATAAAGTATTTGTCTTTCTCTGTCTGACTTATTTCACTTGGAGAGCATAATGCCCTCCAAGTCCACCCATGTTTCTTCAAATGGCAAAAGTTCATTCTTTTTAATGGCCAAGTAGTATTCCATTGTATATATATATACCACATCTACTTTATCCATTCATCTGTCGATGGACTCTTAGGCTGCTTCCATATATTACAATTGTAAATAATGCTACTATGAACATTGGGGCACATGTATCTTTTCAAATTAGTGTTGCTTTTTTCCCGATATATATCTGAGACTGGAATTGCTGGGTAATATGTTAGTTCTATTTTTAGTTATTTGAGAAACCTCCATATTCCACAATGCCTGCAACAAGTTACATTCCCACCAAGAGTGTACAAGGGTTCGTTTTTGTCCACATCCTTGCCAGCATTTGTTATATGTGTTCATTTTGATGATAGCCATTCTGACAGGTGCAGGGCAATATCTCGTGTGTGTGTGTGTATGTTTTTTAACATCTTTATTTGAGTATAATTGCTTTACAATCATGTTAGTTTCTGCTGTATAACAAAGTGAATCAGCTATACATATACATATATCCCCATATCTCCTCCCTCTTGTGTCTCCCTCCCACCCTCCCTATCCCACCCCTCTAGATGGTCATAAAGCACTGAGCTGATCTCCCTGTGCTCTACAGCTGCTTCCCACTAGCTATCTATTTTACATTTGGTAGTGTATATATCTCATTGTGGTTTTGATTTGCATTTCCATGATGATTAGCAATGTTGAGCATCTTTCCATGTGCCTGTTGGCCATCTGCATTTCCTCTATGGAAAAATGTCTGTTCAGTTCTTCTGCCCATATTTTAATTGGGTTGTTTTGTTTTGTTTTGTTTTGTTTTTTGATGTTGAGTTGTATGAGCTATTTATATATGTTGGATATTAATCCCTTATTGGTCATATCATTTGCAAATATTTTCTCTCATTCAGTAGGTTGTCTTTTCATTTTGTTGATGGTTTCCTTTGCTGTGCAAAAGCTTTTAAGTTTAATTAGGTCCTATTTGTTTATTTTTGCTTTTATTCCCTTTACTTTAGGAGACAGATTCAGAAAAAATATTGCTGTGATTTATGTGAAAAAGTGTTCTGCCTATGTTTTCCTCTAGAAGTTTTATACTGTCTGGTCTTACATTTAGGTTTTTAATGTATTTTGAGTTTATTTTTTATATGATGTTAGAGAATGTTCTAATTTCATTCTTTTACATGTAGCTGTCCAGTTTTCCCAACACCACTTATTGAAGAGCCTGTCTTTTCTCCATTGTATATTCTTGCCTCTTTTGGTGTAGATTAATTGACCATAAGTGTATGGGTTTATTTCTGGGGTCTCTGTCCTGTTCCATTGATCTATGTGTTTGTTTTTGTGCCTGTACCATACTGTTTTGATTACTGTACCTTTGTAGCATAGTCTGAAGTCAGGGCTCTTGATTCCTCCAGCTCTGTTCTTCTTTCTCAAGATTGTTTTGGCTCTTCAGGGTCTTTTGTGTTCCATATAAATTTTAAAATTATTTGTTCTTGTTCTGTGAAAAATGCCATTGGTATTTTGATAGGGATTGCGTTGAATCTGTAGATTACTTTGGGTAGTATGGTCATTTTAACAATATTAATTCTTCCAATCCAGGAACATGGTCTATCTTTCCATCTGTTTGTGTCATCTTCAATTTCTTTCATTAGTGTCCTAAAGTTTTCAAAGTACAGGTCTTTTGCCTTGTTAGGTACGTTTATTGCTAGCTTTCTTGTCCTTTTTGATGTGATGGCAAATGGGATAGTTTCCTTAATTTCTCTTTTTGATACTTTGTTGTTACTGTATAGAAATGCAACAGATTTCTGTGTATTAATTTTGTATCCTGCAGCTTTACTGAGTTCATTGATGAGCTCTGGTAGTTTTTTGGTGGTGTCTTTAGAATTTTCTATGTATAGTATCATGTCATCTGCAAACAGTGATAGTTTTACTTCCTCCTTTACAATTTGGATTCCTTTTATTTCTTTTTCTTCTTTGATTGCTGTGGCTAGGACTTCCAAAACTATACTGAGTAAAAGTGGTGAGAGTGGGCATCCTTGTCTTGTTCCTGATCTTAGAGGAAATGCTGTCAATTTTTCACTGTTGAGTATGAGGTTTGCTGTGGGTTTGTATATGGCCTTTATTATGTTGAGGTATGTTCCCTCTATGCCCGCTTTCTGGAGAGTTTTTATCATAAATGGATCCTGAATTTTATCAAAAGCTTTTTCTCTATTGAGATATCATATGGTTTTTATTCTTCAGTTTGTTAATATGGTGTATCACATTGATTGATTTGCAGATATTGAAAAATCCTTGCAACCCTGGGATAAATCCCACTTGATCATTGTGTACGATCCTTTTAATGGACTTGGTTTGATAGTATTTTGTTGAGGATTTTTGCAAATATGTCCATCAGTGATATTTGCCTTTAATTTTCTTCTTTTTTGTGTGTGGTGGCTTTGTCTGGTTTTGGTATCGGGATAATGCTGGCCTCATAAAATGAGTTCAGAAGTGTTCCTTCTGCAATTTCTTGGAATAGTTTCAGAAGAACAGGTGTTAACCCTTCTCTAAATGTTTGGTAGAATTTCCCTGTGCAGTCATCTGGTTCAGGACTTTTGTTTGTTGGAAGTTTTTAAATTACTGATTCAATTTCATTACTGGTAACTTGTCTGTTCATATTTTCTATGTCTTCCTGGCTCAGTCTTGGGAGATTGTACCTTTCTAAGAATTTGTCCATTTCTTCTAAGTTGTCCATTTTATTGGCATATAATTGCTCGTAGTAGTCTCTTATGAGCCTTTGTATTTCTGTGGAATCGGTTGTACCTTCTCCCTTTTCATTTCTGATTTTATTGATTTGGGCCCACTCCCTTTTTTCCTTGATGAGTCTGGCTAAAGGTTTATCAATTTTGTTTATCTTTTCAAAAAAACAGCTTTTAATTTAATTGATTTTTTTTCTATTTTATTTTTTTTTAGTCTCTATTTCATTTATTTCTGCTCTGACCTTTGTGATTTCTTTTCTTCTATTAACTCTGGGTTTTGTTTGTTCTTCTTTCTCTAGTTCCTTTAGGTGTAAGGTTAGGTTGTTTATTTGAGATTTTTCTTGTTTCCTGAGGTAAGCTTGTATCTCTATAAACTTCCCTCTTAGAACTCCTTTTGCTGCATCCCGTAAGTTTTGGATTGTTGTGTTTTCATTTTCATTTGTCTCTATGTGTTTTTTTATTTCCTCTTTGATTTGAATTGCCTCTTCACCTCCTAGGCCCATATGTCTTTGAAAATTTTTTTAAATTTAATTTATAGGAGCTTTTTATGTAGATTATACACTTAACAAAAGAATCAGAATATAAGGGGGTTTTTTACATTAAAAATTTTTTTAATTTATTTTTTGGCTGCGTTGGGTCTTCATTGCTGTGTGTGGGCTTTCTCTAGTTGGGCGAACAGGGGCTACTCTTCATTGCGGTGTGCAGGCTTCTTGTTGCAGTGGCTTCTCTTGTTGCAGAGCACAGCCTCTAGGCATGCGGGCTTCAGTAGTTGCAGCACAGGGGCTCAGTATTTGTGGCTCATGGGCTCTAGAGGACAGGCTCAGTAGTTGTGGTGCACGGGCTTGGTTGCTTCATGGCATGTGGGATCTTCCTGGACCAGGGATTGAACCCATGTCCCCTGCATTGGCAGGTGGATTCTTAACCACTACACCACCAGGGAACCCCCTATAAGTGTTTAGGCTCTAGAAGAGTTGCCACTTACTAGCCTCAGTTTCCTCATCCATAAAGTGGGTACTTTTATCTCATATGGTAACAGTTATAGGCATTCAGTAAATGTGAACTATTCTTTCATAAAATCCAGAAATTGTTTAATTTTTCCAAATGCTTTTTTAGCACTTATTGCTGATGATGTGATTTTTTTTCTTTTTTAGCTTATTATTGTGTTGAATTATATCACTAGATTTCCAAGTGTGAAACCATCCTTGTGTTCCTAGAAAATCCTTCTTGATCAATGGTTCTTTATTCTTTTAATGTTTTAATCTATTCCGTTTGGATATTTTTAGAGCTTTTGATATACATTATGTAATCACCCTACGTAAAAATTAGGCAATTGTAGGCCTATCAGTAGTGAATATGATGGGGCTTCCCTGGTGGCGCAGTGGTTGAGAGTCCGCCTGCCGATGCAGGGGACATGGGTTCAATCCCTGGTCCAGGAAGATCCCACATGCCATGAAGTGGCTAGACCTGTGAGCCATGGCCACTGAGCCTGCGCGTCTGGAGCCTGTGCTCCGCAGCGGGAGAGGCAGCAGCGGTGGGAGCCCCACATACCACAAAACAAAACAAACAAACAAAAATAGTGAATGTGAGTGCCTGTTTTTCAGTAATTAGTGTTCTCCTTTTTAATCTTTGCTAATTTAATAGGTGAGAGTATGTGCACCTGTGCGATTTCTAGCCAACATGTCTATGACATGTGTTTGACTTCTTCTTGTATGTACCAGCCTCTTTCTGTCCCTTATCAAAAGCATCTGACATATAGTTAATTCCATCCTCCCCTTGACATAATATTGCTTTTTTTCATTTCCTAAACTTTTCTGAAATTTTAACTGGAAGTGCTTACATTTCTCGTATACTGCTTTGTTCCTGAAGGGCCTTGAAGAGTCTTTAGCTTGGTCCCCTAGAGGGGTCTTGGCATGGTGCCAGCTAGAATCATATCCAGGACAAATTTCCTTTGTTTTTATTGTTAATATAAAGTTCATATCAAACTCTCTACTTTCCGAAATTGGCTTTCCCCTTGGAATCATTCTGTTTGAATGAGAAAGGAAAATCTCACTCATTATTGGGCATGTTTATCATCCTTCACCACAAATCTTCCCCTGAATGGATCTTCCCCATTGTTTTCTTACCCTTGCAGAAGCTGTACAGTTTTCCCATCATCTTTCTCTCTCCTGGACTCTTGACTTTACCTCCTAATGATTCTTAGAGTTAACAAATTAAACAAATTTAGTCATCTGGAGTTTTTTCTTCTTTCCTCATTTCTCTCTCACTGCTCACCCTACTTACCTTCCCTTCCTCCTGTTTGTGCCTTTTTTTTTTTTTTTTAAGCTTTTTGCACACTGGCTGGAATCTCAGATTAAATCTGGGATCTGACACTTAGTATCTGTGTCACTTTGAGCAAGATACTCATCTTTCTACACCTCAGTTTCCTCATCAGTAAAATGGGAGGAATAATTCCTCACTGAATTATTTCATGGACTAAATGAGGTGATGCATGTAAATTACTTAGCACCTACACGGTATGCACTAAGCACTCAGTAAATGGTAGCTGATTCAGAGATTGTATGTAAGTAGCTGACCCAGACACTCATGACATTCTTGGCTAAATGAAGCCCTGGAGTGAGCAAGGGAATGTTCTATACACTTGCCTCTGGGTTCTTATAGCTTTCTTGTGCATGGTACTAGTTCTGCCTGGTTTGTACCCTTGTCAAGCTCCATCTCTTTCTCTTCTTCTTCTTGATCTCACAGCTTGTACTGTTACAACATCTCCAGCAGTGGTTTGTTCTCTTCTTCCCAGGGAGCAAAGCTGGCTTCTCCCCATAGTGTGCTGCTCACTCAGAGACAAAGTTCGTTTTGTCAATTCATCTGTTCATTCAAATGTGAATTGAGACCCACTTTGTCTAAAGCGCTTTGTTGCTGGATAAAGTTGCCAGGTTACCTTCAAGTTGCCAGTAGCCTACAGGAAGGTAATCTGTGTATATAAGAAAAAGCTAAGAGCAACATATAAGATGCTCTGGGAATTCAAAGAAGAGAGAGAGTTCTTTTAACTTAGGAAAGCAGAGTTTGTTTATTGGATGAGGTAGCATTTGAGCTGGTCTAAATGATGAATGGTTTTGGATACTGCAAATAAAGGAAGAGGACTTAAGAGACAGCTGTAGGATGAAAGGCACTATATCATGTAGGATTGATTCTGTTGTAAAAATTTTGGCATAAGCAAAAATTAAGTTTGTTCCCTCATGTAATTGAAAAAGCCAGGGAGTAAAGTGACTCCAGGCAGCATTTGGCCTAGGGTACAAATGTGGTTGCCTGATCCTGGCTTCTTGCACTTCTCTCAGCTCCAGTCTCTGTGGGTTAACTCCATTCTCAGTTAGGTTCTTGTCTGATGGTAGCAGGATAGCAACAGCAACTCTGGCCTTACATCCACAAAACTTCAAAGAGTTTAGAGTGAATCTTTTCCCCAAAAGTCCCAGCAAAAGTCTACATCTCTGGCTTTGATTGGGTCACATGTCCATTCCTGAATCAGTCACTATGACTGCAGGTATGATCAGCTAGGCATGAATGACATGCCCACTTCCAGAAGGTGCATTTCCACCACCAGAAGTGTTTCGATTCAAAGTGTAGGAGGGTTCATCCTCCAGAGGGATATAAGAGTAGTGCCACTTTAAGATAAGCAGAAAAAACAACAGATGTCCACCCAGTGCAAAGAGACCACCAAAAGTTCATTCTGATTAGAATGTAAGATGTTTAAAGGGGAACTAAAAGGGATGGATCTATAAATACAATTTGGGGCCAGGTTGTGAAGTATCTTGAATAGGAGACCAAGATGTTTTAGACTTTAATTTGGTAGGGTAGTAGTAGATTGCTGAAGAATTAAAGATGTTAAAACTTGATCTAAACCATGCATGGAGAAGTGTACTCTTACAGCATCATTATAGATGTACTGAGCAGACAGAGGGAAGAAACAAGAAGAGGTACACATGATACAGAAAGAAGGCCAGGATATCTAACCTGGAGCAGGGATAGTGGGTGTGGAGGCAGGGAGTTTAAGAGGATTAAGGAACTGGAACCAACACATGAGGGCTATAGTTAGACAATGCATAAGTTGTCTAAAGATGTTTGCTTTTTTTTTAAAATACATTTATTTATTTTATTTATTTATTTTTGGCTGAGCCGGGTTTTCGTTGCTGTGTGCAGGCTTTCTCTAGTTGCGGCGAGCAGGGGCTACTCTTCATTGTGCATGAGCTCCTCATTGTGGTGGCTTCTCTTGTTGAGGCACACGGGCTGTAGGTGTGCAGGCTTCAGTAGTTGTGGCTTGCAGGCTTTAGAGCGCAGGCTCAGTAGTTGTGGCACAGGGGCTTAGTTGCTCTGCAGCATGTGGGATCTTCCCCGGCCCGGGCTCGAACCCGTGTCCCCTGCATTGGCAGGCGGATTCTTAACCAGTGTGCCACCAGGGAAGCCCCAAGATGGTTGCTTTTGAGTGGTATTTTTTTTTCTCTCTTCAGTTGAGTGGTATTAAGTAATGTAATAAACCCTCAAATAATTTACATTTGCCTTTTTGCAGAAGATTTGAATCTTTCAAATTTTGTTTTATTCAGGTTAATGTTAAGTTTAGTTTGAATTTTCCAAGAAGAGTAACTAGAAGGGATAAAAGGTAGAAAGGCCAAGATAGGTTGTGTGTTTGGTGTCAAGAAAGAGAGTCCTGTGATGGAAAGTGTGGGCAACCTACACAAAAACCAGAATCAGGAATTGTATGTCAGGTGATTCTTAAGTTGAAAAATGAACATAATGCATTTTTTTTTTCCTTTATAGGACTGGTATAATTCAGGAAAACCTCGTGTGTTTTGGCTCTCAGGTTTCTTTTTCACCCAAGCCTTTTTAACTGGAGCGATGCAGAATTATGCCAGAAAATATACCATCCCTATTGATTTACTAGGATATGAATTTGAGGTACAATAAACTTCTTAAACTCCAGAGTATATCATTACATCAAAGGCATGTATTTAAGCAAGGAGGATATGGGGAATTCATATTTTTATAGCCCATTACAAACAATTCTACTTCTTTCCATTCTTTGTGTTCATGAAGAAAGTATATAATATTTGTCTTGCTATCTTTATGAGAGAATTTTTATGTATCTCAATATTCAATTCAAATAATCTAAGGCTGTTTTTCTATCTTAGCAAAAAATTAATATGAGGTACAGTAAAACCATATAAAATATGTCAAAAGGAATTGTATTATATATTTTTAGATTTACATTTTACTGAAAAAGTCTTACAGTTTAAGAAGCTATTATATGGAGGAGTTTCCCTGAATATGTTCTGAAGATTTAGCTACTGCTTTCTTTATGAGACAGAGTTGTCTAGGGAGGAAATCATTGCTAGTGTGTGCTTCTGCCTTCAGGTTATTTCTTCTGATACATCTGAGGGAACACCAGAAGATGGCGTTTATATCCATGGATTATATCTGGATGGAGCACGCTGGGACAGAACAAGGTCAGTAGTTTCAACTGCAAAGACCTATTCAGTTGTAGCTGAATCATGGGTGAGATAAGCTGTCTGCTACCTTTCCCCGCTGCCATCCCCCTCAACCAAAAGACTTCTAGAGAATATGACAAGTAATAAATAATATCAGAATTCTTGCCATAAATCATTACTCAGGCTCGGACAGTTAATGAGTGAGTAATTTCAGCTTCTGAGCAATTTTGAGTTAATATTTCAATGGTCTTACTAGCAGAAAAGTTAGTTGAAATTATTTTCTTTCTTCTGTTTTATAACAGTTACGTTCTGTTTGGTAATGTGTAGGAGCACCTCAGTTTCAAACAGTTTATAGTAAAGTTCCCATTTCTCCTGGTGAATGGAAAACTTTTTCTTGCATTTTGATGACATAATAAGTACATATTTTAAATAAATACTGAATTTCCAGCTTAGGAAACTAAACAGTGCATATGTGTGTGCGTATACACACACACACACACACACACACACACACACACACACACACACACAGACATACGAGAAAGGGAAAGATTATTTCTCTTGAAGCCCTGCTCTTCAACAATCCATTACTAAGCATAATCTTTTATTTCCAGAGTCAGGGTTACACTTTGCTCTCAAGGGAGGGTTAAAGCCCAAGGCAGGGAAAGTCACTTAAGAAGGAGCATGAAGGTGGTTTTACAGAGATGGTTCTAAGACAGTGATATGAGGAGATTTAGCTGCACATGGTTCATTTGATTATTTCTCTTTTCATTTTCATCATTCTGCTGACGTTTCTCTTAACTTACATTTCCTTATATATGTATTCATCTTTTCATCCCTTTCTTCCCTCCTCTTGCAAGCAAACAAGCAAGCAAAGAAACAAACAATGTAGCATAGGGAAAATAAACCACATTTTCTAGATAGATAGATCTGTGTTTGAATCCTCATGCTGGCATTTAAGAGCTGTGTTACTGTGAGAAAAGTACTCAATCTCTCTGAGCTTCCTTCCACTGTTCATCTGTGAAATAGGATTAGAAATGGGGACAAGACTATTGGGAAGGTTAAATGTGACAGCATAGTGTCTGCCTCATGGACAGTGCTTTTAAAATGGCAGGAATTGATATTTGTCCACTGTGTGACACATTGCCTTTCCATATTTTTCTTCTGTTTCCCTCGATTCTTCATTGCCTCTCCCTTGGTTTTGTTTGGTTTTGTTTTTACATTTCTTTTCCTGCATATCTCTGGTCCTCTCTTGTATTAAAAGCCAATAGCTAAGTAGCAATTTCTAAGATGCAAATTTTATTTTATTTCTATTAAACATCTGTCAATTTCTCTTCACAGCGGATTGCTTGCCGAACAGTACCCCAAACTTCTGTTTGACCTGATGCCCATAATATGGATAAAACCAAGTAAATATATTTCTAACAGAACTTTGTAGAGTTTTAGGAAAGATAATGATAGATATTATAACTGCTTCCCCAAATAAGTCTCTGTTCAAACCTATTAAGATTTTGTTCAATTATAGTAAATAGTGACAATGTTTACAATGGAAATATATTGTTCCCCCTTTTTGGGTTGCATTTATATTATTTTAGGAATATTATTCTGCCTCTTTTTGCTCTTAACCCATGGGGTATAATGTTTCTTTTGCCCCTCCCCTACACTTCTCCTTTTTCAGTCTAGAGCTTCCCATCAATATTTTGATTCTGAAGTGCCTTTGCATACCTCTCAGAGACACAAATAGGCTTGACACAGTCTCCAGCTAGTGACTAGAGTTTTCTGGCTATAAGAAACTCCTAGGCCTAGGAGCCAGCCAGGTGCCCCAAGGTACAGATGTTGCAAGCCACACGGGGTGGAGGCCAATTTTGCCCCCTTGGGAAACCTACTTGTTCCTTCCCTCCTTCTGCAATCATTTCCCCACCGAATCTGAACAATTGAAGCTCATTCTTTTGTTTTTTCTTTCTTCTCTATTTTTTAATTCTCAAATAACTATAAATGAAAAATTTATAAATTACCCAATCACCACTCAACCCATGAAGCATTTTTTATTATTAAAGCTGTTCATTTATAACTATGACAAATGTGGCCTCAGTTTAGAAAGATTCCTAATATCTCATATCTGGCTTTTCAAGGATTGTGTATAGATTCTTTCTGTGAGTAGGTAAGAGTTGGTATATTTTTCTTAGTAATAACTTGCTGAAAACAAATAGTAACTTCAGCTTCTAATTTATGGATTTCTTGTATTAGAGCTCTAAGCAGCTGTGTTTCTCTTTCTGCATCTCCTCTGTTACCTATGCTGTATCTTATTCCTTCTTCCCTAATTTCTCCTTCTCTCCCAAGTCCTCTTGAGTGTTTTCATACCTGCTAAGTGATCAGGTCTTTAAAATCAATTCCTGTCCTCCAGACCTAGAATCATGCACCGTATGAAATCATTTACCTTGTTTCACAACCATAATTATATGCCAACTGTAAAAACACAACAATAATAACTTTAAAATGTTCAATATCATAATCATGATCTTAGATTTAGTAGTGGTCATTTTATTACAAGATAAATAGGTGTTCTTTTAGTACCAGTGGCTGTTTTCCTTTTATCAAATGAATATATTTCCTTTTTCTTCAAGCTAAAAAGTCTCAGATTGTGAAGTCGAATGCTTATGTCTGTCCTCTTTACAAGACAAGTGAACGTAAAGGAACTCTTTCCACCACAGGACATTCGACTAATTTTGTCATTGCAATGTTATTGAAAACAGACCAACCCACTCGGCACTGGATCAAACGTGGGGTTGCTCTGCTTTGTCAGTTGGATGACTAAACTGGACAAATTAAGAAAACATCTGAAAGAAGTTTAAAAAAATTGCCTTCACTTACTTGAAAATATATATATTATAAAACCCCAGTATCTTGGTGTAATTCTTTTAAATAATCTTTGTCTTTGTTCTTCTCCCTGATGTACCAGTCTCAGTTGGAGCACTGCCTTCCACATGGACTCGCAAGGTCACAGACATCTGTGGAAGAAAAACATGAAAAGAAATGTGGAAAATCTTTGAGACTTTTTATTTAGTTCCTCTTTTTACTCTGATATATATGTGAAAAACAGATTTAGGAAGACTGGATAAAATTTAACTAATATCAGAAATTATCTGTTTCACAAGTGTTAAGTCATTTCATCAGCTTCAGTAATAATTTCCACTCACCTATGCGAAGTGATTATACACAAACATTTCAAATACATAAATAAATTGTAAATAAGGAAAATGTTGAAACAATTTCAGAATGAAACCCCTTTCTTCATACTTTTAAAACGTTAGTTCCATTTCTCACAGTACCCCTGTGACAAGGAAAGGAAACGCAAAGCAGTGAATTGACATGCAAAGGCAGTGAGATGACTGGAGGGAAATCCTACACACTGGAGGTGGTATCATGCTTCTTGGCATCTGCTTCATATTTAATTGGAAATGCCAAGTGGGCTCTTTGTTATTTTTAGTAGTTGTTATTCTTATTATTTAGTATGCACTTATCGTATTAGTGTATATTAACAATTTTTAAACATTTCAACAAAATAAAATTATGTCAAAATTTTATTATCTTGTTTTTATTATCTTATTTTATTATCTTTTATTCCTTCCTTAGGATTCCCTGGACATTTTAGGCCGCAGCTGTGTAATCCAAAGAAAATGTAGGTGCAGCATCCCAGTGAATCAGGACCATTGGGACAGTCACTTTTGATAATTCAGTCAGTGCAAAATGTTTGGCCTCTCTTAAGTAGAAAATTGATTCTGGTTTGTAGTGTCTATGTGCATGAGCCCTAAGAGAACGAATTCACTTCATATGGCCAACCTCCTGCAAAAGCATTTTATTCCAGAAATAGAATGTTTAATCTTTTAAATTTAATGAATACAGCAGTGAAAAAAAGAGATCATGTTTTCAAACAGAGCTAAACCACATATAAAAAACAGGGAGAATGTGCCAGACTGTCTTATGATCAAGTATTTATAGTAAAGCTATTAATGGAATGGTCACTACACGGGAGTGGAGATCCTAAATATAAATGAAAATTCTGATGTGCTAATCCTTAACAGTGAAAACTTCAGTGCTGTCCTAAAGGATATAATAAAAGGTAAAAAGTCTTTGGTATGTGATCAAACCTATTCTATACTAAAACTGAAATGTTCTTTTAAAACCATTGAGATGTTGCCTAGTAAAATATATCGGGGGTATTTTTCCCACTATTCCTGTTACATGTTATGAGAATACATTTATTCCTATAACATGTTTATTTTTAGTATTTACTAACTAAATAAAATATTATTTTCAGCATTATACTCCCTGCGTGTAGGAAAGATATTCTTTGGAGTGAGAGCTACAATTAATGAGAAAAACTCATAAGCCAAGTTTAAAATAGATTGATATGAACATTTTCATAGTTACAGTGGCACTGACCTAAGTTTTATATGAAAGGTTGTGTTTCCTGAATAAGCTTTAAGTAGATGGCTGCTCATGGAAAACTTCTAATTTATGTTGAATCTGTGTCAGTTCAGAAAACTGTTTGGGTTTTCAAAAATTTTTTAAATGAATATTTTGTGTTCTAAATTTTGCACTTTTTCATTTATCAATCCTATTAATTTTTTAGTTTTCTGAATTTCATTTATAATTTTAATCAGTTGATAATCTTTCACAACTGGAAAAATATTTTTAATTCATTTTGACTTTAAAGTAAATCTGTCTGCATTTCACATGGATAATTACACCAATGATGAAGACATAGATGATGAGTTTGACACCCAGCTCATCATTCAACAGAGTTTACAGGATATTCACAAGCCGGAAACTACACAGCAGTCACCTGAAGATGAGAGGTAATGGTATCTCACTGGCAACATAGTATAAGTATTCAACAGTTAAGCCTTGTCATAAGCACCGATGCTAGTGTTGTGACAAAAACAGAAGAGAGGGTCAGAATCCAAGGAGCTGAATATCTATGAGACTTGATATGTGACCAGACAGGAGAAATTTGGAAATAATTCAGAATTTAATCAGGCAGTAAAGAAAATAATAGCCAGGACATGGAAGCAACCTAAATGTTCATCAACAGAGGAGTGGATAAAGAAGATGTGGCACATATATACAATGGAATACTACTCAGCCATAAAAAGTAATGAAATTGGGTCATTTGTAGAGACATGGATGGACCTAGAGACTGTCACACAGAGTGAAGTAAGTCAGAAAGAGAAAAACAAGTATCGTATATTAACGCACGTATGTGGAATCTAGGAAAATGGTATCAGTGACCTTATTTGCAAAGCAGAAATACAGACATAGACATAGAGAACAAATGTATGGATACCAAAGGGGAAGGGGGTGGGGAGGGAGGAATTGGAAGACTGGGATTGACACATTGATATTATTGATACTATGTATAAAATAGACAACTGATAGGAACATACTTTATAGCACAGGGAACTCTACCTAATGCACTGTGGTAACCTAAATGGGAAAGAAGTCCAAAAAGGAGGGGATATCTGTATGTATATGGCTGATTCATTTTGTAGTGCAGTGGAGGCTAACACAACATTGTAAAGCAACCATACTCCAATAAAAATTAATTTTAAAAAAGAAAGAAAATAGTTGGAGGAGGTTACTAGCAAATATGGGTGAGGAGAGGCAGATGAGAAATCAGAAAGAAGAAATACATGAGGAAATGTAAGACTAGAGAACACTAATGCATCTTGTCTTTGGGGAGCTAAGGAAATGCATAAATCCAACCAAGACACAGAAACCTTAGTAGGGTAAAGTCTTTAATCTACTCAAATCAAAAGGAGTAATTATGTAAACTTAAACCCAGAAGAGACTAACCCCTTCTGAAGGGTGTGAACTCAGAGTTCTGGTATGACAACACTAGAAAAGGACCCCATGGATCCCTCAGTGGAGTAAGAGAATTGCCCTGGATATGGGCTGTCTGCGGCCAAGCACAGCTAGTCAAATGCTCTCTGGGTGATCAGCAACTTCAAGTCCATGAGTAGTTACAATTATTTTTCAGGGGTATTAAACCCATTTGCTTGGGGTGGTGACCTCTATTTGCCTGATGGAGGTAAAACTGGATAAATGTGTTTTAACCCCAAGAGATTTTGTAATTAAATACAGAGATGTTGGAGTATATCAAACCTACAGTATTTTTTTTTTAAGTAACATACTCATGGAGTGATCACTGTGTGCCACACTATTCTGAGCATTTCATAAATATGTATTAACTCATTTAAATTCTAGTTCTCGTTACCTCTCTATGTGGTCGGTACTATTATTTTCCCCATTTAGAGATGAGGCGACTGAGGCATAGCATAGAGAAATTAAATGACTTACCCAAGGTCACAGAGCTAGTAAGTAAAGAGCCAGGCAGCCTGGCTTCAGAGTCTGCATTCTTTACTACACTATTCCTACACTTTTATGTTAAATTTAGGAATAATCTTTAAATAGTTAAAAGTTTTGTAAAGAAATTGGATTTCATTGGGTTACCTGTTGTATTAACCTTGTGATTAAACCTTGTGATTAACTTTGAAGTCATGATTTTAGGTTGAAAGGCTTAAGAGATTTTGATTAAGAGTACTGAAATGTTTCAAAGAAATTAAAATTGACTACAGTTATAAATTTCAGTCATTAGACTTGCAAGAATTGTATGATACTTAGCAAGGCTTACTGATTTGATCAGGCACTTAAAGGAATTAGGAAAATAGAACATACTTGAGACAGGAGCAGTAAAGCCCACCACCACCAAAAGATGTCCAAGTCCTAATCCCCAGAACCTGTGGATATGTAACCTTACATGGCAATGGAGAATTAAGGCTGCAGACGGAATTAAGGTTGCTAATCAGTTGACTTTAAGATAGGGAGATTGACTAAATTTTAAGTAGGACCGATTGTCTAAGGGAATTTATTGTTTTCAAGCTGGGTTCATTGAATAATCAAAGAAAAAGGGAAGGTGACAATCCTTATTTACTAGATTTAAATATAATATAAGATTTATAAGTTGAGCTTTAAAACTTTAAATATTTTAATAAAAATATTACTTAAAAAAACTGCTAATTGTGTTTTTTGAATACAGATTCTGATCATGAATATTTTTTAAAACTTACACCATGATTATTTACTATTTTTTTAAATAATAATTTTTGCTGGAATCATTGACATTATAGAGTGGCCATTTAAATTTTACCATGTGACAGTGTGACATTTCAGTCCTAGGCATGTTTGATTGAGTTCAGCAGACACTGATTGAAGGCTAACTGTAATCCAGGCTCTCAAAGTTCTTGCCCTAAAGAAGCTGATGAGGGAAGACACATGGGAGGGGAGTTTCCCTGGAACACATTAAGGGCCATACTACGTTTTCTTTTTCTTTTTTTTTTCCTAAATATATATACATATATCTTTTATTTATTTATTTCTTGAAACATCTTTATTGGAGTATAATTGCTTTACAATGGTGTGTTAGTTTCTGCTTTATAACAAAGTGAATCAGTTATACATATACATATGTTCCCATATCTCTTCCCTCTTGTGTTTTGAAGTATTTCTATTATGCCTCAGTCATTGCCTCATATGAGTTCATTCCTGGTTAACTACTATTGCCTTTACCCTTTCCTTTTGTTTTATCAAATGCCTTAGTTTTTTCCTCAGTTTTGGAATTACATTCATGTTTTTTCTCTGCAGCTTTTTGATTGCAGACTGTAAGAGGATAGTTGAAACAATAGAGACAGTTAAGTACTCTTCCTATTCTATCCCCTTCAACTTGTGGTAAGATGTGATGGTGACAACTGGTAGCATTTCCCCTCTAAGTTCAGTAAGCCTAGAAGCAGGATCTCCCAAGTGCTGAACACTATGGGGTCAACAGCTAATTGTCAAGAGTCTGATGGGGCCTTTCCTGGGAGAAACTACTTCAGCAAAACTTAGCAAACAGCTCCTGGGCTCCTCGGTGGACAGAGCTGTTTTCTGTACGGAATGCTAGATGAAAGGCCTTACTGCTTGTTTGTCCTATGCCATTTAAATGTGTCTTTCATTAAAGGTAGTGCTAGAATACTGTTGTCTCATGCACTAACCTTGATGATGGAATTCAGAAGCAGTATGGGCTGCCTTGTATATGTGCCAAATGTGAATATGTTCTCATTTGACTTGTTAATAGGTAAGGAAGATGTATTGTCAGGGTTGACCAAGTACCATTCTGCTTTTGATGAAGCAGATGAGATAGGCTGGCTTCCTCTCCATAAGGCTGCAGTGCAATTAAATAGGAACATTTTGGAAATAACCCTGAAAGGTAAACTCCCTTTATAACTCTTATTGATGCTTCTGAGAAATAAATTTAAAATTTATTTCTGTATCTTAATCTGTGTGGTCTAATGGATTTATTTCAGCCTCAAAACCCAGTGTGTGGGAGCAAACCACCAACAATGGTGAAACACCACTTTTTTTGGCTGTCAGCAGTTGCCTCTTAGAAAATGTCTGTTTGCTTCTTCTCAATGGCTGCAATCCAAATGCCAAGAATGTTGAAGGCAATTCTCCTCTTCTTACAGGTAAATTAACACGTTAGCTCTGGAGAACAGTCTGTGGCTCTGAGTGTCCTCCAGGCCCACAGGTTTCAAAGGCAGTTTCTTGTGCATAGTTGCAGCACTGTCACTCTGGTGCCAAATAACCACACATGGGTACCTGACCCTCAAGAAGCTTTATATAGGCTGGCCTGTGAGGTGGCCTGAGGCAAAGTCTCTGCCCAATTATGAGCTGATCATTTTTACATAGTACCTCAGTTGAACAAGTTAATTCTGGTATAAGAAATATAGGAGAGGAGCAGAGTAGGAAGAAGCAGCCAATGGTTGGGTAAAGATGGCAGATTAAATATGAATGAGTAATTCTGCTGCCTCCTGAGTCTTCAGGAGGATTACAGTTCATCAACTGTTTTAAAGGGTTAAGATACAAAAAATGGGAAGAATGGAAGAGGAGACAACAATAACATGATTTTTAAAAATCAGAAGAGCAGATGGATGAGTAGTAAGTGTCAAGAAAGCCAAATCTTAACTTGGAGTGGGGAAAGCCAAAAACCAGCACAGTTATATCAAAAGGCCTGGAAATTGTTGGCTATAGTTACCTCATGGAGCAGGGATGAAGGATGGGCAGCTAAAATAGAAAAATTGGTTGAAAACTATTAAACAAATAGTCAGGTATCTAGATCACTTCTCTCAATCCACCCTGCTGGGTCAGACTCTTCCCCCACCCAGCAGAATTTTGGAAGTTTTTTCTCTGAATAGTGTGAGCAAAGGCTCTCTGGATGGGGGGTTATTTGGCAAGGGCAAGAGTACTGGGTTGAAAACACTGGAGGAATTAAGCACATAGGCTGAGACCTCCCAGTTCTTCACCAAATTCTAGAAAGCCAGCAGCTAGAACTTCACCCTCCAAGAGGAGGCTTCTTTGGAGAATCTGATCAGCTCAAAGAGAAAGAACTAAAAATACTAAAACTGGAGGTTCCCCAACAAATAGCCCAGGCACATCAACCTACAGTTAAGACCACAGTCAATGTTTAGAATTTCCAGGCAGATTTTTAGTCCCCAGCTCTTAATCATGAGCAGACATCCAAGGACTATCTGAGGAAAGTCTTCAACAAACAAAGGTAAACAACTTGGAGGAAACAGATTATTTAGGGGAAAATAAAAGGTAGGGGGAAATTATCATTAATTTCCTCAGAGAAATCAATGAAAATTAATGAAATAGCAGGACACTACTAAAAAAAAATGAAGAACAAAACAAAAAACACTCTTGAAAATTAAAAATATGACAGCAGAAATTTTAAAAAATTCAAATGCGAGGAGATAAAGTTAGGAAAGCTTCCAGAAGAAGAAGATAAGAAATGAAAAATCAGTAAGAAGAATAACTAAGAGAATTAGGATGATAACCGAAGAGGAGGAACCTGTGAGTAATAGGAATGGTAGAAAGAGAACAGACAAAGTAGAGGCAATATACCGTCAATGAGACAAGTCAAGAAAATTATTCCCTAAAACAAAGAACATGTTTCATCTTTCCAGAATGAAAGAGCACACAAAGTGCCAGCTCAATGAATTAAAAAAGACCCAACACTCTTGGCGCTCTATATTGCTAGTCTTAGTGCAATTATAGCCCTTTATATGGCACATTATAAATGGTTGTGAGCAGAATTCATACTGATTCAGTGTCTAACACCTAGCAAGATTCCCCAAACACACTTGGTGCCAACAATTAGCAAATGGATAGGGAGATGGATAAATTAAGGTGCTCTAGAATCTTGAAGGACTAAAGATTATCATCCAATGCAAATTAACAGCATAAATGCAGAAATGCCAATTAGAGAATATTGGTTAATAAAATGTGAGGTTAAAAATAATTTCCTAATTATTGCTGTTTTTGTTTTTCTTCATGTAAAGCAGCTACAAACATTTCTAGGACTGTACTAGGTACTTAAGTTCCCATTTTCTTGAGAACATAAAGATGATAAATGAAAACTGTTTTTCAGCTACATAAGCTGCCAACAGACAATGAATAATTGGTCATGGTTTACAGAAAAGTAAATAGCCTATTGATGTAAAACACTATTAATATTATTTGATATATGCCTCATTTTACAATCCGTTTCCTAAACACCAAATGCTGGTACATGGGGGATAGGAAGGAAGAACTCCTTAAGAAGCCTGAGGGAAACTAGCTGATCTGATACTCTTGGCCTTAATTTCCGGTTGAACATGATGCCTCCCTCACTTCTAATCTCCCAGCTGTTCTACAAGACTCCTACAATATGGCCGCCTTGCTGATCAGCCATGGAGCAGATGTCAATCTGCGGTGTGCCAACGAGAGGACAGCTCTCCACGAAGCAGCCAGGCTGGGCAGACGGGACATAGCGAAGCTCCTGCTGGTTTCTGGGGCCCACCCTGACCCAAAGAGCTCCTATGGATTCACTCCTCTTGCTCTTGCTGCCCAAAGCGGACACACTAAAATCATGGAACTGTTACTGCAGAAAGGCAAGATTTTCCTATACAGTCAGCACACTACTAAAGGATAACATGACCTAAGCATTCTCCTCTTTATGGAGAGCTTCAGTGTAATAGAAGTTAACATTTTATTTAAGCCAAATTTAAGATTTTATTGAAGTGTGTGTTAATATTAGCTACTGAAAGACCCTAAAATAGGGATTGAATATTTCTTATTTGCTGTGAAGCAGTTTCCCTAAAATTACTAGGACCATGTTAAGAGGATGGTTGTTTTTTGTTTAATTTTTTGTGTGGTGGTGTTCTTTTCTAGATTCATAGAATGAAACACTCCACAACATCCCCTTCATGTTGTCTCTGCTTAAGCTAAGTTATGAGGCAGTCCAACCTGTTACCAGATGAATTAAGTTGTTAGGGAATTCTTCCTGATTTCTTCTCTTTGGGTCCCAGTTCTCCCCTCTAGTAATAAACAAAACTCTGAGAGAAGGGGAAGGCAATTTATATGTATTGAGTACTTTCTAAGCGCCAGGTATTAAGCTACTTATTTTACCTCAAATAATCTTCTACAAACCCTGTGAGGTAGGCATTATCCTCATTTTACCCTTGAGGAAAGTGAGGGTCAGGGATGGTACCAGTTGTAGAATTTCCCTTCAAACACGCCCTCCCCTGCCACCCATGCTATAGCTGCGGCCATCTTAGATCCTGGTTTAACTGGCAGAGATCCTGGCTCAGAAAACTGTCTTTGAGGAGACCCTCATTGATGACACTGTTAGAAGAAGCAGTGTAATATCTAAAGCTTTTTTTTCGAAGAAGGAAATCTTTACCAAGATTTAATAAAGTCCCAATATTAGGATTATCTTCTTTATTCTCCTCCCCATTAGTATCCAGAAGTCTTATTTCTTTCTCTAACAATACATGGTCCTGGTGTCCAGTTTTCTAGACTGCAGGGACTCCTACATTTAAGAACAACTTTCTGCTTTTTAGACTTCCCTAAATCTTTCCTGTCATATAGGGGAGGCTAGTTCCCAGTCAATGGCCGTAAGACATCTTAAGTAAGATGTTTTAAATGAGTGATACCAGAGATGTCTAAAGTCATTAGCTGGAATAACAAAGTAAACACTGGATCCTTCATCTACACAAAAAGAGCAACCTTTTGTGTAGATCATTGATTAAAATATAAAGAAACAGGAGAGGCGACAGATTTTAAATCCTTAACCTTTCAAAGAAACCAGTATCGGTTGACCTCAGTGAGGTCAGTGAGGGAGCATTTCCCTTAGGTAAGCCCCTTATACAGTCATCTGCACATAGCTACTAAATAGAAGAGCCAAGCTTTGAACCCACATCTGTCTCGTTCCAAATCACATTACTTTATTACCCTGCATTGCTAGAGTGGCAACATGGCATCATAGAAATAGCACCTGGGTCTCCCCACCTGTACATGAATCCCGACTATCTTGCTTAGTAGTTGTGCATCTCTGGTGAAGTAATTTAATCTCAATTAAACTCAGTTTCTTCATCTTTAAAATGAAGATATTAGCATCTACTTCCTAGGGTTGTTGTGAAGTTTAGAAATTATTACGTACATAAAGAAACCAGCACATAGTGAGTACTCATTACATGGTGGCTTATTAGACATTTCTTAATGCATTCTAGGAATGGGGTTCTGGGGGAGCCACTATATTCTTTTTTTTTTTAATTTTCAAAATATTTTAATCGATTTACAAATTTTTCAATTAGAAAAAAATATGCAGGAAGGGGTTATTTAATTGAGTGATGATAATCAGGACATATATATTATGTGTATTAGCAAAAAATGTGAATAAGTTCTTCAGTAAAAGAAAAAACCTGGTGCATATAATAGATTTCTCATAGTTCTATGCAGAACTTTCACTAAGAGAACACCCACCTAAAATGGATTATTCCTCATCAAATGCTACAGTGAGAATTCTTCTGTAGGAAGCATTTTATGGATTCCTTCCAGAATATAGAGAAGATAATCTGTCTTCTAGGAATTCATTTTCAAGATGGATTATTCAATGAATGGCATCATTTGGATACCCCATTCTGCACTTGTAAGGAGGGGACATAATTTTCCAAAGACTGAAGTCACTTTCATCTCTCCTCCCACTGTACAACTCCACTTAAGTCTGGAGTTTTGCATCTAAAACTATATGAGCTTTTAAGACTGAGATCTGATTCATCATAATCTTTTCCATGAAGAAAGATCTTTCAATTTCCTCCGAGTTAAAACAGCAATAGAGTGCCATTCCATGAAAAGCACAATGACACCATATAAATTAGGAATAATATATTGAAATAGAATTTGTATGTGGATGATATTGCCAAAATAAAGAACAGAGAAGAACAAATGACTGTGATGAGCCAACATGCAGCATAAATGGGCTTTGGCTTACTGCTTATACATGCAAGACAGTCAATAAATATTAGAGTCCTTATATTCTGAAGATTATGGAGTCCACACTAAAGTCATTATATCTTTTTTATATGAGTTGTGAAGGTGCCCAGAGTGTCCTCCTTTTCTTTTGTCCATTTGAATGCTACTCTTTCTTCAAAGCCTTTACTGAGAGGCCTTCCACAACTGACCCCAAATTCCTCCCTCCTTCCTTCACCTCCCAGCCCTGCTCACAACCCCAGCCCTGAGATCTTCAAGAAGACAGCCTGTATCTGTACTCTTATTATCCACACCACTCACACAGCACTTAGCTTACAGGGTACTACAATATACCCTTTTAACTATCAGCAGTCCCTATCTTCAACTACAAACAGCTAGTGTCTCTTAGTATGAACAGTCTCCTAGGAACAAGTTAAAACAGAACAAACATGCTTTTCCACCATAAGATCTTCATTAGATGTCATGGTGACATAGTTCAATAGGATTGTTAGACCATCTTATAGTGTGTTATGAGGTAAGCGAGCTTTTGTATGCTGGTCTGGAAATAAAACCATCTTGTATAAAATTAATTCTCCTGGGATTTTTAAGTTAGAAACAAATAACTTATAAAATTACTCTGAAAGCCAACCTACTTATAACTTAGAGACTGCTTACACCATTTTCTCTCCCCAACTAGTTTGTAAACTGTCTGAGACAGGAGGTACATACTTTATGTCTTTGATTCTTAGTGTTTTGCTAAAGTAGCTGCTCAATAATTGCTTTTTGGTAGTGGTGGTACACTTTTAAGAATACTTAAGCAATACGGTGGAAAAGACTCTGCATAACATCACTCTTTCTCCTCCTAGGAGCTAATGCTCTTGGTCAGGCCTCTGATTCTTCTTCCATCTTACTTGAAGCAGCTAGTGGAGGAAATCCAGACTCTGTAACTCTCTTGCTAGAGTATGGAGCTGATGCCAACATCCCTAAGAATTCAGGCCACCTGCCCATTCATGTGGCAGCTGACAGAGGCCACTTGTTGTAAGTTCAACTACATTATTGCAAATAATAGAAATAGTAATAGCCATGGGGTTTTGGAGGGGGGGCAGCTTCTGGGAATTTTATATTCTTCATCTCTGATCCTACAACTCCAACACCCCTTTTAAAGGTGAGAAACTCTTGACCAGCTAGAAAGTGGTAAATTCAGACATCCTCTGTAGACCCTGAAGAGACATAAAACTATTTTATTTTCAGGTCGTTTGGCAATATGGGGAGCCTCAGGTTTCACTGACTGGGGTAATTCTGAGTTTTATATCTACACCTTAGTTTCATTTAACTTTACATGGTATCTGAGTTTTTGGATGCAGGACTATGCTTTTTTTTGGTTGGGGTGTCTAAAAACCAACTGATGCTAATACCATCCAGTGCTAGTATAAAGCAATCATATACAGGTCAATGCAGCATCTTAACAAAAACTATTTTTTAATGCACTTTGAAATTCTTTCTCAGAGCTCTAAAGATTTTGGTTCCAGTCACGGATTTTGCTGCCATTAAGCGGAGTGGCATCAGTCCAGTTCACTGTGCAGCAGCAGGAGCACACCCCAAATGCCTGGAACTTCTCATCCGGGCTGGATTTGATGTAAATTTCATGCTAGATCAGAGAATTCGCAAACACTATGATGACCACAGGAAGTCAGCTTTGTATTTTGCTGTATCAAATGGTGACCTCTCTTCAGTTAAGCTGCTTCTGAGTGCTGGAGCTCTGCCTAATCAAGACCCAGTAAACTGCCTCCAGATAGCCCTAAGGATGGGCAACTATGAGCTGATAAGCCTGCTGCTACAGCATGGGGCCAACGTTAATTACTTCTGCAAAGTCAACCCTTTACATTTCCCATCTGCACTTCAATACACGCTGAAAGATGAAGTCATGCTCAGGATGCTGTTGAATTATGGGTATGACATAGAGCGATGCTTTGATTGTCCTCATGGAGACAAAGTTCATCCTTTCTATACTTTTGTTGAAGGCTGGACATCTACAGTTATCAAAGATACTATGGTAAGTGCACAGTATTGGCTGTGTCACCCTATGTAGTCATTATCCGTGTCCCTGAACTACAGCAAAAGATAAAACTCCATCCCCTCCAGAAGCTCATGGAGGGAAAGATTTTAATATGATAAATATATGATAAAATAAACATGATAGTAGAAAGATGTAAAAGGTACAGAAACAGTTTAGAGGAAAAAGTGATTTAACTCTAGTTAGGGAGTTTCACAAATGAAGCAACATCTGAACAAGGCTGTGAAAAATAAATGCAGCCTTATATACGTTATGTTTTTTCTTTGAAGAAGTGAGTTATCTAGTTAAAATGTTTCTGGGTTCCTGATACTTGTACCCCTAGGTTTTTGGCTCTAACATTTGATTAATGGTTTTCTTTGGTCACATTTTGATGAAAAAAGGATCACAATAAATATAGTTGACCACTCTCTTCTTGAGACATTTTTCTCTTAGCTGTCATCACACCACAGTCTCCTATTTTCCCCCTACTTAATTGGTCACTTCTATTTTCCCCAACTTGAGCTCTTCCCCCGATTTTTCAAATAGCTGCCACCCTTCAGGTCTCATTTCAAGTGTTACCTCCTCAAAGAGGCCCTTCCTTATGCATCTTACCTAAGGCAGTTCTGTTCCCTAATCATTCTCTTTAATGCTTTTCATTTCTTTTATAGTACTTATCCGTTTCTGAAATTCTTAATATTTTACTGATTATGTATCTCCCCCACAAATACATGAATGTAAGCTCTTGTTCACCACTTTCCTCAGCTTACAGATCTGTGCTTAGCACACAATAGATGCACTATAGATACTTGAATTCATATTATTAAAATCTGAAAATATAAATAAAATGGAGAAAGAACTTTGAGTCAGTTCTGAAGAGGAAAATATTTTAATATTGTATATTACTTTTAGGTTATGATTAATGTAGGACTTGGTATTTAAGCAATATGTCATCTTGTATTATTTCCTGACTTTTCATATAGTAGTATTTGCCTTCTTACATGGGCATCTTGTGTAAGGACATGTAAATTACTTAAAGGCAGAAACTATCATACGTTTCAAGTATCAGAATAGGGAATAGGTTATGAATGATAGAAAACCCCAAATAAGAGAGGCTCTAATAAGATGGCTTACTCCCCTCTCCTATAAATAAAGGCGAGAGTAAATAGACTTCTAATTGGACAGTTCCATGATTCACAGGAGAAACTCACATCCAGTCCAACCAGCAGGAAGGCAGGCAGGAGGAAGCAGCACACGCCTTGCTCTTCTTTTAACAGCATTCTGTAAGTCGCTCACACTTCCAGTGACATCTCATTGGCTAGAACTTAGATGGCCACATCTAGATGCAAGTGAAGCTGGAAAGGTAATCTTTATTCCACACAGCCATGCGGGCAACCAAAGGGGACAGAAGCTATTATGTAACAGTCTGTTTTTAAACCCTCGTATCTTATAAAGTTTGGAAGACTTGGTAGTAAATATTTTTCCAAATGTTAGAGCTAAGAAATATTTTCTTGTTCAACACCTTAGTTTATAAATGAGGAACTTCAAACCTTGGTTCTTGACTCCGAGTTTAGTGTTCTTTTGATTACTGTGTTAAACCACAGATACTTAGTTTTCCATTTACTTTCATAGTTCTGATTTTCTTCCTCAGTTCTGCGAAGTAATAACTTTGTCATGGCTGCAACATCTCTCTGGAAAGGTTGTTCGAGTGATGCTTGATTATGTTGATCAAGTTAGGATCTGTTCAAAGTTGAAAGCTGTGCTCCAAAAACAGAGGCTCTGGTCAGAAATCCATTTTATCTTGAGTGAGTATCTTTCTTTCTTGACGATTCTTACCAAAAAATACTAACTGAACTCTTCTTATTTCTTTGGTAGAACATTGTTCTCTTCAATTAAAAGCTTGACCTAAAGAAACCAAGAAAAATACTATTCCTATCTAAAAAATGTTACCGTTTATAACTGCACTTAATTTGTACTTACTACCATTTCCCAATAGATAAAATCTGTTAGGTAATTATTTATTATATAGGTAGATAATACTTTTCTTCTGATCCTATGGTACACCATAGACACAGGAATTAAAAACTATGAAATGGCACTAAAAACAGGGATGAGAAAATGCTAAGATCTAAGGCTACAGAGGATATTAAATGACCCTTCAAAGCAAATTCTTTCACAGTAGCACATAAGTCAAATTAAGAAGAATTTCTTTCATATAATTTCCCCACAGGGTAGTGATCTTTAGTTTTTAGCCTGACCCCAAGGGGCAGGACAGGGGGTTAATACACACAGACGTAGGAGCTTTAGGTCTCACAGGCCAGACCCACAACTGATGCCAGTCTTTGGACTCGAACGTGACATGGCTCTGAAACCACAGCTACGAGATCTGCAGTGAGAAGTGGAAAGCTATTTCCCAATTAACTTTTCCGTTTAGTCACAGCAAATGAAAATCTTGGTGGCTTAAGTATAAAATACATTTGCTAAAGATCACTAAAAAAATGAAGCAATTCTTTCTTTTGGATAATGTGCCTGTTTTTCATTTTAGCAAACCCTCGCTCCCTGAAACATTTGTGCCGCCTCAAGATCCGGAAGTGTATGGGACGTTTACACTTGCGCTGCCCCATCTTCATGTCATTTCTTCCGTTACCCAATCGTCTAAAGGCATATGTCCTTTACAAAGAACATGACCTTTATGAACAAGGAATTTTCACAGGAACCTGGTAATCAAACTATTCTGGATAAAAAGGTATATAATTCCGCAGATGTCTTTCTTAAAATGTGACTTGTTACACTGATTCATATTTCTCACTTTACCTAGCAACTAAAATCTCAATGCAGTCTACATTCTTTAAAAAGTCACTCTGAACATAGCCTCTCAACAGATGGCTGGCATACTGAAAGGCAGTTTTGTAAAAATAAAACCCAAACAGTAAAAATTTCAATTAACTAAGATACATCAGTTCTAATGCTGTATTCATCTTACTTTAAACGTATAAATCCACATTTCTACATGCTCAAAATAATAAATGCTACCTCTGATAATTCATGATAATTCTTAACAGTAATCCTTCTTATAGAGAAGTACATATATAAAATGTCTTAGTGACTGCAATGAATAAAGGACCCCAGTACATGACCCTAAAATTAGCTGTTCTTGTACAAAAGTCCCAAGGCCAGCTTAGTGTCTGTTTACTTGCAGAGTCCATTACTGAGGTAATTCAGTTAATTGAAAGAGAACCTTCAATTGCGATTTCATCATTAATGGGATACATGCGTTCCTTCTTTCTACAAAACCCTGGCTAAGGGTTACCATTTATTGGTTAATGTGATCACTAAAAGTGTTTTCAAATGGATGATGGCTTATGATTTCTGTACTGAACCTAGTCCACTTCTAGACACAGAGGAGGGGCTCACTGATAGAAGCAGTTATAGGTGTTAGTTTAAAATTTTATTTCTATATATTCTATGCTGCATTTAAGTACAGGTTTCTGTATGTGGAAGCGAGGAAAGAAACTAAGAAAACATTCATTCAGCCATACCTGTGTACCATTATATGGCACATCAACAGAGAGAACAGAGAGGCAGGATGATGACCACAGGCCCAGTCAGTTATAGCTTGATGTTTATATGTTTAGTCTTAGCATACTTTTTTTTCTAGCATAATATAGTCCTTCTTAAGGAAACTGAAGTTATATGATTTCTTTCTGACGTAGGAATTCATGGCTATACAGACTATTTCAGTAAGCACAGACTTAAAATTACTAGTAATACAGTTTTCACATAAAAAATTTGCAAGATTAGCTGGCATGAATAGTTTTTATTTTTTTTTAATCAAATTGTGGTGTCTGTTTATAAATGGGTGCTAGATTATATGTATGTCGATACACAAATATATTTAGGATATACATGCACCTAGAGAAATTACATAATTCTGAAGTTAATTTCATCCACTCCCTGGACCTTCTACAAGTGTATACATTTTATAAAACTGAAAACAAATTAAAACAAACTGCCAGTAGAAGAACAGAACTTGGTAAGTGCTACAGGAAACCATAAAGAGCACAGGGGATGAATATGCATTAGTATTAAAACTACAGGCCCAAGCCACTTAAGCTGGTGTACACAATAACCTGACCCTTTAAATTACAGGAATTTCTTTAAATAGGACCCAATATAGCAAGTATACATTGTAACATGTCTAGGGTAATTATTGAAAATTCTCTTAATTTTTCTAAAGGAAAAAAGTCACTAGATATGAATTAGTATTATTTCCCCATAAGTGACATTTTTTCCCCATTTTAGCTGTTATGGAATTGCAATAGGGTTAGATGTGTAATAACAGTATCATAACAGATTAAGAAAAAGTCCAATTGTTTTATAAGCATCATTTGAAATTACTTGGAGAAGTAAAATTCAGAGTATATATCAAATATTTCATACAAAAAAGACTATAAAAAAATCATGGACTTTATTATACATTAAAAATCTCCTAACAGCATACTTCCTGAAGCCTTGTCAGGAATACTTATTTTGACAAAATGAAAAAATAAGTTCTTCACTCCACATGTATACCACCATCACATAAAGTCGAGTTTTTCAAATTTAATTCTAAAGGGAAATGAAGCATAATTTTTAATTGTATATGCATGATTAACAATATCAGTGAAACAAGAATGAACCAATTCACTTACATTACAAAATCACCAAATATACAAAGTGGTTTTGCACATTAGTTATAACTTAATCCCCAGTTCTCATATTAACCTAAGTAAATTACATGAGTACAGCCACAAGAGATTGGTTAAAAAGTATAATATAGTTCCAGTTTCGAATTATTAATTAATATGGAAGAAAAAAATCTCATGAAAGAAAAGTAAGCCAAACTTGATAAAAATAAAGTCAAAGGCTTGCTTGCTACAATCAGTGTGTTTGAATATTTAAAGTACAGTTTGAATGCTAGGAGGCTGTTATCAAAACCAATGTTAATATTTTCATTTTATTAATTTGGGTGGCAGAGGTTTTACAAAACACAGGCTCTTAGGGTCTGTCAACAGGTATAAGAAGATTCAAATCTTAAGTACTTGCAGTTCCTATATATAACTCAAAATTAACTCAGATGCCTTTACCACATATGATTATATGTTATGTAGAATGGTATGCACACCCTACTATCCTTTCCTCAAGCATAAAAGTAACATAAATTTACCACCCCTAGACTGTGGAATCTGAGAATTCTTTTGAAATTAAACACAAAGTAATCATTGTAGACATGGCAAAAACTAGACTGGGGACTGCGTTCAAGGCAACAGTTTTAGTCCCTTGTTAGCAAGTTTTCCCAATTTTACAAGGGGGAAGGAATCATCAGTTTCCTATCTATTGACTTCACTACCATAGTTACAAAAGTACTGTTGACATAGGTAGCAAGAGTGCCTAGCAGAATTAGGTAGACTTAATTTCTTTCCTTTTAAAGAATCAGTTTTGTTAATTTCTAAAGCCATTAAGTGCAAGTTCAAGTCTGAGAAAGATATCCCAAAATCTAATTCAATCACCACCAAAGCATCCAAAAGCTTGAAGGGATTTCAAAGGGTAACAAAGATCAGCTTTAACACTACGCAGAAATCCATGGGGAGCCTTCCTTAAACAAAACACAGAATTTATTAAAGTTGATCCTTAAATATCTGCAGTAATGGAATCGTTCATATGGTTCTACAGTAATGGAACAGAAGTTGAATCATCTAAAATTGTTAAACCCACACATAACTTCTATTTGGCACTGGAAAGCCCTTTGGTCCGACCTATGGACATGGGTGTGTTATTGTGGAAATTCCTATCAAAACATGACGTAAAAGGAACCACAAATCTGTCCAGCATCCCTAAGTCTGCCAGTACCCTTAACTTTAGCCTACACTTTGACCCAGAGTGCTCACCAAGGGCTGTAGTACACTACCATGCAAAGCACCAGCCTAGTAAAACTGCCTCCTAATGCTGACCACCTTCCCTGCATGGTGGCTGACAAGTTACACCTGAACTAAGTGAGGTGACAACTTTATAGTAAAAGACTTACTGAAACAAAAAGCTTACTAATTCTCAAAAAGGTCTTAAAAGCAGGACCTGCCGTGACTAAGCAAATGCTGACCACAGAAGAAATTTCAATTTCTACGACAGGAATGATACACAAACTACTGTAAAAGCATTCCCTTTAGCAAGGACAAAATAAACTTTTTTCAGAAAGTATTCCATAAACTTCTACTTTTTTACTATATGTTTTGGTAACATAAGGCTTCAAAATAATGATTAAGTAATCATTATTCCCATTTGGCACATGGCTAAAAAAAATCATGATCCTATATATAATTATCTATCCCATTCCTACAGAAAACAATGTATATACAGTGTGAAACATCCACACTATATTGTGAGAACTATATGCCATTTCTAAATCAGAACTAAAAAGAAAAAACTATATGTTATGTAACAAAAGGCTTTTCCCTTGTAAAATTAGTCTTAGTGGCTAATCTCTTGAAAATTTTAAATGCATGACTGTGTAAAATATTTTATTCAATATATTTAACTTGGCCATATATACTTTTACATGTGAAACACAGGAACATAATTTCTATCAGCAATGTTAAAAATCCAAGTTAAAAAAAAAAAGTTTTGACACAGAATTAGGCAGTAGAGAAATGTCATTTTAACCTTGGTACCAGGTTAAAATCCTTCCTGGGTTGACTCTCCTATAACAAGCACTCAATTGCTTTTCAGTCTTTCATGGAATTAGACCTTTCGCTCTACTTATTTAAAGAGGACAAGTATTTACAATAATTAGTGCAAATTATTCTATTCTCATATATTATTTGCCTTCACGGATATAAAGTGATGATCAGTATTTTATAAAAACATGGAATTATGAAAATACTGTGGGCTATCAGTCTGAAATTTAAAAGATTACATTTTTAAACTAAATTCTGAGAATTTTTAAGCAGGAAACAATTGCTATAGAACTTCTTTCTAAATGTCACTTGATTTTCAATAAAAATTATTTCACACAATGCAGAAAATACAATGTATCCTGTAACAATATCTTTACATGTTAAATCCTAATCTAAAATGTATTTGAACAAAAAAAAAAATCCCTTTTAATAAATTCCAAAATCTTATTTTAACCATTACTGCTCTGCAGCAACAATTCAAGTCCCAACCTGAGAACTAAGAATGTGATAATAAAATGCCAAGGGCTGTAGCAATCTTGAAATGAAGACACTTAAGCTTCTTTCCCACTGGCATCAGGTGTAGTACATCAGAGAAATGCGAGCAATCCAAGAAAATGCCCTGAAATCAACAGTACCACCTGCCACAACTTGAAACCTTAAGTCTAAAATCTCTATTCTGATTATTTTGTAAAAGTTCTATTGCACATTTAACACTGTTAAAATATTTGCAAACTTGTAGAATTATCTGTATAAGGATTTTAAACCTATTCAGTCAAAAGCTTCCTCACTGCCTGCCAGCAATTGTTCCTAATGAAAGAGAGGGAGCATATCCATGAATATCTGAAGCTGAAGAATAAATGATTTCTTATGGTCACAGCCAATTACAATGCAAGGTAATAAGTTCACAATTTGAAGGAAGAACAGGCTTGAGCAACTGTAATTCCTCAGCACTCTACTTCAGGGATATGAACAGGTTTCTTTTAGACATGTGAAATTTGAAGTTACTGCACAGTATGTTATTTCTAAGGGAAAAAAAAAAATCAATGCAAACCTAAGTTATCAAGGTCAGTCGTAGTTTAAAAAATGAAGTTAGAATAAACAAGCAAATATAACTTTTAGTCTCCTTGATAGTTCAGCATTGTTGTTACCTTGTGCCATTTCACCACAGAAATTGTCAACAAATTCAAAGGGGTGGGGGGGGCGAATATCAACCAAAAAGTAAGGATAAGTTTATGCTTCTGATTCTCTCTTCTTTCCTCCTTCTCCCAAATCACTCTCTTCTGACTGGCTACTGCTAAGGACAACAAACTGCCCCTCACTACTGGCTTGGTTTGGTCTACTGGAAGCAGCTATCAACCGACTTTGTTCTTCTAAGTCCTAGTGGAAAAGACAGAAAAGAAACTTAAAGTTAATTTTTTGCAATCAAATAGGAGACTAAGCAGTTAAATACATACTTGAGAGCCACTTCAACTCTTCTGTCATAAATATGTATGCATAATTCTGGCAACTTACTGAAAAGAAAGACTACACACAACCAATGCAACACCGAAGTAAAATCTGACACTTTTCTAGGAAACCTATAAAAGCCAACATGTCACTCTTCTCCACTTTTATGGCCAACAACTTACATTCAAGCCATCATTATCTCTCATTATAAACTACAGAAAAGGCTCATAATGAATCACTCCACATCCCCTCCCTTCCCTCTCTCTAATATGTGTGTGTGTGTGTGTGTGTGTGTGTATTCACACACACACACAACTACCATTGATGAAAGCCATATATATATCTCCTCTCAAAAGACCTACTTTGACAGAGACAACCTTCCAACCTCTTCTGGAATATGTAGTATGTTTGCTAAACAGCAAGTCACACTACATGTCAATATAACTATAATGTAAACATTGTATCAGAAGACAGATGTCAGGAATTCCCTGGCAGTCCAGTGGTTGGGACTCTGAGCTCTCACAGACGAGGGCTGGTTGGGGAACTAAGATCCCACAAGCCGTGCGGCACAGCCAAGAAGACAGATGTCATCCTTTTCTGCTATGCTATGAATCATCTGGTTATGTATGAAGTGGCTGAGCAAGTAGAAACAGACCTTCACTTGAAATTTCCAATATGAAAGTCACAGTGCTGAATTAAGGAAACTCTTCATAAATATCATATCTAGTCAGAGAAGATCTAGACATTAGGACTGCATACCTTTTCAATTTGTTTTTGTTTACTGAGTTCTTTCTGTTGCTTCTCTTTTACTCTCTCTATTTCTTTTTGTTTTTCTGATGCCCTGCGATCCTGAAGACCAGATGAATACAACTAATGAATTAAATATGAAATAACTTTAAATTTTAACTTGTCAATTAATATTACCTTTGTAACCTTTTCAAATTATTATTTGCATTTATATGAGAAAGCACACCAAAGATTTACATTCTAATGTTAGCCATTTATCCAAATTCTAAATGCTATGTATCAGCAATAGCATCTATTGTTAACCTCGCATAGCAAAATCATTTTTATTTACTTGCTAATATGAAAGATCTTATATTACTTTAGTTAACATTCTTGGATAATTAAGTGTCTTGGATTCTTACCAGTTCTGCATGCAAAGCTATCTGTTTTGCCAGTCCAACAGAATCACAAATCTAAAGGGGGAACAAGTAAGAAAACCTCAGGCAGTTCTTACATCAAGTATTCAAATGGCTGATGTAACTAGTTTTATAACTCATTTTAATACACTGCTTCAAACAAAAGCTGATTTAAGAATGTTCCAGCTCCAAAACCAATCCTTTGTGTATTTTCTTCAGAGTCTGTGAGCTCCCACTGCTGGTTCTCACCTCTTTCACATACCCCACTTCTTGTTATCTCAAATTCATTACTGAGAAGGTAAAGTTGCAAAGAACAAAGCAAGCAGCTGCTGCTGCTACTCTAAGATGAAGACATTTGGAAATGGCTGATTATGGGAATATTTTGCATTCCCAGGATAAGTTAACAAAGCCAGAAGATTGCAACAGCTATCAATGGCCAGGAAGATACAGGTTTGTGGAGTCAGATGGCCCAACCCATCAGCTCAGCTCTCCTCAAAACAAGAGACTTTGGTCAAGCAACTCAGCTGGACTAGGCAAAGTTTGGGAGTTTTTCTCCAGAAATCTTAGTAAGAACTTTGACTATGACATGTATTTCACAACAGAAACACATTTTGAAAAGCCACGTACCTTTTCACCCTCATTGTTTGATTCAAATATATAGCAGACTGATGACAGATTACTTTCACTTCTCCCTCCTGATGTCCGAAGAACAAATCCAAAAAGCCTCTTATTTTCCTGGTGGGTAGCATACAAAACTACACTGGGTAATGGAAACTGCCACAGAAAACATCAGAAGCAAACATGAAATTTTTCAAACCATTAAAACAGCCCTCTTATATATGACAAACTCATGTACTAAGTTATTTAATATCCTAAATAGAACATTAGAGTCAATTGTTTTTCTTAACCGAATGGTAATCCAAGAACAAACAATGTCATATTTGGTTTGGATTGTCAGGAAATTAAAAGGTTGTTGAATACTGAATTTGTTTTATTAGTCATTAACACATTTTACAAATTCAAATTCAGTAACAAAAATAGTCTATATTATTAAATGATTAATTAGAAGCACATTTCAAAACAGATAATTATAAAATAAACTCAATCATGTTGGCCTTTTAATCCCTTAATTTAATTTTTAGTTTCTTTAGTGTATGATATATGCTCCCTAACTGAGGGATAAATATAAATACTAAGTATCACACCAGATTGCATTGATTCTTTAAGTTACAAGGAATGTTACAACTTTTTTGTAGAGATAGCCATAGACTCAATTATAACACCCTAAAGACCAATCATAATTCATGCTACCATATCTGAATATACAGAATCAGGATTATTATAAAGATGTAAGATGTGTATATGTACAAAGAGACTTAAAATAAAGCTTTAAACATGCAGAACTCACCATGAGCCTTGTAACTTGTGTCTGTGGATCAATTAACCTATAATAATAATTAAAAATTTGGGAGACAAATTTTAATTAGGCTAAAATTATGTAAACATTTTTTCCTACAGTTTTTTGAGGGACAGGTTACTACTTACTTTAAACAATCACAAGAGACTAATAAATGTGATTCTGTCATACGAAAGATGTTATGGATGGCCCGGGCAGCTAAGATTTGGCGCATTGTTTCATAAACAACATCTGGATTGTCATCTGATTTCACCTCCATAGAACCAAGGAATCGGACAATAAACAACTGATGAAGAATAGAATCTACAACAAAACAAGGTACATTATGGATTTTTAAATCCCAAATTTCTTTTCCTAAGGAATAAAATACACTGCTTTCTTTAGGTTTTCCAATGAAAAATTCAACACAGCAGAAGCATTTAGAAATAACTCCTAACTACAGTGTTCATCTTATAGAAAAATTAAGATCTCAAACTCAAATAGCAAAAGGTTATGCTTTGGCAATTGGTACTTCTGAGTTAAAAAGAATTCCTTTTACTATGCTTACAGCTTTTCTGTAAGTTTGAAATTATATCGAAGTAAATAGCTATGGGGAAAAGAAAAAAAAAGTTATGCTCCAAAACCAGAAGAAAACGAGCTGTTAGGAAAAGGTCAAAGGATATCTTACGGAATGAAAATTTGACTATGAGGTCAAAAGTATCATAATCTATAATTTTGTGCGAATAATGAAATCTTAAGTTTAAGTTCTGTTGCTTTAAGTGTACTATGAGTGAAAAGAGAAAACTGTGAAGTATAGATACCATTAAAACAGCATACAGCAAAAGAAATGTAAACACCAAATTCTTCACACAGTTTACTGCTCTGAGAATTTCTAAACTATAAGAATAGTACACTTGTTTTACCTTCAGTTTCAGATTTTGTACCTCCTCCAGATTCTCCAAATGGATTTGTACGCCTGAAAAGTATTTTAAAAAATTATGAACCAGAGGTCAGTTACCATGAGCCACATGGAAGGAACCTCAATCACTGAACCCAGAGTTAAAAACTAAAAGTCACAAAACCTTGTACACACATTTTTAAAAAGCTCCAAAATACCCCTTCCTGTTAAGGAACACTACTGATGACCAACTAACTTGTGATGAAGGCCTCTGCCCTCACACTAAGTTAACAGGCTGAACTCAAAGTTACTATATTTTAGAAGATGTGGACAGATTGCATGTTTAGCCACAGACACACAAAAATCAACATTATAATAAAACATGTTGCAAAAGTTCTTGAATTTAAATAAAGTAGGACAGAGAATGGCTAATTTAGCTACAACTTTAGGTACATGAGAAAAATGCCAGGAATTTCCTTGGATTGTAAAAAACCTTTTTTTACGTCCTCTAAGTACATGTCGCAAGTTAACTATGATAATTTGAACATTTTCTAGTTTTAAACCTGTATTTCTCAAGACATACGTAACAGAATGCAAGAAGAAAAGCTAACTAGAGGTGGAAGCTCCCTCCCTCCTTAGTGTGCATGGCTCATGACACACCCACAACGAAGGAAGAAAAGTACAATCCAAAGTAGGTTTTATAGACAAACAGAGAGCTAAGTGGTTCTAAAATAACACTGGCTTTAAGATAACATGAAATTATCTCCCTAATACATGTCTGACCTATCATATCAAATGCTAAGTATATTTCTGTGATCAAGAGTAAATTATCTTTTCTTGGTCATGGGCATGTATATTCCATATTACTACATTATCAATTTATTAGGTGCCCCACCTACTTAATAAATGATTTGCCTTAAGCCACGTTTCCTTCATCCATAGCCAAAGAAAAATTTTAACTGCTTTGACAAGGATTTCTCATTATATAAACAAAAGGTAATTCATTAATAATTCATAGCATGACAGTGTTCCTTCCTGGAGATTTCTTATTCTGAAACAAGATAACTTTTTTTTTTTTTTTAGTTGCGGCATGCAGGTTTCTTAGTCGCATCATGTGGACTTCTTAGTTGTGGCATGCATGCGGGATCTAGTTCCCCAACCAGGGATCGAAGCCGGGCCCCCTGCATTGGAAGCACAGAGTCCTACCCACTGGACCACCAGGGAAGTCCCCTAGATAATGTTTTCTAATAAACCTGTAGCACATGTATTACTCTCAAGAATTTTAAAAATATTGTCATGACGGAAAAATAGGACTGTCATCTTTCTTCTGTAATTTTATGAGTAAATACCTTAGAAGTAGATCTGATAAACAATTCAGAATTGAGTATTTTTAAAACTAAATTATCTAAACTCATTTAACTGAGGCAAAAAACAGAGAAAAGCCTGCATGATTCTTCTCCAACTATCAAAATTCTGTTAGGTAATTAAACAAAGAAAGTAAAACATAGCTGATGCACAAGATATATGAGAGATGGCTCTCAACTGTAGAAATTGGCTCATAAGCCCTACAGCCCTACAGACCTTCCTATCACCCACCTGCCTCCCTGGCCAGAGGCTTTTGCCTGGCCAGGCTGATCTTCACACACAGGAGAAATGATGTCAAACTGTATTGGGGTGTCTGGGGCAACGAGAGAATCTAGAGAGAGGGCAGCCAAATTTGTGGACTCAGATCCTATGGATCCTGAACTGCTGGTTCGAGCTGTCAGTGGCCGAGATTGTCTAAGCACAGAAGAAAAGAAGAAGGCATTGCATTTAGTTTTCTCTTTGGGAAATTAAACACTTAAACTATGAGAAAAGAAAATACAATTTTATAAGTCGATGAGAACAAATTTTAATAAACACAATCCCAAATCACAGCTACTTTGTCAAAAGACTTTATCAAAAGACTTTTTCTTTACAATTACTAAATCCAGAAACGTAAATCACTTTAACCTAGAGACAAACACAAGGGAAATTTGGAATCATCATTTATTTAGCACTCTTGCTGGTAAATTTACCGATTTGAAATACATTTTCTAGAACTATTTCGTACTAATGTAACTAGCACTGCTAAAATCAAAGTGTTTGCTAACACCTTCAATAGCCCATATAGTTCTTTAAATAGCCCACACACTGGTAACTCACCCTGCTGGCCGCAGGCTCTCGTGCCTCTGCTGGAAAGACGGGGAAGGAGTGACAGCTTCCAAAGCTGACTGATTTACTCGTGCAGCAATTTCCTATTTTTTTTTTAAAAAAGGACGAATTAGTAAAGCAAGAAAACCAAAAGTTTAAATATAACTCTCTGAACTGTCAGAATGTCCCTGAGTTACACTTAAAATGTAAATTGAAGTTACTAAAGTAGTTCCACATTCTCTTGTCTTAGTATTAAGACACATAATTAACTTCACAACATTATAACTTAAGTTTCCTCTTACTTCCTGTAAACCTAGGGGGAAAATCTGATTTTTTTCTACTAATATACATAATAGGGAATATTTTTTCTTTAAATTTTAACTATCAAAGTTTTTTTAGATTAAGGTTTGTATTGCTAGCACCTAGTACAGTGCCTAGCATATGGGCACTCAAATTTGCTAAATAAAGAAATTTAAAAGGAGTAGGAAATAGTCACAAAATATTAAAGTATTTTATAACTATGATGCTGAAGTTTTCATGATTTTCTGGAATGTATTTATGCTCAGAAATATCTGTGTATTTATTAATAAAGTTATCATGGATATTTTCGGCCAAATTTGAAAAAAAGCTTTCCATAAGAAATATTTTAAAACTTATTAAAATATTAAACTTATTAAATAATTTAAAACATTATTTAAAACACAAGCTAGGGCTTCCCTGGTGGTGCAGTGGTTGAGAGTCCGCCTGCCGATGCAGGGGACACAGGTTCGTGCCCCGGTCTGGGAGGATCCCACATGCTGCGGAGCGGCTGGGCCCATGAGCCATGGCTGCTGAGCCTGCGCGTCCGGAGCCTGTGCTCCGCAACGGGAGAGGCCACAGCAGTGAGAGGCCCGCGTACCGCAAAAAAAAAAAAAAAAAAAAAAAAAAAAACACAAGCTAAATAAAATAACATGTACATTAGAAAAAATAATCACAAAACATTTTTGCACTTCTGTGTCTTAGCAAAAGTATGAAGACAATGCCACAAATTGATCAAAATTTCTTCTCACTAATATAAATAAAATAATTCTGGATAATGTGGAAAATATTAAAACTCTGACTTCTGATAATTGGCAGGAGAGTACAATAAGCCTGACTTATTCAAATCCAAACACTATATTCCCTTTGTATTCCTTAGGTATTAACAAGTCATCTAATTTGCATTTTAATTTTTTGTTGTTCCCAAGTGACATAACAGAAAGAAAAAGCAAGATTGGCAGGAGATCAAGTTACTAAAAGCAGAAGACTTCTCTACAGTTAGCACTGATATTCTTAGATTAAACTCATTAGATCATTATAAAGCTAACAGAAATAACTAATATTTTTCAGGTCATGAGATTTTGCTTCTTTAGTTCAAAACTTTTTTCCTAGGCATCCAAATCATATGTGTCTTGGACGGTACCTCAAAACCATTATGGTAAAAACAGAACTCTTCTTTTCCAAATTGTTCTTCCCTTCATTTGGGCTTAAAACCTGGAAGTCATCTTTGTCTCCTTCATCCTTTATATTGGTCAGTTTCTTCATCCTTTACATCGGTCAGTTACTAACTAGTCCAGCCAATTTCTTTTTACCTGTTTCTATGATTCATTCTTCTCTCTTCCCTCAGGTTACCACCATGTTCAGACCCTCAATTTGTGCCTAAACTATAATGGCCTCCTACATGTCCCCCAACAGTCCTGTCTAATTAACCGCTACACCAACAACAGTTTAAGACTTAGAAGGGTAGGGCTTCCTAGAGAAATTAGCCCCAATCTGCCTCAACTGAAACCGTAACCCCCACCCCCAGCCTCCCATCAGCCCCAAACAGCCCTGGGAGGCGGCCGGGTTCACAGCCTAGCTGGGCCTACCAAGACTGGCAGAGGTCAGATGGCTCCTCTCTTAAACCAAGTCTCTTCCCAACTACACTGCAGTTAGGACTCACTGGTCCTTCCAGAGTTCTCTGCACCCCGGGTTCTGCCTGCATGTTTGGACTGCATCTACAACTCTGTCTACACTGCTGATTTCATCTGATTTGATACCCACTACTCAAAGCATAACTGGCAAAACTTGAGAGTTCAGGTTGCCTCACCCCAGACCTACTGAAACGTAATATGCATTTTAACAAGGTCCCCAGGTGATTTGTATGCTCATTTCAGTTTTCTGTTATTCTCCAACAAGACCTTTCAATTCTAATTATACAACTAATTTCACAAACACAACATTTCTGCATTTGTGCTTTTGTTTTTATTCTCTTATCTACAATGTCTTCTCTTTTCCTCAGAATCTGGACAAATCCGACCTAGCTCAGGTTTCTGCCATCTCCACAGAGTTTTCTCTAAAACTAAAATCCATACTGATCCTTTTTTTTTCTTATTTTTTAACATCTTTATTGGGGTATAATTGCTTTACAATGGTGTGTTAGTTTCTGCTTTATAACAGAGTGAATCAGTTATACATATACATATGTTCCCATATCTCTTCCCTCTTTGTCTCCCTCCCTCCCACCCTCCCTATCCCACCCCTCCAGACAGCCACAAAGAACCGAGCCGGTTTCCCTGTGCCATGCGGCTGCTTCCCACTGGCTATCTACCTTACGTTTGTTAGTATATATATGTCCATGTCTCTCTCTCGCCCTAACACACCTCACCCTTCCCCCTCCCCATATCCTCAAGTCTGTTCTCCAGTAGGTCTCTGTCTTTATTCCTGTTTTACCCCTAGGTTCTTCATAACATTTTTTTTTCTTAAATTCCATATATATGTGTTAGCATACGGTATTTGTCCTTCTCTTTCTGACTTACTTCACTCTGTATGACAGACTCTAGATCTATCCACCTCATTACAAATAGCTCAATTTCGTTTCTTTTTATGGCTGAGTAATATTCCATTGTATATATGTGCCACATCTTCTTTATCCATTCATCCGACGACGGGCACTTAGGTTGTTTCCATCTCCGGGCTATTGTAAATAGAGCTGCAATGAACATTTTGGTACATGACTCTTTCTGAATTCTGGTTTCCTCAGGGTATATACCTAGTAGTGGGATTGCTGGGTCATATGGTAGTTCTATTTGTAGTTTTTTAAGGAACCTCCATACTGTTCTCCATAGTGGCTGAACCAATTCACATTCCCACCAGCAGTGCAAGAGTGTTCCCTTTTCTCCACACCCTCTCCAGCATTTATTGTTTCTAGATTTTTTGATGATGGCCATTCTGACTGGTGTGAGATGATATCTCATTGTAGTTTTGATTTGCATTTCTCTAATGATTAATGATGTTGAGCATTCTTTCATGTGTTTGTTGGCAGTCTGTATATCTTCTTTGGAGAAATGTCTATTTAGGTCTTCTGCCCATTTTTGGATTGGGTTGTTTGTTTTTTTGTTATTGAGCTGCATGAGCTGCTTGTAAATTTTGGAGATTAATCCTTTGTCAGTTGATTCATTTGCAAATATTTTCTCCCATTCTGAGGGTTGTCTTTTGGTCTTGTTTATGGTTTCCTTTGCTGTGCAAAAGCTTTGAAGTTTCATTAGGTCCCATTTGTTTATTTTTGTTTTTATCTCCATTACTCTAGGAGATGGGTCAAGAAGGATCTTGCTGTGATTTATGTCATGGAGTGTTCTGCCTATGTTTTCCTCTAAGAGTTTGATAGTTTCTGGCCTTACATTTAGGTCTTTAATCCATTGTGAGCTTATTTTTGTGTATGGTGTTAGGGAGTGATCTAATCTCATACTTTTACATGTACCTGTCCAGTTTTCCCAGCACCACTTATTGAAGAGGCTGTCCTTTCTCCACTGTACGTTCCTGCCCATACTGATCTTAATATTCTGAAATCTTAAGCTTTCAGTCATCACCATACACTTTCAATTTATATGAAATGTTACTTAAAGTTTTAGTTTTCTCTTCCCACATACATAAGCTCCTGGAGGACAGAGGCCATGGCCTATTTTTCTTCTATATCCCCTTTCTCCATGGTGCTCAACACAGTGCTAAACACAAGGTTGATGTCTACTTACATTTGTTGGTTGACTGATTTCAGTACGTTCTGAAATAATTTACTCTTCTAGGAAGACCAGATACTCATTCTATTCATGATATATGAAAGCTGCCCATTCAAGGGCAAATTAAAAGATTACAGAACTTGAGAAAATACAATAAAAGCCATATAAGCCACAGAATTATTCAATTTTGCCAGATCTGGATACATAAAATAAAAATATTACCTCTGGGTTTTCACTTAAATATATCTGTTTAGATATGTTATTTATTGTACAGATCCACTGCAAGAGGAAAAAATAGAAAAATACGATTAATATTTTTCCTACAATGCTTCCCTTCTAAAAGAGAATGTTTAATATTTAACTGACATAGAAGTTTCACTAGAATAACATATAATCTTTCTTATGAGATAAATACCTTCCTATATACAAAAGCATATATATGTACAACATATGAAGGTATAACAGAACACTGAACAGATTTGTTATTTTTAAATCCCAAATTTATTTCATACAAGGAAATAAAAAATATAGCTATCATGTTAAACTGTAATTTAATAGTCTATATTTATCTTTTTATATCACACCCCCCTCTAATCCCCACCAAATAAGACAGTCTGGACTCAGATACCATGATTAATACCAATGTAAAAAAAGTTAAGAGCTAAATATATTCCTTGTGCATGTATTTTACATACTTCCCTTTCAGGTTTATAAATAACACAGAAAACACTCTCTGCCCCACATCCTCTGCTTCACTCTCAAGTATTCCAGTGCCTGAGGAGCCTTACAAAGCTAACCTAATATTCTGTTTGGTAAACCCTGCAAAGAACAGACATATGTCTGTATTCCTCAGAGACCAGAAGTAGGTTTTAATACCTACTCTTTTCCATAAGAAGTAAATAAAAGTTGATCTCTACATAATTTCTAACCTTGTCTTTTACCAGCACAATTATATAGTAACAACTTACCTTCCATATTTGGTGAACGACAAGTAAAAATGGAGCCAAAAACAAAAGACTCACGAGGAAGAACAAACACTCCCAAATTTTTGTTTTTCTGTCTTTCATTTCCCCAAGGTTTTAAGCTTTAGTTGCTTCCTGCCATGCTACATCTGCCACTATGTTCTTAATGCAGCAAATACTGTCTCAGAGAGTTGGTAAGAGAAGGGAATAGATTAAACTTGCCTCATGATACTAACAGCCTGCCAGAAAGCAGCAGTCACAAGGTCATTTCTGAATTTGAGCTTTTAAAAAGACAGCAAGAGATGATCTCTAAGGTCTCTCCTTATAGGTCCAGTTGTAAAATTCCATGTGAAACTTAAGAATGTTGCTTGAGGACAATAGACTTTTATGAAAAAAAGATTTGTAATTAACTAGGATTTTCCAAATTTCTATAATGAACACATCAATATGTTTTATCATCAGAAAAATATCTTAAGATGATGCTTAAGAAATTAAGTAGATAAAATTTTACCTCTTCATGGTCTTTTTTACTCTCTGCTTGCAAAATTGAAGACCTGAAAAAAAAGAGAAAAAGTTTGACAGTCAACTTTTTTCTAAAGTACTTTTAACATGAGTGAGAAATTTTTATCTTTAAAGATACACATCAGTATGAAACAAAGAGAAAACACATAACCAACCAGTATCTTAAGGAAAGGAGACTATCAGAGGTATCAGAACTCAGATTTTAACAACTCTTGACTTTGTCTATCTATGCCAAGATGTACCAAAAAAGAAATGTGCTGGTTTTCAGAAGGCAGCCTATAACAAAGGTACATTGACACTAAGACAATGCATTTCAACTTTCTGACACTTACCATATATATTTCAAACATAAATCAGTGGTCCTAATAGAAAATACTAATTTTACTTCATTATTTATTATTTTTCCTTGAATATGGTTAAGTAAAACTTTTCAACATATTAATCACTAACATAGGGATATGTAGCTTTTCTATAGATGTTAATATTTTAAGAGTTAGAAAAAATTTTTTTTCACTAATTTTGAATCACACCAGGAATGTGAAATGGGAAATCATGTTAAGCATTAGCAAAAAACAAAATGTAAAGACATCCAGTAACGTTAACAGTTTGGTAATTTTGACAAATGAACAAAGGGACTCCCAACATCCAGTGTGATAAATGACACACAATAATTGACATTGTTTGTTTATAGAAGGAATATGAAATAAACATTCAGTATTTCCTCACCTATTTTAAAAATGTACTTAGAATAAAAAATAAAAACTGTAAGGCAATGACCAAAAAGTTAATTATTGCTTCTGGTTAATGAGATTATAGCTTTTTTTCATACATCTTTTTGTATAGTTCTGTGCTTCTCAAAAATTTGTTTTAAAAGCTGCTCTATGGGATTCTTGTTTAATGCAAAGGTAACAGAAGTTTAAAAAATGGCACATAAACATTAATGGCCTAAATAATTAGTTTGATCAGAAATATGTGATTAACATTAAAAATATTATTATTAGCACCTACGACATGCTAGGCACATTACATATGTTAGATTTCTATTCTACATAACAATTCACAAAATGGAAATGAAGGACCCCCCCCACCTCCATTTTACATGTAGAAAAATGAAGCTCAGAGAGGTCAGGTAACTTGTCTAACCCTGCAAAGTAGGTAGTGGATCCAGAATTTGAACTTTCTGACCCCAAGGTTGGAGCTCTTTCCACTAACTTGTGCTGCCTTCCCCATACCATGCTGGATTTTCAGTGACCAGTCTCTTAACATGAAATCCCAGGTCTTTACCACATAAACTTGCTTTGACAACCTCAAAATATTAAGACATCATTTATCTAAGTCAAAAAGGAAAATTCAACTAATTTCTACAAGATTAAAAAGAAAATTATCTTAATACATAATAATTCTAACATATGTGTACATTGTCCAAGTGAAAAGGAATTATCCTACATTTCAGTAGTTTAAAATATGACAGATTTTTTTTAATAGTAGGGAAAAATACTAACTTTTTGCCATCAAAAGAAGTGATCTGAAAACAGTATCGCCTGTCTTCACAGTCCACAGCCATTACTGAACAGTTGTCTATGTCCATGGCCAGGCCTCCTGCTACGTCCCCACGGGCCTGACTCATTAGGTTTCCACCCTGTGTGAAGTAAAACTGTCTGTCCCAGGTAGATGACACCAAGCCTGTTTTACTAAATGAAGAAAGTACATTCACTCTTTAATAACAACACACCTAAAATTCCATCATCAGCCAGACACAAGATAAAGGTAAAGCACATCACAAAGAACCACCTTGCAAAAAGGCACCAAGGTGCCTAGAAAATATAAACATCAGGTTTTCAGTCTCTAAAATAAATTCACATAAACTGACCCACATGTGTGATTGTGCATGTATATATTTCCAAAACAAGGCTGGAAATGATCAAATTACAGCTGTTATGATGCTCCATAAAATACAGTCCAACTGTATTTCAAGGGAATAAATTCAAAACAAAAGAATTTATTTTACTGCTAGGGTTAACTTGCTTTATCCTATCTTCAGGTAAAAACTAAAATTTGACTTGATGGTGTAATTACATATATTTTAAAGTATGATAATGATATTTAATAGCATTCACATGTTATGCTAGATTTATTTAAACTCAAATTGGTTTCACTTTTTAAAATAATTCTAAATCATTTGATAAATATCTAAATAGAATTTTACTTTTGAAAATTATTCATGTACCTCATCTGTCAAAAAGTTGGCATAAATACTAATAGTGGTATTAGTAAAAAGATTCAACATTTAGTAAAATCAGAACAGTTCGGAGATATCATTTATTATATTCACTTGCTATTACCTTAACGGATACACAATATATGAAAATAACAATAGTTTTCTTACTTCCTAGCATTAAGGTATCCAGCCTTTTGGGTTAAGTTTCGATTAACAGGAAATTTTGTGGGATCTGGGTCAGGCACGTACAAGGGGTCACTGGCTACTTCCAAATCCTCTATTGTCTGCTGCATGGTCTCTACATCACTGTCCATTTCCCTGCGAACACTAACAGAGGGAACAGATTATTTACTACCAACTACAACAGACAAAGAACTCCTTACCAATCTTATTTAAATGTATATTTGTTCTGTATATATTTTCCTAAAGAGAACAGCAGTGGCATGGGTGGTTAAAGTGGCGTGTTATAAAGCAGCTTTAAGTTTTATTTGAAACTTAGATATTTGGGAACAATACCAAATTCCAAAACTAATGAAGCCACATTGAATGACTCATACTTTGGAGGAATTTTCAAACTGCTCTTCCCTGTGCATTTAAAACAATCATTTTCATCTCCCTCCATATCGCAGATTAACCACATCACTGCTCAGACTTTGAACCTGATTAGAACTACTTTCTCTGTCTCTTTAATCTCTCATGGCTTGCAAAAGCAAGATTCATTTAGTACTCTCCCATCCATCCCCTACAATTCAGATAACTGTGAAGATAATTCACTTATGGATAATTACTATTATGTGTCTGTTGTATTCAGACATAAAACCTAGTCTACAATCAATAAAATACCATCAGATTTGACACTGTTATGAAATTCAGAGTTCAAATTCTGTGGAAAAGATGGTGAGAAAACCAAGAAGCATCCACAAGCCACTCGAGAAACTCTCACAGCAGGGAAAATAGCCCCTCAGAAATTAAGTGGTAAATATTTCTAGATTATGGTACGTAGCTGTTAACGTATCATTCTCATAACTTCATTTTCAATTTTAAGGAAGAAAAAACTTACTTCTGTACACTTGTTCCAATATTAGTTAAGAATTCTTCCAGTTGGTCATTGAGATTTTCAGAACCCATCTTAAAGAAACTTATCTGGGGCAAGAGGGTGTGGGAATTGGAGGGTGAACAACAGAAACACATACACACAAAATACTTAGAGTGAATCATATAAACAATCACCAAGACACATAGTTAAGTAAAAAACAAAGGATTATTTCCATCTGTGTAAAAATAGGTCGTAGTTTACAATGATTACTACTGGGCATAGAGCCACTGAAGAAACTACACTTAAATTTCACTGTGCATCATCTTATATATTAACACATGCATATAGTAAGCAAGTTTTTAAAATTGGAAAATATATTTTTAAATATTTCAAGTAAGTCATATGGATAAACTATTTCATGTTTACTACAAAGATAAGTTTTACATCTGAGGAATAATAAGTACTCATATTCAAAGGAATATTCAAATTTCTTTAAATTCTTGCTTTTAGGGGACTGCTATTTCATCTTATGTTACCCAAATTTAATTTTCTAGCCTCCTTCCTGATGTACAGCTCTTGGAATACTTTGGAGTTCATCCATTAATTTTAACTCAGGAAGTATGCCAGGAACATGAGACAAGCTCAAACATGTCCATTCTCTTTCAGATCTATTATGAAGTAAGAGTGAATGGAAGCTTGAGCAATAGGAGTAGCTTTGGAATTCATTTATCTTTCTGTTCCCTGTCCCCAACTGTGATGGGCAAGGTCTAAATACAAGGTAAGCGGTTTCATCTACCCTAAAATATTTGAAATCTTCATTTGCTAGGAAAACCCTTCTCCCTAACTTCCTTAAAATAGCACTCTGACATTTTAAAAAATGCTTTAAAATCACAGACACAAATGAGTATTTGACCTTAGTTTGTAATATCCTTACATTTAACATAAAAATCAAACTTAATATAAAGTTCTTAAGACAGTTATAATCCAAAACACAGTACAGTATTCACCTGAGCTTGCATGTACCCAAGTAGAGGTTCTAACAATGCTATTTTCTTTTTGTATTGAAGAGTATTTAATGCACAAAAATAATGCATCATGGTCTGGTGTTGTTTTTTTCTGGAAGTGTAGACATCTTCTGTTACTTCATACTTCACCTTTGAGTGAAAGATTAAAAATACTATTATTTATTTAATTTTGAATTATCTTTAGTAGTGGCTGAGGGGAAGAGACTACCCAAGGAAAAAGGTGCATCACCAGCAATTGTACATAGCTGTCTTATTTTCTGAGATAGAAATCCTGCAGAATATTGGCTAAGATAGTTTTCCTGTTTTACTACCAACCACTTTATTTTTAAAAATGCACATTAAAAGCAGCATTCTACACATAGCTATGAACTATAGTAACTATAGTAGCTATAGTAACTAAACTAGGCATGGCAGATAAGGTCTACCACATGGAGGAAAAGAAGACAACAGTCTGGTATTAGCTTAGTCATTAATCTTTGACCTTTTTCAGTTCACAGCATACCACTTGCCTCCTAGTTCTCTGGTTCTCTCCCTACTGCTCCTCTTTTCTTGTACTTGTTTTCCTTCACCCACACTTAAACTATGTCCCTTGAGTTCTTGTATTCAGACAACAAATATTTATTGAGCACCTGTTACGTAACATACATTGTCTCTTCTCTTTTCCTGCTTTCCACAGAATACCAAAGCAAGTACCAAGAATATTCTAATACACCAACGACTCCCGAAGTTTTATCTCCTGCCCCTCACTCTCCCAGTTGTCAGAGGAAGCAGTTCTCCAGATGGGTCCTGTATGCGTGAATGTGTGTGTGTATGTGCAAATGTGCTGGAAATGTACAAAACTGAAGACAGTATCCTCCTCACAAAACCTGCTCCTCTACTTTGTTTCTTAGCTCTCTTAATTTTTCCTAGATCGATCCCATCAACCAAGAATTTTGGGACTCATTTTTTATTCCTCCTCCTACCATAAGTCTTGTCAATTCTACTTGTGAAGTATCTTCCAAAAGTATTCCCTCCTCTCCACTTTCAATAACAACCTTAGCTGAGACTCTCCTAATATCTTTGCCAACTATTCCAATACCTTTTCATTGGATTCCCTCTAGTCTTGTCCCCTTCATATTTCCACTAATATTTTCATTCTGTTATCAAAATTGCATGGTGTCCCTCATCTACTTAAAATCCTTTGGTGGCTGCCCACTCCCGCTAACATACATTTTAGTCATTAACATAGTAACCTGGCCCCAAACTACCTCTTTCTTGTCGTTTGGCCATACCTCCCCCAAATACATCCTATGACCCAGACACACTGAAATGATTATCTTTCCATTATCATAATTATTGCTAGAAATAATAATAAAATCTATAAGCCAGGTACTTGGCATGCATTCTCCTTCCTCTTCACAACTACTGAGTTTTTTTGATAGAGAAATTAAGTAATCAGTGTAACCAAACCAAACCAGCTTATTTGACCTCAGGAAAATAAGTGGCACAGCTGATATTAGTTCCCAACCAGTCTGATTCCAGAGCCAGTGCTCTTAACCTTTACACTCTCCAGACTCTCCCATGTGCTTCTGCAAAGGCCGTCTTTCTTCAAGAAATGCCCTCTCCCCCAATCCCAAACCACTGACATCTGCTCAGCTTCAATGCATAATGACACCTCCTTAAAGTGTAACCTTTCCCAACTTACCAATCAAAGATATACTGTCCTCTCTGTGCTCTCCCAGCATTTTGTTAAGACTTCTTTACTGCACTTAACTCAGTATTAATTCATGTGTTCTCTTCATCCTTGTATTCTGGCAGCTGCTCTAGTCACATGCCTTCATACAGGAAGCTTTTGATAGATGTGGATTATCCACTCCTTGAGGGCAGAGGTGGAGCCTACTCACATTGTTCCCCCATAGTACCCAACATATAGTAGGTGCTCAATAAATTTTTCAAATAAATTGAAAAATGTATTTAAAAATACCTGGAACAGCCAGAAGCAATGTAAAATAAAACAAAGTTCATACTTAGAGCCTTAACTGCTTCTCTATGGCAAAGTAACAAAGTAATGTAGATCTAAAAATGTATGTATTTTATAAATATTTGCACCATCAAGTATTCAGTGAAAGCAGATCTTTGTACTGAATTTGTGAGAGAAATATTCCGTTTTTGGGTCACAGGGGCTGTTGCACAGTAATCACACCCAACTGTGGATTCCCAGAGTGGTCACTGTGTCCCTACTAGCAGCCGCAGCCTAGGCTGCAGACGCCAATTCCTGGGCACAGAGACCACCTCACTCACAAGTATCTAGAGGAGGCCTACTCTGATCAAGCCCTGGACTAGGCACTGAGAGAGAAATGATCTTAGGGAGCATCTAAATGAACTTGTTAATACTCTGTTCTTTGTTCTTTACTCAAATGCATTTCTCTTCAAATGTAGTATAATATTTCTGAATTTCACTCCTTGAAGAAGCATAAAATATATATATATATATTCCCTGTAAATGAGGAGGTCTTCAAAACAGAATTTCATTCAATTATGTATGTAACAATTCAACTTTTTAACCACTGTATATCAGAACATACTTTTGAATACATATATAAATCAAATTCAGTGTTATCAAAATACAAAGCAAAAGGAGGCAATGTTACACCTGGCATCAATTACATTTTTGGAATAGTTATGTTTACTTATAAAACTCTATCAACAGAAAAATATTTTGTTTAAAAAGACAATTATTAATTGTCTGATAATTAACAATTAACAGAAAGGCTTTGAAATAACTGGAAGGAAAGAATAAACTAAGGGCAATACAGCAAAGCATACAAAGCAACTGCTGGCTACCATTTTTAAACTGGAAAAGGGAGACCACCTAATGAAACAGGAGTAATATGTATCACACCTTGTCATTTTCTCTTTTTTTTGACAATCTGCTATATCTGTTAATTGCAGCGTCATGATCTGGAAAACAGAAATGACTATTAACAAAAATACAACAGTACTTTGCAAAACTTATAAGTGCTTTAACGGTTTTCACATGTGCATCTTTCAACAAATGTACTAAAGCAAAATAAGAATTCCCTACTATGTGATCACTCCACCCAAATGTTCCCCACAGCCAAATATCCCCCTAAAGTATGTTTCTGTTTATTAAATTGGTAAAAACATTTAATTCCAAGGAAACAGTAGTCCACTAAAAGTTTTCTGAAGTAGTTTTTAGTACAGAAATAGCAAATGCTCATTAAAGAAAATATGGAATAGACAGGAAAATAAGGAGGGGAAAATATACCGCCTTCTCAGGTATTATGAAGATAAGAAACCACAAGATTTAACTTCCTTTAAAATATTTCTTCTAGCATAAATAGTGCAACTTAAATAACAAGGATTTAAATAATATTCACTTAAACTTTTAATTAGGTTCATTCTTTTCAATTATTACATAAAATCTGGCCACAGATTTGTATTGATAAACAAATGCATCATTACAAGAAATAAATGTACAAAGTATTCAGAGCTTACCATTACTAGCAATCTGAAACACTTCCTTTAATGTCAATATTTCTGGAAAAGTTCAAGAATAATTTCAGTTTAGCATATTTATGAACTCTCTTAAATTTTGTTTAGAAAACAGTAACTGCCATTTAAGCTACTATTAAAACTCCAAATATTTCAAAGTTCAACGTTTAAAGTGAAAAAGTTATTGTGTTTCAACTAGCCTAACATTTACTATCATTAACAACAGTTACACCACCAGAAATTGTACCTGCCACAAATTGTTATATGACCCAAAAACAAAATTTTAAAACCACTGCAGGGCTTCCCTGGGGGCGCAGTGGTTAAGAATCCGCCTGCCAATGCAGGGGACACGGGTTCGAGCCCTGGTCTGGGAAGATCCCACATGCCGCGGAGCAACTAAGTCCGTGGGCCACAACTACTGAGCCTGCGCTCTAGAGCCCGCGAGCCACAGCTACTGAGCCCATGCACCACAACTACTGAAGCCCACGCGCCTAAAGCCCGTGCTCTGCAACAAGAGAAGAGAAGCCTGTGCACCGCAACGAAGAGTAGCCCCTGCTCACCGCAACTAGAGAAAGCCTGCACACAGCAACCAAGACCCAACGCAGTCAAAAATAAATACATAATATAAGTAAATTAAAAAAAAAAAAACACTGCAAATTCTAAGATATACAAATGTTCTGATTTAGTACCAGAATCCAACCTACTGATTTTTTGATACTGACTCTAATAAGTTCAAATGCTGAATGATAAAAAGAACATTTTATTGACAAGATTATGATATTCAGTCCCCTTAGATGGAGAAAAGAGGTCTTGTTTCTTGACCTTGGAAAAGATTATTCTTGAAGAGTACCAAGACAAATATTAATTCTATCTCTAAAATACACTTGTCTTTATTCCATGTATAATTTAAATACTTTATCATCCACTGATACATTAGTACAATGTTTTTACCCTATCTATACATACTTTGTAAACAAGTCTGTATGATTGTCTGAGACTGTAAATTATAAGAAAGCAGAGCCAAGTCTATAAACACTCTCATTTTATCACATAATAATCCTAAATGGGAAAAAAAGAAAGCCACCACAAGCTACTGAGACATGGGTTGTTGGATGGACCAGCCCCTACCTCCCACCACTCCAGCCCACCAACACGCCTCATCTCCTGCACCACTGTCCCAGTTCAGGCCCTGGTAACACCTCACTGGAGTGTCACAACTTCCTAGTCCATTCTCCTAGCATCAAATCCATCCTCCAAAAACAAAGGTATACTTCTTAAAGACCTTCATTGTCTTCTCTTTGCTTATAAACTCAAGTCCAACATCTTTAGCATGATCTAATCCCAACTAATCTATTTCTAGAGTTGTCTCCCGCCATCCCCCCAACACATCCAACACTGCAGCCACACTCAATTTCTCAAAACAACACATGCATTTCTACCCATAACTCTGTGCTTTCTGGTCCCTCCAGTAGAACAGTGACTCTCTTCTCCTGGCAAATTCTTCTTCCTTGCTCAGTGCTCATGGCACATCCGTGAGGGAGCCTTTCTGACACCCTCCTCTGAGCCCCCACAGCACCTTGCTCATCCCTAATTATAAGAGTACCAGAATTATCTGTTTACCCATCTCCTTCTCTGGGCTTTCTCAAGGGATGTGACATCTTATTCATGTAAGTACTCCTCAGTATCTAGCTTAACATCTAGCAGGAGCTCCTGTAAATGTTTAGCAACTAATTAAAGTAAAAGTGACACCTGCTACAGTCAAAAATGGTTAAGGTATAGAGTATTACACATTTTACAAGTAGTGATCTTCCGACAGCTAATGAAAGTAAACATAAGCTTGACTTCAATACCTTTCAGATCTCTTTCTTTAAACTGGGTAATGGGGAACATCATGGCATCAGCAAGCTGCGTTGAAAGTACCGCATGACAAGAGCTAAGCTGGTAAAAGAAAGACCAAAAAGGCCAAATAACTACAAAGAGACAACCAACCAGCATTATGGAAACTGAACAAAACCTAGTAAAAAGGTGTTGGTATAGGGATTCCCTGGCAGTCCAGCGGTTAAGACTCTGTGCTTCCATGGCAGGGGCACAGGTTCGATCCCTGGTTGGGGAACTAAGATCCTGCATGCCAAGTGGTGCGGCTAAAAAGTTTAAAAAGGTACTAATACATTTACATAAGGGAACCCTAAAATTATGTGAAAAATTCCATTTAAAACTCTCAGAAGAAAACATGTGATAACCTTGAATTTAGCAATGGTTTCTAAGATATGACACCAAAAGCACAAGCAACCAAAGAAAATATAAACTGGACTTCATCAGAATTGAAAACTTTTGTGCATCAAAGGATACTATCAAGAAAATAAAAAGACAACCCACAGAATGGGAGAAAATATTTACCAATCACATAACTGATAAGGGACTTGTATACTTTAGAATAAAGAACTCTTAAACTCAGTACTAAAAGACAACCCAATTAAAAATTGGGCAGGGAATTCCCTGGTGGTCCAGTGATTAGGAATCCTTGCTCTCACTGCCAAGGGCCTGGGTTCAATCCCTGGTCGGGGAACTGGGATCCCACAAGCCGTGAGGCGCGGCCAAAAAAAGTAAAGTAAAATAAACATGAAAAAATAAACAATTTTTTTTAAATGGGCAAAGGTCTGAATAGATACTTTTTCAAATATATAATGGTCAATAAGCATAGGAAAAAATGCTCAACATCATTAGCCTTCAGGAAAATGCATATAAAAACTACAGTGAGGGGACTTCCCTGGTGGTGCAGTGGTTGAGAGTCTGCCTGCTGATGCAGCGGACATGGGTTCGTGCCCCGGTCTGGGAAGATCCCACATGCCGCGGAGCGGCTAGGCCTGTGAGCCATGGCCACTGAGCCTGCGTGTCCAGAGCCTGTGCTCCGCAATGGGAGAGGCCACAGCAGTGAGAGGCCCGAGTACCACACACACACACACAAAAAAAACAAAAAAACTACAATGAGATTCTACTTCATACCCACTTAGATGGCTATAGTAAAAAAAATTAATGAAAATAACAAGTGTTGATAAGGATGTGGAGAAATTGGAACACTCCTACATTACTGGCAGAAGTGTAAAACTGTGCAAGAGCTGTGGAAAACAATTTGGCAGTTTCTCAAAAAGCTAAACATAAAATTATTATATGATCCAGCAATTCCCCCTCCTGGGTATATACCCAAAAAAACTGAAAACTGGCGTTTGAAAAAACAAAAACAAAAAACTTGTACATGAGTGCTCACAGCAGCACTGTTCACATTAGCCAAAAGATGGAAAACAACCCAAATCAAATGTCTGTCAACTAATGAATGGATAAATAAAATGTGGTATACATACAATGGAATTTTATTCAGCAAAACAAAATAAAAACAAAAAATGAAATTCTGATGCTTTCTACAACATGAATGAACCCTGACAACATTATGTCAAGTGAAAGAAGACAGACGCAAAAATCCACAAATTGTATGAGTCCATTTGTATGAAATATCCAAAACAGGCAAATCCATACAGACAGAAAGCAGATTTGTGGTTGCCAGGAGCTGAGGGGAGGGAGGGAGGGAGTGACTACTTAATAGGCACCTAGTAGGTTTCCTTTGGGATGATGATGAAAATGTTCTGGAACGTCAGTGGTGGTTGTACAACATTGTGAATGTGCGAAATGTCATTAATGGTAAATTTTATGTATATTTTACCACAATAAAAAATTCCATTTCCTATAAATATTTCTTTAAATTGATCTCCTGTGACAATATTTTGCTATGATGAGTTATTAAAATATTTCAAAAAACTACTTTTCCAGTTAAGAGACTAGAAAAGACAGAACTACCTAATGGCTCATCTGAAAAGAAGAGCTTTCACTGCAGTAGTACAAAATAGTTATGGATGGATTCTCCAAACATTTCTCACCACCTTGCTTCCTCTTGGCTTCTAGGTCTTAATGATTTGTTCTGCTGACTGGTAGAGAAATTAAGGGTTGGTATTGGTTGTTTTGGAAGCAAGGATTAATGAAAATGAACGGTAAAATACTGCTCAATGTAAAAAACAGAGAAACCATAAAGAGCCCAGCTATGGCTAACAGCTTAACTCTTCTCTCCCTGCCTACATCAAACTACACAATTAAAGGCTGAATGGTACATGAAAGTAGAGACAGCACATCTATATGTTTATTCCTGGAAAACAATTTGCTTTAATCAGACAAAGATAGTGTTGTTTTTACGAGACAGGCACCAAGATTTGGAAATAAGGCCCTTCTTTAAATAGTAATCTTTAATCATTGAGATTTACTCATAAAATTATAATAATAAAACTTCCCAATAAAAGCTAAACAACTTCAGTAACTTAATTATAAGATCACTTATCCAAGCAAAATAAAATAAGCATTTACCTCATCTATAACTTTTGAAAACTGTTGCAAAGTAGAACTCATAACTTCATCATCACCCCCCAGTGGAAAACGCTGAAAAGTGAGAAACAGAGATGAGGTAAAGGTCCAATGCTGTATGTCTTTTGTGAGTGACATTATAATTTTTAATTTTTAAATAACTTCAGAAAACTTCTAAAATTTTGAATAAGCTCTAAAAACATCGTTTTAATAAAATAATGTAATTCATATAAGTAGTACACATTAATTAAAATGTTTGCTAAGTGACCAATCAACATGGTATACAGGAATGCACACCATACTAGAAGTTCAAAGATTTAAAATTAGCTCCAATTTCTCTACTAGCCAGCTATGTAACCTTGAGCAAGCCTCAGTTTCTTCATTTGAAAAAAGAGAGGTAAATTAGATAACCTCTGTGTCTAACATTAAATCATTAAAATTAGATATAAGTGCATAATGGAATTTCAACGGCATATCAAAATTACCTTCTGTGAATCCCAAAAGGCTTAGAATTATTGATAAGAAATTCTATTTATCTATACAGATACTGTATCACTGCATATTTTAAATTATACTTTTAAAACTTTCATATATAGTACCTGTTTTTCATATTCTTTTAAAAGTTTTGAAGTCAGGTGTGTTGCTGCACTTAATTCATTCTACAGGAAAAGATGAGCATTCAAATTAACACAGTAGTACAGATTAAGAAAAAAGTTATAATTGAAGATTCCTATGCCACTTTTATTTATCACTTAACATAAATATTGTACAACATGTTCTCAAAACCCCTCATTAAGCCATTGGAAAGGGAACTACCACTAAGCACTTTAAAGGGAAACTCAAACCACGAAATAGACACCATCAAAGAATTCAGCAGTGTTCCAGGTGTGTGCTTTTTCTTTTTAGCTAATAAAAACGAATAGTTAAAGCTTTAAAGCTAGAAGTAAACTGTACAAAATGTTAGCCAGAATCTTCAGAGAGTCTACATTGATAACTGATTATCCCTCTCTCTAGATGCTGATACTAGACCATGAGAAGCATTTAATAACATACAACCATATGACCTAGTCATACCATATAGCAATGTAGCCATATGAAGGAAATACTTTTTTTAATTTAAAGGGTTTTTTTCAGTGATGAATATAATGACATATGTAATGTTTCTTTTACATATTAATCTGTGTGGTCAGAATCAAATTCTTGAGCAACCTATCACTAAAAAAATAAATAAGTAACTAGTACATAATGAAAATTTGAGTCCAGAAAGAAGAGAAATTGAGAAGGGGCAAAAAAGAAACTTGTACACTTAATTAATCCCAAAGAGAGTTTATCATAGAACCCAGGTTGCTGTTAAGGCTTATAATTAAGTTACATAAACAGAGCCTCAAATCTTATGCCTGTTCAACCAAAATAATCTAGTCACATCCTTTTAAAATTCATCTCCTAGTACCCCAGAGCTATATCTACTCTTTATTACCTTCTAACTAGATAGAGGCTAGCTACTTACAAATCCTCTGCTCAAAAAGGGGAAGTATCCCATAAGATTAAAAGCATGATTAGGGAAAATACTGGTGACAATACAGGGTTTTAAGTCAAATCTTACACAAAGATCACTATCAATGAGTTTCACTAAGAAAGCCCTTACTATGTTTGGGGAAAAGGAGCAGATGCTTCAATCTTCATCACTTTTGTAGTGCTACAAACTATACACTAGTAAGTGAAATGTAAGCTCTGTAATATAAAATACTTAATGTTCATTCATCCATTCAACAAATGTTTATTACTATGCACCCTGGACAGGGCTAGGCACCAGTAAATAAGACAGACACTATCTCTGTCCTCATGGGCTTAAAGATTTATTTTATAAATGTACTGAGTCAGCCTTTAGTTCTTTACCTGTGCATCATAAATCCGATGCATAGCTTGATACAACTGGTTCATATAGTTGGAAATAGCTGTAGCATCTTCTTCAAATACACCCAGTAAAGACCTTGTCTGTATAAAATAAAAGCAGTAAGTTTATGTTAACCATTATACAAATCAAGTGGAAATCTTTTTTTCCTAAAAGATGCAAAAATCACAGGATATCAGAACTCTAACAATTCTGAGTTTTGATCTATTTTCTCTCTTTTGATAGTAATGCCAAGATGCTAGGGTTCTTTATTCTCAATTTCACTTCATTAAAACAGATAGATTTTCCAACTATGTTATATAAACCTCAGAAGGAACAACAAAGGTATATTTTTATGAATTAAAAAGTCTGTAATTAAGAACAAATCTACAGAATCAGTCAAGGCTATATTAACAGTATTCTATGTATAAATATTTTAAATCTTTTTTCAGGATAAATTAGTATGATTATTTCCCTCTCTCTCTCTCTTTTTTTTTTGGCTGTGTTGGGTCTTCATTGCTGCACAGCGGCTTTCTCTAGTTGCAGCAAGCAGGGGCTACTCTTCGTTGCGGTGCATGGGCTTCTCATTGCAGTGGCTTCTCTCGTTGCAGAGCACAGGCTCTAGGCACGTGGGTTTCAGTAGTTGCGGCACGTGGGCCCAGCAGTTGTGGTGCACGGGCTGCTCCGCAGCATTGCAGTGGCTTCTCTCGTTGCAGAGCACAGGCTCTAGGCACGTGGGTTTCAGTAGTTGCGGCACGTGGGCCCAGCAGTTGTGGTGCACGGGCTTAGTTGCTCCGCAGCATGTGGGATCTTCCTGGACCAGGGATTGAACCTGTGTCCCCTGCATTGGTAGGCAGATTCTTAACCTCTGTGCCGTCAGGGAAGTCCCTGGTTATTTCTCTTTCTCCATAGTCTCTTCTAGTAGTGCCAAACCCCTCCCCCTCATAATCCAAAATAACACCATAGTACCCCTTCTCCTCCCCAACATGACCTGTAAAATGCTAACTGGGTTTTTTCTGAGTGCAGAATTTGGAATCATTTTTCTTCTTTATACATTTCTATGTTGTTAGGCTTTTTTTTCCCCCCCACAATGAGCATGAGCGTGTAAAAATTACCTTCACTTTAAGAGTAAAAACTTGTTAGTCAGTAAATGTTAAGACTGTCAATAAAAAGGATCAGAGATAAGGAAACTCAGCATAAAGGCAAAGTATGTTCACCTTTTTATATCCCAAAGGCAGGATAAGAATTAAATTCCAACGATTATTGAGATAACTACAGCTTAAAATCTAAAAGATGACCTTGTACTTTTATTCTACAAATAGTTAATTTATACCTCAGCCTCAGAAGCTGGTTTCTAAAAATCAACTTATTCCTTAGCTTCCTATTTTCAGAAGAGAAAGCTAAGTCACTATGGTTGTTTTAAAAAGCAGCACAAAATCATTATGCCAGTATATGAAGTCCAAGTTATCTCAGTCCTCTACTTCCCAATGCCCCAGAGATTTAGATCTGGCAGAATCTTTTTATTTTTTAGCTCTAGTGCCCTACTGCCATTCCCCAAGTGCTATTTTAAGATGTAAAAAAGAAAGCATCATGAAATCTTGTTTCGCTAGTGCCATTCTTAAGAAAAGTGTGCCACTAACATTTTTTTTTCTTCAAAAATTAGCATTCTAATTCAAGGAATAACACATTTATGCAAAAATGTGTAGTGGACTTAAATTAAAAAGATGTTCTTAGCCTCAGACGGGGTTGAAACAGCTTCCTTATGTAAAGCTAATAAGATTGAGTTCAACACTGTATAATGACTGTTTAAAGTTAGCAGCTTGCAAAAATGCAATCAATATGGTACCATTTCATTGAATCTATGACGGCATCCACTGTGAGCTGTGCCAGTTTAATATACTACTGTCACAAATAAAACAATGCTGGCAATTAAGCTATGAATTCAGGTTTTCTAATGTCTTGAAGTTTTTACTTTATATTTATGGAAACAGACCTTTGACAGAATTTTTTATATAACTCTCATATAAACACAAAAAAGAAAACACAAGTTGCACAAATTTAATATAACCCTAAAATTTCAACTCTTGTGGGTAATTTTTTGACATAAGAGACACTGCTAGCCATGTTTTCACATCCAATATTATTCTGTGCCACGAGCAGGTGACAAATGTTTCTCAGAAGTGCTCCACTTTTATCTCCAATATTTTCTTCCAAATTATTGATACCCAGTCAGCAAGTTTTGATGGCAGCACTTGCTTCATGTTACTAGCTGTCAAAGAAATATTTTCAGACAAAAAACAAGACTGATAATCCTTCAAGTGGTTGTGAATTGATTTGTTGGCTGAACATTAAAAGGCTACACTTAGCCACTCATGTCTCTAGGAGAAATAATCAAGTGTGTACATTTGCAGGCAATTACAAGTAAAACAACATCAAATGTAAGGGGCATCTCAATATAAGAGATGTCAAAACGTGAATTTAAAAAAAGTACATCTCATAATCTTTGAGTATTTCATATTATGTCAAAGAGAAAAGCCTCCATTTGGGATTGGAGTTTGCCTTCACAGTTCTAGCTTAGATGGATCATTGATAAGATTTTTACCTACATATAAAATCAGTTATTTTTTTAAAGATCATATCTTTTCTTACTAAATAGAATGTTTAATTTTGTTTCTGATTTTCAAAACAATATATAAGCATTGATAAGGCATCTAGTATAGTCTTAAGATTTCCTACTTCAGTAGAGGGTATCTTTTGCAGAATGGTATGTTTGTGCAACATAATTCTAAAGATGTTTATGTGCCATCAGCTGGATTTGGACTTGCAAATATACCCCTATTTTAATACTTTGCTACTTTAAATTAAAACTAAAAAAGGATAATTGTAATTCAGGGTAGTCTTTCAAGACTCCCAGGCTCTAACTTTTTTACATAGCAACTGGCAGGCCACTTTTGACTAGGATCAAATAATCTAATAAAAACATCTCTATCGGGAGCTTTAGAAGTTTTCCTCCTCTTTGTTACTCAACTTCTTGGACTCTATCCTAGATAAATAGTACAGATAAGAACAAAAATTGATGCCCAAAAGCATTCATCTTAGCACTATATATAAAAGCAAAACTTGGGAAAAACTCTAAAAGTCCAACAACAGGACAACTATATTAAGTGAGTCAAGGAAATGTGCAACCTTTGAATTTTTTATTCAGTATGTAATAAAGTGTGGAGGTACTTAAGCTACAATGTGTAGTTAAAGCCAAATAAAAATCGTTATGCATAATATAATCTCAATCACATTAGAAGGTGTAAGAGAAAAAAACTAGAAAAAAGAAAGCAAACTGTTAATGGAATTTGCTGCTGGGCGCACGACAGGTAACTGTGTGCTTTCTGTATCTTCCAATTTTTCTGAAGCAAACAACTATTATTTTTATAATCAAGTACAAAGATTAAAACATTCACTATCTATAACAGCTGAAGTTCAGAGAAGTTAAGTGACTTGCCCTAAGGTAGAAGCGGCAGTATTGACTAAAGTAATGACTAAGCAGTAATGACTAAGCGGCAGTAATGACTAAAACCCTTATATCCTGAATCCCCAATCCAGGGCTTTCCATCTTGCCACAGGTTTTCCCCAAGAATTGCTTCTCAGTGTCTTACCCTTCTAAATCCCAGTTGTCCCAATTAATTTTCCCAAGTAAACATTAACTAGTTCAAATTTACTACTTCTAGAAATTGAAAGACTATCAACGTGGCTATTTCATTAAAAATTACCAAAAAACTAATACTAATACAGCACATGCTTGTAAAAAAAGAAGCTCAAGTTGTAAACTAATTGTGTGAAAAGTTCAAGATATTAGATGAGTCAAGAGATTATACCCTCCTAAGTCATGGCTAGGGCACTGTGTAACCCATTCTGAGCAGTGTGTAGTCTTTATGAGCTATAAAAGCGAGCCCAGGTATGAGAAGAAAGGTAAGGCACCTGTTGAGTCTTATAAAATAAAAAAGTAAAATGACAAAAGTACACCTGACCAATACATCCCACAAAATTTTTGCTAAACATCTGAAACAAATGTAGCTTATGACTTTATACTACAGAAATCGTTAAGCATTTGAACTGGCTATTCTGGCAGTCAAAATAAGCCAAGAAGTCAGTTTCTCTTTGTGTCAATATAGGCTGATAAGAGTACATTACCAGCAGGCAACTGGCCTGTAAAGATAACTTTCAGCGTGAAAAAAAACACAAATCAATTCCACAATCAGAGCCCAACTTCAACTTGGCAATCAAAATTGGCACCACACCCATGGCAGACATATCATACAGTAAAGGGGGATCCAGCCCCTCCCTTCTGTTCTTTTGGAGTCATATTAAACCGTCAAGACACATGAAATATGTGCAGTTGTAGTTCTAAATGAACAACATTTGAGAAAATTTTCTTCATTCTAACTGGTAGCCAACCAGCAACACCGTCTTAAATCCCTCATTGTGTAAGAGACAGACCTAGGGATGAAGTTTCTCAACGCAAGTTACAGCACCTACCAACATGGTTTTTAACATCGCTGATTTCATACTTCAGTACTGAAAACATCAGTAATGGTTACGTGTTCCTAGACTATCTTAAGCTAGAGCAACCACACTAGCATCATTCCCAACGCACAAAACACAGGGCTTTTATTTTGATGAGTTTATTAAAGCCAAGTCTGCAACGAGGGCGCAGCAGTCGTGGAGCCGCGAAGGCGCCATCCTCCACTGGGCGTGCATGGTCCAAGTGACAGCGGCTACACTCACGGCCACGACACTCGGCCGAGAGGCTCTGGTACCCTTGACGGGCTTCGCCGAGGACTCTACGCACGGGCATATCAACAGCCTTTCAGCATCTCCCCCCCCCCAAAAATAATCCATTTCCTTCCCTAGCTTGGTCAGAAATCATTAAGTCTACGGGGTCTTTTCTCCTTCTGCATTTTCTCCGAAGAGGTTTTCGAAGAGAAAATTCCAGGATCGGGATTTACCACCTCACATCACGGCGATTATAAAGCATCTTTTGTCAAATACAAGGGAGCCCCGCGCGCGTATGTGACCGCCGGGCCCACGAGCCAAGGCGGCCGCGGCTCTGTCGCAGCCTGCCGACGTCCCAGACCCCGCGCGCGGCTCTCGGCCCAGCGGCGCAGGCCCACGCGGGCCTCGGCAGGGCGGCCGGGTCTCCGCGCTCGGGGCGCCGCCCGCTACAGGCGGGGGCACTTGGGGGCGGCGCCCACCTAGGCCAGGGCTGGCACCTGCGGCCGCTGCGATGCCAGGCCTGGGGTCGGCCAGCCCCGCTCCTTCCCTCGCAGCCCGCCGCCGCCCGCGCCTCACCTGCGGGCTGTCCTCCAGCGTCTCCTCGATGGGCAGCTTGTCGATCCCCGGCATCGTGGCGGAGGGAGGGCCGCAGCAAAAGACGCGGCGGCCGCCCACAGCTCCCGCGCCCGCCCGCCTGCAGCAGCTGACCCCGACCCGCCCTCTCTCGATGGGTCTGCCGCCCTCGCCAGGCGCCAAGGAGCTGCGCTGCCGCGCGGGAAATCCCGCCCCCTTGGCCTGACTGCTCCGCCTCCAGGCGCGCCCATTGGCTCGCGGCAACGCCCGTCACCGCGACGGGGCTGGCCCGGAGGTTCCTTCCCTACTCTGGGCTTGCCTGCGAGCTTGGGCCTCTGAGGCGGTGGAGGCGGCACTTACTGCGCACCTCGAGTGCCAGCCGTGCTTCCGCGCGTTTGGTTGTAAATCGTAGGGGACCGTCTTCCCCCAGCAAGGCGTGCGTCACCTGGGACCAGAGCCTCGAGTGAGGACAGCACTGGGGAATTTGGGGCGGTTTGACTACTCCCGCAACATTTTTCGTCAGAGACCATGACGGAGACCTCCCTGCTGGCGCCTTCTTTAGTTTCCTCAAATTATAACCTTCCCAACCCTGCCTGAAGCGTCCAGTTTCCCCTCTCCAGCAAAATGGTGCTGGCTAACTCAGATCTGAACGATCAGTTGTGTCGTTAACTTGGCTTTCTGGTAAATTCGTGGACAGTAGACTCCGTATGATTTTTTTCTGAGCACTTGCATATCAGTATATTCAGTTAAAAACATGACTTTGCTGCCAGTTCGTCAGTTCTTACCTGGCCTTGAGAGACTGACACGCCACAATTCAGACTTCCATATTTCCTATAAATCACAAAACATCTTTTTAAAGTCAGGGTGCACTGATTTATTATGCTGGTAACTGATTAGCATTTCTGTTAAAGTTTTGGAAGAATCTTTAAATAGCTTCTTCAGCCAACTTTTTTTACGGGGAAAAAAAGTGAAGCTCTACGTCTAGAACTCGGCCTGGATTAGAACTTCTGCCTCTTTTGTCCATCTCTATATGTCCACATTTCTTAGAGAAGAATCATTATACAGAGAAAATGGCAGAATCACTAGTGTCTTCTAAATATCTAGCCATTAATCCCACCAGTCCATCCCATTTTCATTCAAGAAGTATAAGAAATGCTGAATAAAAATTATTAGTTGCCCGATTCCACAGATAAATTGGAATAAATCCAGATACAGTGGAACAAATCCAAATACAGTAACCGGAATGGAAGTTACTTATTTTAAACTCAAATACTAGATTTTACCATGATCTCTTGAAGGAAAAATAGAATCAAGCTTTTAAAGTTTTACCAGGTAGACTTGCAGTATAGTTTCACAGAATAATCCTTGGATTTCAATAAACTTTCAATAAGAGCTCTCCCCTTAGATTGTTTATCAACTAGTCACCCTGTAGAAGAGATCTTTAGTTTTGGAAAGGTGGTTTGGAGTCAGTTCTTACAGGGTTACTGGTTCTCAGCTGCTTGGATGTACCCGGCATCATACAGATCTCAGCAATACAACTCTGGCCTTCGACATTTCTTGTCTATCAGCACAGTGGCATGCAACCTGGCTATAAAGAAGGAAGACTTTCAGGGTAAGTAACATTCTTGGTTGAACTGTAATTAGATTACAAGTGAAGAAGAAGAAAGTTAGTGACAATTGATAAGAATCAGGGGTAAGTGATCCGTGAAAACAAAGTGGAGACTTATACGGTGCAGCTGAAGGGGTTCGGCCAGTTAACTTGGCCAAACTAAATAATTCTAATGAAAAATTATCTTAGGTATCTGAATTATCTGGGTGGGGTATTATCATCAAGTTAAATGGTTTCCTTTTTTGTACTTTACGTGCACCTAAACTGTGCAAGGATTCTCAAGAGGCTATTATATTATCAGAGAGAGGCAAGGAATTCTTGCCAGGCTCAGCTGATTAAAAAACAAAGCAAACAAAAACAAGTTGACTTCGATTGGGTGGAGAGGCAGTTTAGTCAAATTATAAAGCTAGAAAGAATCTTAAAAGGCTTTCCATTTGGATCCTCTAGCTTTAGGCTACTGTTCACTCTGCTCAACCAGAAAAATGATTGTATTTCTTATTTTAAAACACCTCTAAAACTGCAGAATTGCAGTCTGATAACCAGTTTAAGTTTAATCAGCCTAAGTTCTGTACAGTCGACCAAACTCGTTTCCTTTTATACAGGAAATGAGGCTTGTTCAGAGAATGCTTCAAGGGTTACTGGAGACTTGTGTGGGTAGCGTAGTAAAAACTGGCCAGCAGGTTAATTTTACGGAAGGCAAGGCAGCATTAAACGACATCCACCAAAGAATTCATTGAGACGTTTCACAATATAATTTACAACAAAAAGACATACAGTCTTGTAAGTAGATTTGTTAATTATTAGTCTCCTAAAATTATATTTGATCTTCTTATAATTAAGTTTCTACATGATACCTCTTGAAGTTCTGGTCTGCGGTATATAATAGGAAAGAATCCAACAACCCAAATGACACTGGTGCTTTACCTTTTAAAATTATCCCCTTAGGTTAGTGGTGACCAGACTTATGCACACATAAAAGTCATTTGGGGGAGGTTGTTAGAATGCAGATTACTGAGCCCAGCTGAAGATTCTGATGCAGTAGGTCAGAGGTAGGACTGGGAATCTCCCAGGTGAATCCAAAGCAGGTCATCCTCAAACCACATGTTGAAAAACTCTCTCCAAAATGGAAAATAACCATTTCCCTTTACCACATAACCTTGTATTTTAGAAAATTTAAAGGGTCAAGTAAATATTTAGGAAAGAGTCTTTGGTTCCAGCTGAGGGTGGTGAGAGGGGCACCATTTCCAGAATTACCTAGAGAGCTTGGGAATCTTCCCACTTACAAACATCCCCTGAAAGACTCCATCAATCTGAAATTCTGGGGTAATTCATGCTCATTTTGAGAGTATAATATATAATGCAAATAATTCTAGATGTTACCTAATAAATCACTCCTTAATGAGACTCACTTTAACAGATAATCCAGCTGTTTTCTTAGCATTCAGCTGAGATGAACCAAATTCAAGAAATGAGTATATTAATTGATATTTGGGGAACCTGAGTCATTCCATCGACTCTAAAACATTTGAACCAGTGGTCGAGTAGGGAGAAGCTTTGGGCAATTGGGGGCTAGAATCAAAAGTTCTGAGGATGGGCTTCCCTGGTGGCGCAGTGGTTGAGAGTCCGCCTGCCGATGGAGGGGACACGGGTTCGTTCCCCGGTCTGGGAAGATCCCACATGCCGCGGAGCAGCTGGGCCCGTGAGCCGTGGCCACTGAGCCTGCGCGTCCGGAGCCTGTGCTCTGCGACGGGAGAGGCCACAACAGTGAGAGGCCCGCGTATCGCAGGAAAGGAAAAGAATAAAAAAAAAAAAGTTCTGAGGAGTGTGTTCCAAAAGAGGTGGGTGGGCAGCCAGGACCAACCGATTCTTCATTGTGCCCATTGCAAACCACCCTCTAGTTTTTGACCTTAATATTAATGTTGCTTTTGCTCTTTGCCACAGCATCCTTAGATTGCAAATTTGTGGCTAAAACATAAATCCTTGGAAAGGCAAATTCCATAGCTTCTACTTTCTTGACTGTGAAAAGAATAAAACTTTATTTCTAGGATAATTGTATATGCCTGTTTCTTTTATGGTTGCCTTGATTTGTTTTTGGAAGATGAGGACATTGTAAACTAATTTCTTTGACCAAGCCAAGAACTGTGAAACCAAGCAGCATCATTCCTGTTTCTGTTGGGAGGTGAATAAATGCATGGGCATGAGCTCATGGACGTGGACTGTGGAGCCAGCCTAGCTGGCTTTGAATCCTGGCCTCACTCTTTACTAGTTCTGTGACTTGAGTCAAGTTACTTAACTTCTCTGTGTCTCCATTTCGTCATCTAAAAAATGGGGCTTAATATAGAGAACCTACATGATAGAGTTGGGAAGATGATTAATGAGCTTTCAGAATAGTGCTGGGCACAATAAGCATTCAGTAAAAATCAGCTAAGTATTCCCTTCATTATTTACTCTTAAATATTAAATGTTTCAGTGCTTTTAAGGCAGCTTTCATTTTCTTCATTTCTCCCTCTTTATCAAAACTAAAGCCAATATTTTCTAAATCAGAAGATTGTCCTCATTGTCTTAGAGAATCCTGATACTATTTTAAATAATATTACCGTTACCCTTGCTAGTGTTTTATCACTTTGATTTAGGGGCTTTTGTGGTCAAATCAAAAAATTTTTAATCACTATATATAAATTGTGATATTCTGGAGAAATGGTGTAGGTACCAAACCAGCAAAGGCTATTACCCTGTTTTTGTCTTTTGGTTTTTGGCAGTGTGGGGAGGGGAGATGCCCTCAGATTAAAAGATATAAGATCTTCACGACATTCCTACTTCCCAGAAGTTCTGGGGAGCAATAGGCAAGTCAGTGGAGAAGAGGTTTCTCTTAGAGAAACCAGTAAGTCCCATGACAGGTTAATCACTGAAATCATTTTACTTTCTATGGAACCACAGAGGGCAGTAAAAAAATAGTTACAGAGAATTGATTAAACCAGCACTGTTTATATCATGGTTGATGCAGAGAAGTCTCAGAGTTAATCAGGACATCCTTCTAAGAACACTAGATGGTGCTCTGAGTTTAGTTTTAGGATGCAAACTACCTCAGGAAATGGCTGTCTTCATTCAACAAATATTTATTAGGTAATGAACAAGATATTCAAAATCTCTGCCCTTGCGGAGCTACAGTTTAGTGGAGATGGTAGGAAGAAAGACAATGAAAAATAAACATAATATGTAGTATTAGAAGTATATCAGTAGTATATTAGAAAGTGGGGAGCGCTATGGAAAGTAGCAGGGAAAATGGGATGAGGGGCAGTTGCAATTTTAAATAGGCTTGTCAGAGTAGACTTCATTGAGAAGGTGACATCTGAACAAAAACTTGAAAGAGTCACTGGAGTGAGCAATGGGGACATCTGAGGAGAAGGTGTTCCTTGAGAGGAACAACCTGGCAGACGCCCTAATCCCTAAGGCAGGAGTGGCTGGCTATTTTGAGAATTGCATAGAGATCAGGGTGGCAGGAAAGGTGTGAGGATTTTGACTTCTACCCTGATTTTGGATAAAAACACCTTTATTTATTTTTTTAATATTATCTATTTGTTTATTTGTTTTTGGCTGCGCCGGATCTTAGTTGTGGCACGTGGGATCTTTTTTCAGTTGTGGCATGTGGGCTTCTTAGTTGCAACATGCGGGCTTCTTAGATGCGCTATGCGGACTCTTAGTTGTGGCATGCGGACTCTTAGTTGCAGTGTGCATGTGGGATCTAGTTCCCCTACCAGGGATCAAACCCGGGCCCCCTGCATTGGGAGCACAGAGTCTTACCTATGGGACCACCAGGGAAGTCCCAAAAACATCTTTAACTGACGTGATTTGAAAGAAATGTTGGAGAAACTGTATAAATTAGTGATATGAGATATCATAAATCATGGGCAAATTAACATTGTCTTAAGTAAACTCAATACTTTCTGAGATGTATTGGTTTAAAGGAAAAATTACCTGAGTGATTTAGCTAAGTCATGTTCTGTATACAGGGTCAAAAGTAAAGTCTTAATAACAGAAGACAATTATTTCATGTAAAAGCAGCTGTATGTTTTTTTCTCTTCCCTTTCTGAATAATTCAGCCCTAAAGCCATTAGGTGTGGCCAAATAAAGTAGGAGTCTATGCAGGGTGGGTAGGCACGGGGGCCCAGAATGGGGTGTTGGAGCCAGCAGGGGTGAGGAGGGCATCCTCACAAAGGGACACCCTGGTGTGGGGGTGCCAGAGCCCGTGCAAGGTGAGCCCCCTCATCTACATAGGGGGGCGTCAGAGCACAAGATGGGTAAAAACAGCATTTTGGTTGGAGGGGCAGCACCCAAGCAGCAGGATGTTGGAGCAAATGTGGGGTGAGGGTGCCTGAGAGGGCTGTTTCGGAGTCCAAGCGTGATGAGGAGGGCTTTTGTTCAGGTTGGAAGCCTGCTGCAGGACTTCAGAACACAAGGGGTGTGGAGAATATCCATGGAGAAGGGCAGCCTAGTGCAGGGTCTCAGAGTCCTAGTGGGGTGAAGAGTGGGCACACAGAGTGCTTGGGTGTGCAGTGTCAGAACCCAAGCAGGGAGAGAAGGGCTTTTGTGCACCTAGGATAGGTTATTGGTACTCTAGTGCAGTAAGGAAGGCTTCCATGAAGTAGGGCAGCCTGGGACGAGGTGTCAGAGCTCAAGTGAGGAATTAGGGCATCTTTGCGGGGAAGGAGTGGAAGCAATGGCAGTTTGGTTACACAGGGGGATAGATGCAGTAGGTAAATATATTGAGGATAAGGGAAGCCAGATTTCTCACTGTCAGAGAAGGGAATTACAAATATGGAAAGGGGGAAAGTTTAGAATGAATCCTCTGGTACGAGACTGGAATTAGAGGTGTGTATGTGAACTCACAGATTTCAATAAATGTATAGGAGTAAACTGGATGTAAAGTGCGTATATGTCACATACCTGCATGTGTTTCTTAGCTTTTTCATCAAGAAGGCTTGTGAGCAGAGATGCCCCAATAACAATGAATGCACATCTGAGTCCATATCTTGGCTTCCAAACCGCATTCTCCATTAAAAAGAACTAGGGCTCCTTGGAGAAATGGCTGACACTAGGGCTAGAGCAAGAAAAGAACAAAACGTGCCTGAGACATCTTGTTGTGCTAGAAAGTAGAAAGTGCTCAAAACTGATGTGTCAGAAGAACACAGAAGTCAGCTTGAAGGGGGATCCCATTAGCCAAATCAGGGGAAATTTAAACGTCACAATAAATAATGAGATTCTAACTCATTAAATAAAATAGGAGAGACTTCCCCAGTGGCGCAGTGGTTAAGAGTCCGCCGGTTGGGCTTCCTTGGTGGCGCAGTGGTTGAGAGTCCGTCCGCCTGCCGATGCAGGGGACACGGGTTCGTGTCCCAGTCCGGGAAGATCCCACATGCCGCGGAGCGGCTGGGCCCGTGAGACATGGCCGCTGAGCCTGCGCGTCCGGAGCCTGTGCTCGGCAACGGGAGGGGCCACAACAGTGAGAGGCCCGCGTACCGCCAAAAAAAGAAAAGAATCCGCCTGCCAAGACAGGGGACATGGGTTGGAGCCCTGGTCCGGGAAGATCCCACATACCGTGGAGCAACTAAGCCCATGCGCCACAACTACCAAGCCTGCACTCTAAACCCTGCGAGCCACAACTACTGAGCCCGCGAGCCACAACTACTGAAACCCGCCTGCCTAGAGCCCGTGCTCCGTGACAAGAGAAGCCACCACAATGAGCAGCCCACGCACCGCAATGAAGAGTAGCCCCTGCTCGCCGCAGCTAGAGAAAGCCTGCGCGCAGCAACGAAGACCCAACACAGCCCAAGATAAATAAATAAATATAATAGGAAACCATGAATCCCTGCTGATATAAAGAAGTGAATAAATAGAAAGTTTGTTGAGGAACAAAATATTTACATAGGCTTAAAATACCTCACCAGAAAAATACTACATTATAAAGGTGAAAAGAGTAACTTTATAGTGGGAAAACCTGGCAGATGCCATCTTAATCAAATGCTCAAAGTTAAAATCACCAGTAATGAGACAAATCAAAATTATGTGCTACCTGATAGGAAATGAGAACACAACATCACTTTTGTGTCATCCTGCCAAAGATGCTTAACCTGAATCTAATCACGAGGAAACATCAAACAAACCCTAAATGAAGGACTTTCTACAAAGTAACTGACTGTAATGTTCAAAAGTGTCCAGGTCATGAAAGTCAAAGCAATACTAGAGGATCTGTTGCTGAGTGGATGAGACTAAAGTTAACACAACTGAAGGCAGTTTGTGATTCTGAACTGGATCCTTTCACTGTAAAGGATGTTATTTGGGACAATTGTGAAATTTGAATTGGGTTTGGTGGTTAGGTGGTAGTGATGTATCAGTGTTAACTTCATGACTTTGATGATTTTATTGTGATTATTTAGGTGAATGTCCTTGTTTGCAGGAAAACACACTAAAGTATTTAGGGGTGATGGAGCATGATGTCAGCAACTACTCTCAAATGGTTGGAGAGAAAAGTTTTTTGTACTATGCTTGCAACTTTTCTGAAAGTTTGAGATTCTTTCAAAATTAAGTAGAAAATATTAAAATGAAAATTGGTGCATAGGTATGTTCATGAATAGACCAATGACATGATATATTGCTAAATTGTTTATTTTTCCCTTAAAGTTTTTTCAGATCTTAAAGAGAAATTATTAAGTAAATAGATGTCATGGCTGTTGACAGGAAGAAAGCGTAGTTCCTGGAGAGGGGTATGACCTCAGGGTACTCAATGTAAAATATTCCAGAGATGATTTTTGCTCTTTTCTGCCCCTGCCCCCCATACATATATCTGCTTTAATGGGGACCCAAACACTGCCGAGAATTCTCAGGTAGTACTTATGTAAAAGGATCCAGTGGTAACCATGACACCTGCCTTATTTGATTATAACCTTTTAGAAATATGTATTTATTTTAAGGCAATTCCACAAATATCTGAGTTGCTAGATTTCTGAAATGTTATTTCCAGTTATCTTCTAGTACTAAAATGAACTCATTTATTTAGGTTATATATGTGAGCTGTATAACAATAATGTTTACTATTCCAGATAAAATCCCCTAAAGTATTTTTAGAATCTTTATCATTTAACTTGCATGCTGCCAATTTTTCATCAGTTTTTTACTTTCTCAATCTGGGAACTATATTTTAATTCTGAGGTAATTCAGTTTGCTAAATACTTTGTCATTTGTTTATATAATTAGAAATACAGTTTTCAAGTGTAAACTCTCCTTTATCTCTGTTCCCTCTGTTAACGATGTCATTATCCATTTGGTCACGTAAGCTAGAAATATGGGAATCAGGTTCACTTCCTTCCTCTTACTCCCCTCAACCCACACACACACACACACACACACACACACACACACACACACACACACACACACACACACACACACACACACACACACACACCCCTATACCTGACTGGCCTTTATTACGTTGCTTTTCTCTGACCTTTCCTTGAAACATCTCTACCTGAAGACATCTCTGAAAAGCCTTCATAGTAACATTGATAATGGTAATAAATGATAGCAAGTAGTTTACATAATGTTTACTATGTGTCAGGTGTTACTTCAAGGGCTTTGCAAGTATTATCTCATTTCATCCTCAATTAGGTACTATAATTACCCCCATTTAATTATAGAGGAAACTGAAGCACAGAGAGGCTAAGTTACATGCCCAAGGTCACATAGTTAAAAAAAGGCACAGTGCTGGAATTTGGACCCAAGTAGTATGACACCAGAGTTGGGCTCTTACCACTCCTCAGCCCTTCTCAGTCTCACTCAAGTGATCTGGGCCCTTTCTGCTCCCATAGCCTCTTGTGCACACATCTTTATTATATTCTTATATTGAAATTTTGTATTTATTGATTGGTGTTCCTAGAAGAATGAGAGAATTCTGTTATTTATATTTACAAAAGTAGAGAAAATAATGAACCCACATTACTATATTTCTATTCATTAGAGACAATGAATCCACGTATACCCATCAGTCCAATGCAGCACTTATCAACATTTTGCAACACTTGCTTCAATTACCTTTGTTTTCTTTCTGGGTTTTCCTGAAGTATTTTTTTTTCTTTTTTTTTTTAATAATATAAGATTTATTTATTTATTTATTTATTTATTTATTTTGGCTGCATTGGGTTTTCTTTGCTGTGCGCAGGCTTTCTCTAGTTGCGGCGAGCAGGGGCTACTCTGTTGCGGTGCGCGGGCTTCTCATTGCTGTGGCTTCTCTTGCTGCGGAGCACGGGCTCTAGGTGCGCAGGCTTCAGTAGTTGTGTTGTGTGGGCTCAGTCACGGGCTCTAGAGCGCAGGCTCAGTAGTTGTGGCGCACGGGCTTAGTTGCTCCGCAGCATGTGGGATCTTCCAGGACCAGGGCTCCAACCGGGGTCCCCTGCATTGGCAGGCGGATTCTTAATCACTGTGCCACCAGGGAAGCCCTCCTGAAGTATTTTCAACCAAAACCCAGAAACCCAAAATTTCACATTCTGAAATTTCACCTGTAAATACTTAAGTAGAATCTCTTTTAGAAGGACATTTAAAAAAATATAACCATAATCTCATTATCACACTGAACAAAATTAATATTAATGAGTACCTTCTTGATCATGAGTTTCTTGAGGGCAGAAATCATTTCATCCCCTGGTTATCTAGTACATCCCTGATATATGCTGGAGTTTAATAAATGTTTGTTGTGATTCAAAAGGTTGTTTTTAAGTTGATAAGAACCATGACATTTATCCTCCAGAAACAATGTTATAAATAACAATCAGGTTCTCAGGTTAACTGACAACTCTCATTTAATCTACAATGATTAGATTAAATGGCACTAACGTGTAGGCCTGAGCCCCTGGGAGCCTTAAATCCTAAACTATTTTATCTTTGATTATTGAGTCTAGGGAAATCCTGAGTCTAATTTAACCTAGCCCTGAGTTTTCTTGTTCCCACTGTCAATCTGCAGAGGACATAAAGACAAGGGCTAGATTGGGTGGGAGGGTTCATTGGTAAAGATTTCTTAGAAGGAAATATGGCAGAATCCAGCGAAAAAATAATATATTCTTTTTTTTATAATAAATTCTGGTTTATTTTTGGGTGATAAAGAAATAATATATTCTTCAAAGAAACTTTTTCATGGAAATACTCCTGCATATGTGCTAACAAGGTAGTCATTGTTTGTTATAGCTTAAAAAATTGGAGACAAACGTAAGTGCCATTATCAGGGGTATAGTTCAATGAATTATGGTTCTTCCACTTGATGTAGCACCAAGCAGCTGTTGAAGAATGAGGTAGAGCTGTGCATGCTAATGTCTTGTCATGTCATTGTGGGGGAACCACATTGCAGAATAGTATGTGTGTCTGACTTCATGTGGATAAAAAAGTGTGTGCACGCATCTACCTCTTTATGTCAAGGCATTCTAAAAAGACAGGAAGGAGCAGCACTAAACTGTTAGTGGTGGCCAGTGGGTTGGAGAGTAAAAATGGGGTAGAATTGAAGGGGACTATCATATTTTACTCTATGTACCATAGTATTAAATGAATTTTTTTAAAAATAGAAATGTATCAGAGTTTTAGATGATTTTATATCAAATTTTTAAAATCAAGGGCTTGATATATGCAAGGCACTATACTGAAAACAATTTTGACTGATTTGAAAGTGTAAAAATATGAAACTATACTCTTGAGGTTGAGAAGAGCAAAGCCTAAAATGTTTTCTAAATGTTATAAATAGAGTGAACTTATTCTACAAGTCTTTATTTAATATCTCCTGTTTAATGGGCACTGTGAGCCGTGCTGGGAGAGACAGAAGTGTGTGAAATAGTCCCAACTCTCCTGAACCTTGTAGCCACTGGGAAATATACCATGTGTGTCAAGTAACAGTGATGGCTGAGGAGGGCCTGAGGAATGACAGAGTGTCACAGATATGAATTGTGCCTCAGGATTTTTAAATTTTAAGCTCAGATTTTAAAAATGAATCCCCCATCTCACTTTTTATTTAATTATAGTTTCAGAATGTCATAATGTCTAATTTGTGGATTACCCTGGAGTCATACATAAGTAGTTCATAGAAAACTGGGACTACTTTTACACATTAAAAAGCAATGACAACAGTAGTAAACACACAGAATTTACATTGCCTGTCCAGCTTACAAATGTCACCTCTTCCTAGTCCCATCCATCCATCCATCTATCCATCCATCCGTTTATTCACTCATTCAACAAATATTTATTGAATGTCTGCTTTAGCGTTGCTCTAGGAGATACTGTATGTGTAATAGTAAAAAACAAAGTATTTTATTTTAGAAAACACATTTTAATATTTAAAAATACTGAGGGTCTCAAATAGAACAGTGTGATTCCTGTGCAGAAGTAAGGGGCAAATGTCATTAAAGCTTTGCTTATTGCATTTCTTTCTTATTATGCTCACAGGCTGATTTTATTTCTTATTATGCTATGACTGGTTTTTAAAAATCTCTGCCAAAACACCTAACACATTGGGCATGTTTCCTGGTAGTTAATGATTTGGGACTTAATTGAAATACATAATTAGAAAATAAATGTTAGCAAAGCCTGAGTTGATTTACAAGTTACTAAAGCAAAATAAAACATAAACCTCTCAACTTTTACTTCACCTTGAACATGTAGATGTTTAAAATATAGGCTGTCCAATTTGACAGTTCCTAAAGTCTCTTCAATGTCAGTGTGTCAGGCTTTTATTTCTCATCTCAAAATAATTGTTGAAAGATATTGAGGACTGATCATAAGCAAGGTTTCACAACCTTTTTCTTTTTAACTTTTTATTTTATATTGGAGTATAGTTGATTAACAATGTTGTGTTAGTTTCAGTTGTACAACAAAGTGATTCAGTTATACATATACATGTATCTATTCTTTTTCAAGTTCTTTTCCCAATTAGGTTCACAACCTTTTTCTTAATTGATCAGTACACTTTGATGTTTATATCATGAGATCATTGGTGAAGATGTTACAGTGGCCATTAATTGATAAAATCAATAGAACAGGGAATTTGGAGACGGAAAAGTCAAGGCTCTGCCACTGCTATTTGGTGACTTCTGCAAATTACAATTGAACTCTCAGTTTGTTTTCTCAGCTACCAAATAGTGGAGGATTTATTAAAGGATTAAGCACAAATACACTAAAAATGCTTTAAAAGCTATAAATCACTATAGATATTTTATGTTTGTATTCGTTATAACATTACTCTAGATAAACAGCACTTATTAGAAACCAACAGTAGACATTATATTAGTGGTGAAACAGTATTCTCATGTCAGGAACAAAACAAGGATGTCTGTTTTCATCATCACTATTTTCAACATTGTTCTGTACTTCGAGACCAGCATTATCCAACAGAACTTTCTGCAGTGATGGCAATATTCTCTGTCTGTGCTGTTCAGTATAGTAGCCACTGGCCACAAGTGGCTACCTAAATGTAAATAAATTACAAGAGAATTAAATTTAAAATTTAATTGCACCAGCACTTGCACTAGCCACTTTTCAAGTGCTCATTAGCCACATGTGGCTAGTGGCTACCATATTGGATAGTGCAAACACAGAACATGTCTCTCATTTTAGAAAACTTTATGGGACTAGAAGTTCTATTTGTTTACAATTATAGAATAATGTTTAATTATAATCACATATCTATCCATCCACCAATCTATTTTATTTTTTATGCATTTTAAAGTTACAGACATCAATATACTTCTCCCCTAAACTCTTTAGCATGTGTATCATTAACTGTAGTTCAGCACTCGTTTATGCTTCAACAGATAAAATTTTACATACAGTGAAGTGAATAAATCTTAAGAGTATTAATAATTACTGACAAGTGAATACATCTGTGTAATCCAAAACCTAACAAGATATAGAACATTACCATCACCCCCCATGTTTCCTGATTCTTCTTCCCATGCATTCTCTGCCTCCATCCCCAAATTCTGATTTTTTCAATATAAACTAGTTTTGTCTGTTCTGGAACATCACATAAGTGAATCAAACTTCATGTATTCTTTTGTATAAGCCTTCTTTGACTTATAATGTTTTTGAAATGCTTTTGAAATTCATCAGTGTTGTTCCATATATTGATACTATATATCAATACCTTTATATTGTTGAGTTGTATTCTGGTATTGTATTATACCATAGTTTATCTGCATTCCTGTTGATAGACACCTAGTTGCCAGTTTGGGCTATTATCAGTAGAGCTTCTGTGAATATTCTCATGCAAGTCTTTTTGTGGACCTGTTTTCATTTTTCTAGGAATGGAATTGCTGGATCATAGCATAAGTATATGTTTGTTTGCTGCTAATGTATGGGATTAAATTGATTTTTGTATATTTACCTTTATAGTATGACTTTGCTAAATTCACTTATTAGTTTTAGTAACTTTTGTAGATTCTTAAAAGTTTTCTATTGTAAACAATCATGTCATCTGTGAAAAGAGACCCTTTACTTCTTCCTTTCTGATCTATATGATGTTTATTTCTTTTTCTTTCTTTATTGCACTGGTGTTCAATAGAAATGGTGAAAGTGACCATCCTTGCTTTGTTCCTTATCTTAGGGAGAAAACATTCAATTTTTCACCATTAAATAGTATGTTAACCGATTATTTCTATAGTTGCCCTTTATCAGATTGAGAAAGTTACTTCTAATCCTAATTTGCTGAAAAAAAATTTTTAAATAAATTTATTTATTTACTTTTGGCTGCGTTGGGTCTTTGTTGCTGTGTGCGGGCTTTCTGTAGTTGTGGCAAGCGGGGGCTGCTCTTTTTTGCGGTGCGCCGGCTTCTCACTGTGGTGGCTTCTCTTGTTGCAGAGCACAGGCTCTAGGCGCGTGGGCTTCAGTAGTTGTGGCACATGGGCTCAGTAGTTGTGGCTCGCAGGCTCTAGAGCACAGGCTCGGTAGCTGTGGCACACGAGCTTAGTTTCTCCACAGCACGTGGGATCTTCTCAGACCAGGGATCAAACCCGTGTCCCCTGCGTTGGCAGGTGGATTCTCAACCACTGCGCCACCAGTGAAGTCCCAAGATTTTCTTTAAATGTTTGATAAACTTCACCAGTGAAGTTATCTGGGCCTGAAGTTTTCTTTGTGGGAAAGAATTTGATAACCAAGTCAGTTTCTTTAATAGATATAGAACTAGGCATGTTTTCTATTTCATGTTGTCTCAGTTTTGGTAATCATATAATTTTCGAGATACTTGCCTATTTCATGTAAGTTGTTGAATTTACTGATAATAAAGTTGTTCATTATATTCTTTTATCTTTTCAATGTCTGCAATTTCTGTAGTGATATCACTTCTTTATTCCCAATATTGGTAATTTGTGTTCTATCTTTTTTTCTTGACCAGTCTACCTACAGATTCCCCCTTCCCAGTTTTTTTTTTTTATTGGAGTATAGTTGATTTACAGTGTTGTGTTAGTTACTGCGGTACAGCAAAGTGAATCAGTTATACATATACCTATATCCACTTTTTTTTTTTTTTAGATTCTTTTCCCTTATAGGCCATTTACAGAGTATTGAGTAGAGTTCCCTGTGCCCAGTTTTTTTTATGAGGAGCTTTTTATTTTTTTTATTTTTAATTTTTTATTAAAAAAAATTTTTTTTTTGGTGGTACGTGGGCCTCTCACTGTTTTGGCCTCTCCCGTTGCAGAGCACAGGAGCACAGGTTCCGGACACGCAGGCTCAGCGGCCATGGCTCACGGGCCCAGCCACTCCGCGGCATGTGGGATCCTCCCGGACCGGGGCACGAACCTATGTCCCCTGCATCGGCAGGCGGACTCTCAACCACTGCGCCACCAGGGAAGCCCTATGAGGAGCTTTTTAGATAAATTATCTAGTGCTGTATAAATCACCCAAAGCTTAGTGGTTTAAAACAGTAGTATTCATTTAATACCTCTCACAGTTTCTCTATGTCAGGAATTCAGAAGTGACTTGGATACCCAGTCCTGTCTTGGAGTCTCTGTTAATATTGTGATCAGGTGTCATTTGGGTCTTCAGTCATGTGAAGACTTGAGTAGGGCCGGAGGATTCACTTCCCAAGTGACTCATTCACATAGCTGGCAAGTTGGTGTTGACTATTGACAGGAAACCTCAGTTCCTCTCCATGTTGGCCTCTACACATGTCATGGTAGCTGGCCTCATGTGCTTGCCAATCTTTGATTGTGAGGTTATATTTGCTTACTTTTAATCTGTGGGAATCCTGTGGACCTAAATTAGGGAGGCTTTCTTCCAGAGAGAATTTGGTCTGCTTTTGCCAGGAACCATTATCGAAGTGGCCTGAAGTAAGAGAGTTCAGTTCAGTGCCCCCCTGCCCCCGTCTACTGCTAGCCTGAGGATTAGAATCCTGGTTTCAGTGATGCTAAGGATTTTTCCCTTGTGGGTTACCTCGTATTTATAATTTGTTTACTGATCACTGCTCCCAGTTCTGATTTCATTTCTTGGTTGTTGGGTTTTTATTGTTTTGTTTGGTGAACAAACAAAAGTTCCCTTACTTATGGGGATCTCAGCAATGTATTTGAAGGTGTTTTTTACCCAGGATCTAATTGTTTTGTAGTTGAAGGGTCTTTCAAGGAATATGGTCCAGCATATTGCTAGAACAGAAATATCCCATTCACTCTCCAGTTTACTTCAAGTCTGGCTTTTTTCTTTACCCTCCAGTTTGCCAAGGTTGACAGTAACCCCCTTGTTAACAAACCTAATATATTTTCACTCAGCCTCTCAGCAGCATTGACACAGCTGACCATTCATTTATTCTTTCATCTAGTATGAGCTGAGTACTGTTTTGGATGCTAGAATGAACAGAATAGACAAAAATTCTAGAGATAGAAAACAGGCAGTAAACAATAAACATAATTAACAGATATATAAGGGACTTCCCTGGCAGTCCAGTGGTTAAGCCTCCATGCTTCCACTGCAGGGGGCTTGGGTTCAACTCCTGATCAGGGAATTTAGATCCCGCATGCTATGCTGTGCTGGCAAAAAAAAAAAAAAAAAAAAGATATAAAAAAGGCAAAAGGTAGTAAATGCTTTTAACAAAAATTGGAGCAGGGCAGAGGGCCTCAGGAATCCTGAAAGCGAGGTTGAAATTTTTAAAGGGGCAGGAAGAGTAAGCCTTATTGAGAAAATGATATTTGAGGAAATACTTGAAGGAGGTAACAGAGTAGTCCATGAGGATATGTGAAGGAAGAACATTCTAGGTAGTGAAAACAACCAGTGTAAACTCCTGAAGCAGGATTGTGCGTGTGTTTTCATGAAGAGGTCCAGTGTAGCTGGAACAAAGTGAGCAAGGGAGATATAATAAAAGGTAAGATCAGATAGGGAAGGGGGGCTGACAAATCATGTCAGAGCCTGTAGGACACTATAGAGACTGACTTTTACTGAGATGGGAAGCCATTTTTTGAGCAGAGTTATAATATGAACTGACTTTTTTTTTTTCCACCACACTGCATGGCTTGCAGGATCTTATTCCCAACCAGGCAACCAGGGGTTGAACCCGTGACCCCTGCAGTGAAAGCATGGAATCCTAGCCACTGGACAGACAGAGAATTCCCTGAACTGACTTGTTTTTAAATGATCCCTCTGGCTGCTTACTGTGTTGATAGAAAGCCATAGGAGATCAAGGATGGGAAGGAGATCAAGGAGATCAGGAAGACCACTTGAGATGCTATTGTAGCCATCTTTCTGCTTGACCCTTTTTCCTCTCTTGGGTCAATTACTGTATCTCCAGATTTTTCTCTTGCCTTACTAGCTGTTTCCTTCTCTAGTTCCTTCTCCAGCACATCTTCTCCAATTTCCAAATGTTGGAATACCTCAGACTTGGTCCTAAGATCCTTCTTGTATCTAGGTCCATTCACTGGTGATCTCATGCAAACCTCTAGCTTTTAATGGCTTTAATACCTATGATTTATGCTGGTAATGCACAAACTTGAGAGATTCAGCCCGGAGCTCATACTCATAAACCCAGTAGCCTACTTGCTATCCAAACTGGAACTCTTCACTTCTTGCCAAACCTTTCCTCTCCTAATCCAGGCTTTCACACCCCAGTAAATGACACTATATTTGCTCAAGCCAAAAAACAGTCATCCTTTTTTTTTTTTTTTTTTTTTTTTTTTTTTTCATGGTACATGGGCCTCTCACTGATCTGGCCTCTCCTTTGGAGCACAGCCTCCGGACACGCAGGGTCAGCGGCCATGGCTCACGGGCCCAGCCGGTCCGCGGCATGTGGGATCTTCCCGGCCCGGGGCATGACCCCGTGTCCCCTGCATCAGCAGGCGGACTCTCAACCACTGCGCCACCAGGGAAGCCCAACAGTCATCCTTAATGCCTCTCTTTCCTTTATTTCCACCAGTCCATCAACAGGATGTGTTTTTCTATCCCTGAATGGATGACCTATTTCCTCCACAATGCTATGTGTCAAATAACTTCAAAAATCTCAATGGCTTACATCGAATATTTATTTTTCTCACTCACAATACTGTAGGTCAGTTGGTGTTTGGCTGAGTTTGCCTGGGCTTGGCCTATTTGACTGCAGGCCACAGGATGGGTTGGGGTCTGTGTGTTCATTCTGGAGCTCAGGCTGAGGGGCAGCAGCTACCCCAGGGATGACCACATGGTGCTATCAGAAGCTCAGGAGTGAAAACCAGTCATGCTGGCACATTTCAAGCTTCTGCTCACATCACTTCCCATTGGCTGAAGCAAGTCACATAGACAAGCCTAAAGCTAAGGAGTGGGAAGTACACTCTATCCACTATGAGGCCACAGCAAGGGGGTGGCTATATAGTATATTATGGGGATTGAAGAATTGGTACTAATTATTCAATTACTCAGTCTCCCACAACCTCCTGAAGAATTGTATCTCTCCCCAAATCCACTATTAGCCTTCATCTCTTGCCCCAGACAGCTATCTCAGTTTTCATCATACCTAGAACAATGCCTGGCGTTAGTATATGCTCAGTAAAAATGTATTGAATAAACAACTCCCAGCTGATCTTCCTGGTTATATTCATCACTGTTCAGTCTCTTTCTACATAACAGCCAGGGTGGGGTTTTAAAACCGTAAATCCTATCTGTGATATAATAAAAAGAAATATATTTGGTCTTTGTCCCAAGTTCCAGGCACACAGCTACTAAATTTCTTGAAATTGCCTGAGTAATAAGAGTGATAGGAGCATCTTTTATTCTAATGACATGACTCTTGGTGGGTTCTAGATAGCTTCAAGGTGGGGGCTGGTTGCCAGAAAGACCAAACCTAGATTAGAGGCTTGTAACTTTCAGCCCCACCTCCCAACCTCAGGGGAGGGGAGAGGGGCTGGAGATTGAGATCAATCACCAATAGCCAATGATTTATTCAGTCTTGCCTATGTAATGAAACTTCCATAAAAACCCCTAAAGGACAGGGTTCAGAGAGCTTCCAGGTTGGCGAACATATTGAAATGGTGTTCACTGGGAGGGTGGTGTGCCCAGAGAGGGCATGGAAGCTCTCTGACCTTTCCCCCGTACCTTGCCCTATACATCTCTTCCGTTTGACTGTTTCCGAGTTGTATTCTTTATAATAAACTAGTAAACATAAGCAACGTGCCTTCCTGAGTTCTGTGAGCCATTCTAGCAAATAATTGAACCTGAGAAGTGAGTCATGGGAACCCCAGATGTACAGTCGGTTGGTCAGAAGTACACGTGGCAACTTGGGACTTGCAAGCTAGTTTCTAAAGTGGGGGCAGTCTCGTGGGACTGAGCCCTTAACCTGTGGGGTCTGCACTAGTTCCAGGTAGTTAGTGTCAGAATTGAATTGTAGGACACCCTGTTGATGTCTGCAGAGAACTGGAGAATTGCTTGGTGTGGAAAAACCCATACACATTTGGTGTCAGTTGTGAGTAAAAACAGCTCAGACTATCATATTAGTCCCAACTTAAAACCCTGCCGTGGGGTTCCCTTTGCTCTTGAACTCCTTACAATGGTCTTTATAAAGGCATCTCTTATCCAGCCAGGCCTGGCTCCCCAAACAATAGCATCTGGTACCACTCACTTCCCTCTGGCTAACTGCCCTTTTCTTCCTCAAATATTCCAATGCTTTTCAGCTGCAAGACCTTTGTACTTGCTGTTCCTTCTGCCTGGAATGCTTTTTCTCAAGATCTTGGCATGCTAGCTTTCTCTCATCCTCAGCTTCAGCTAAAGTGTCACCTCCTTAGAGAGGCCTCCCTGACCATCAATACTTAAAGACCCTCTTCCCATTCCACCCCTACCCCTGTTATGTTTTATCACCATCACCTTGTTTATTCCTTTCATTGAGTTTATCACTCTCTAAAATTACCTTGTTTTGTTTATCACTAATCTCTAGCACCTAGAATGGTGTCTGGCACAGGTTAAGTGCTCTATAAAAATTCATTATATGAGTATATGAGAAAACATTTCCTCCACATTTTAAAAGAAATTCTTTGCTATCTTTTATTTCAATCTGCTCATCCATATATAAAATGTTATAAGTAAGTCCAGATAAAATCAACTCAGGAGAAATAAAAATATTGCAATGTTTGTGTTCGTAAAGAAGAAATTAGGGACTGGAGTTGTTTCAGCATGTGTTGTGGCATCCTTGAAACTTGTGCCTCTAGGGCACTAATCTGTGGGGTTGAAGGTCTCAGTGAGGCCTCCTTCCACCTCCCTTACCTGACTTACCTTTTCTCTTTTTCCATTCTCATCCCTGCTTAACGTACGAGATTATTTACTTATTTACAATTATTGTTTGTGGCCTGTCTCCCCACTCCCACCCCTGCTGTGAGCTTCATGGGCACATGAAGGCAAGGATCCTATTCTGTTTTTTCTGGTACTCAGTAGATGTTCACCCAACTGTGGGATGAATGGATGAATGAATGAATGTTTCAAAGGAGAGAAAGGAATGTGGGAGGTCCTGAATCAATCTCTTCCTCCAAGTCTTCCCAGAGTAGGGTCACCCCCACCATTGCACAGTCTACCTCCCAAGACACTACAGGCAAAACCTCCACAAGGTATAAATGTTTTACTAGTTTATTCATTGTCAGGATGGCTTTACTTGTATATTTATAAATCTATCTTGTGTGCCTGTTGATGCTTTGTGTGTGAATCCTTTATTCACTCTAGAGCTAGCGTAAGGAGGAATTTAGCTTGGTATTTATGACATTGTGATAGGAAGTGACATCATGATAGGGCAAAAATCTGATGAAGTTGAGCTCAGTCCTGTAGAGGCTGTTTCCTCTATGACACAGACTACTTTTCCTCTTCCCACAAGAAAAGCCTAATAGTTGTTTAAATGCTAGATAAAGCTGAGCAGTTAAATTTATCATCAAGAAGGTATTGGAAGAAGAGGAGCAGGAGAGTACAAGAACTAAAAGTGTCACAACTTTGGTAGGAAGTGGCCACTTCAGAATCTTCCCAATTAGCAGGTGTGTTTCTCTTTTAGTTTCATGTTTTCTTAGGATGATGACATTAAAATATTCTGTTGTTGGTTATTTTTCACAAACCTTATTGTCGTCATGAAAACCCTCCAGTCCCTCAAAATATCAACAGAGAGAAATTTTTAAAAGAGGAACTGTTTTTTTTTCTTTGAAACAACTATGATGGGAGAGAAATTCTTCCTTTAGTTTGAATAGTCATACTTTTTAGTTGCTTGGAGGCGGTTACATATGAATCTTCATATAAACTTGTATCTCTCTCATTTAAAAGAAAAGATGAAAGAAGAGAATTAGCTGATTAATTATTTAAAATACTTGGTGCAACTGTTCCTTATGAATTAATCCAGGCACTTGGAAGACAATTAAACTCAGTGTTAATAACATTGCCAACCTTTTCCAGTATGCTGCACTCCAAATACTATTGTGTTTTCATTGACAACATTCACTATTACATATGCATGTGAAAAACAGGCCTTTTCATCAGAATTACTATAATAGCATTAAGGGATTATTATTTTTTCCAATTTCTTTGGAAGAAAATTCACTTAAATTAGATTATTTATTACTTGACTGCTCTCCTATCTTGCCTGTATTAGGTAACTGGAGTTCATGAAAGTATAAACTTCAGAATAAAAAGCATGATTTTATACATTAATGATTTCAAATAAAAGAGGAGTGTTAGTCTGTGCATCACTTCTTTTCGAGAAAGTTAAGTCTGTGTTCTGCTTAGGAGAGATAACACTTTTTGTCCCTGTACGTGGCCCCCCTGGTGTAACCATTAGTTGCTAATTACTTGCAAACAAATAAACAATTAACTCCTGGAGCTGCTGGCTGGGCCAGTGTTCATTGACATGCTAAAACTTTCTAAGACGGGATTTTAATTAGTGACGTTCTAAATCCAGCCCCCATCGTCAGCGGAGCCATAAGGTGAACGGCAGGAAGGTCCAGCCCGGTACACGTGGGGCTGAGCCAGCCAGGGAGGAGTCGAGAGGCCAGAGCTATAGCTCTGTGCAGCCCACACGAGGATGTCTCCCAGCCTTCAGGAAGGTGCTCGGCTTGGGAAAAGCAAACCCCTGCCCTGCTCCTTTTCAATTGAGAGCATCTTAGGACTGGACCAGAAGAAAGACTGTGTTCCATCAATGAAACCCCACAGGCCCTGGGCAGACACCTGCGGCTCTTCAGGTACGTCACAACTTAATTTTTAAAATTCTTTGTTAATTAGTTTGCCATGTTTAATTTGACCTTTTTTTCATACTACATAGACTTAGAGAAAAACTGCAATTTCATTCAGTTACATAATTGAAGAATCTAGCACTTCTAATGCCTCCAGCTGAGTCCTATGGGAAATAAAAAGAACATCGGCCTTAGATCCAAGTGGATATGAAGTTCACCCACAGGAAATGCCAAGAACCTTCATTTTCTTCAGAAGATCTCTGGGTTTATTTGCCATATCAGATATTCTAAATCTATTTTCACTGAAAAATAAATGACATTCAGAGGCCAAAATGCATCCTCTATCAGCAAGGCAGGGTTCTCATTTTTGTTTGCTTTTTGGATTTTGGTCGATGAAAGGTCAGTTCTCCTGTGAAACCCAGAAGAATTCTACTAGGAAAATTAAAGACAAGTTCCTGAAATTACTTCTTATAGGAAAGAGGTTAACCTATGTCTACATGTCCCGAGTCTTCCTAATGGGATCTCATTACCTTGTACTGTGAATCACTCAGTGCCAGAAGAAAGTGTTTTGAAATATGAAGATTACTTTTCAGCCTCAGAAAGACTTTCTTTGAAAAGAGAGTTGAGTTGGTATAGAGGCCGAAGACCCAGAACCGCTTTTACTCAAAACCAGGTAGGAAGTTTTTTCAACCAACGATCGTAATACAAAGGCTTTAACTGACACCCTGTTGGGCAAAAGCCTATCCACCTTGGGATCTCAGTTTAGAATCCTTATTAATGAAACAATAGACTGTATCTCTATCTCTCTCTTTAACAGTTTCTGGATAGTAATTTTTTAAAAAAGGCATACAGATTAATTGCCCAAGATTTAAATGCAGTTATGTTGCTATACAAATTAAAGTCTATTTTATGATAACATACCAAAGACCAACACTTGAAATAACTGTTTCCTTATTCTTAGATTGAAGTGTTGGAAAATGTCTTTAGAGTAAACTGCTATCCTGGCATTGATATCAGAGAAGACTTAGCTCGAAAATTGAACCTAGAGGAAGACAGAATCCAGGTAATTTTTTAATTTAGTTATTACTCGTGGTAATTAAAATGTTAAGAATAATAAAATAACATTTCTCAGATCTGTTTTCTTTTCCCTAATTTTAGATCTGGTTCCAAAATCGGCGTGCAAAGCTGAAAAGATCCCATAGAGAATCACAGTTTCTCATGGCCAAAAAACATTTCAACACAGATCTCCTGGAATAGATAGAAAACTAACCATGGGGAATTATCTTCCAATTGCGGAATATAAAGAATCAATGGGAATATCAAGTGTTAAAAATGTGACGTTTTCTTTTCTGTGTTTAATCTGAGTATTGTCTTTTTTTTCTGAAAATATATTGTAAATAATTACTATTATAACATGGTACCTATTATACTTGGGCCCTTTTAGTTACAATAAAGGCCTTTCCTATATATTTTAATAAACATTTTCAGAAAAAGCCAGCTATTTTTTGTGAGCAAATTTAATCTAATAAATTAGTTTGCTAAAATCGGTAAACTCATGACTAATTGACTCCACAACTGGATTCCATTTACAAAATAATTCAGGTCAAATAATCTGAAGAATGGCACAAAGGTGTGATTTGTTTCAGTAAGTTTCCTTCAACTGCATTTTGAAACATGATTATACTTAAATATATTAGTGTGATTTATTCAAGAATCTTTTGTTCGTCTTGATTTCTGGCATAAAGCAGTAAGAATTTCTCACCATATATCAATACAAATCCTTATAGCATTCCAGTTTCAAGTTGTTTCTTTTTAAAGCAAAGTTATTATTGCCAAAGTAGAGATGTAAAATCATGAGTTGTCTTATTCATGCCATTAGTATTGCATTGCACAAGAGAACTGAGCTACAAATAAATGCAAATTTTAAAATATTTTTCTAGTCCACTTAATGTTGTGCTTTACTTGCATTCATCAAAGTAAGAATGATCATCTGGCTTGTGTCTATTTCCAGTTTAGTGATTTCCAATCACCTGTATATTTTGTTACAAGTAATATGTTGACTGAGGAGGTAAGATAACTCTCCTGCCTTTTGTATATGTTCTGACATTGTCACTGGAAATAATCAGGGCACTTTCTGGGCCAAAACTGTATTTTCTTTGCATTTGCCACTGTACCTGCCAGTTAAAGACAGGAATAAGATAAGATGCGTCACAAGGGAGTCCTGCCACTGGAGATCTGGGTGTTTATTTTCCAGTTAATTAATGGAAGGCCAAAGTGGGTGTTCTTTTTGATATGAGCTGGAGAACGCTGACTTTGTTTCCTGGAAGCTGTATTTCAAGTTTGCCCATTTGGATTGAATTCTCCCTTGCTTGCCTTTTTTTCCTTCCTATTCCTCTGCCCTTCTTTTCTCTTCCGGTAACGACCAGAGTAGAATAATTCTTGTTGAATTATTGAATCTATGCCCATTATATATTTTTTTCTTTTCTTTAATTTTTTAATTGCATGGAAAAGACTAGAGGAGTTTGTATCTTATTGCTGAGGAAAAGTAGCATGACTCAGATTTTAGAGCTTTTTAAAAATCATTTACTGAGAATAATTTGGGGTAGAGAGCTCTGTGTCCCAACAACCAGTGAGCAGTAAGCTGTGCTTATCCTGTTTCACTATTGCTGAGATGGAGAGAGAGGAGGAAGGGCAGCAGGGAAGTAAATGGAAGACCAGAAGCATTAAATGTTTTCCAAGAAGTCTCTGCTGTCACCCTGTGGAGCCACTTTTTCTAACATAAAGAGCTGCTTTCAGTAATATTATAAAATTCAAAGCACTATTTATGAAATATATTAGTCACAATTTATCCACCAAGAGCTTTCTTTGCTCTTCGTAGGTTCCTATGAAATCATATTAAGGTGGAGGACTAGAAGTCACCAGGAGTGGGTTTGAGGGGAAAGGGTCATGTGATGGGTAAGTTTTTTCAAATAGCCATTTATTTTAATCCCGAACGTCATGTTTACATACTGTAAACAATCCAAGCAGTATAGAAGTAGAGTAAAACCTCCCTCAGATCTCATCCTTCACAGATAACCATCATTAAACATTTTTGTAGATCTTTCTGTGTATAAAAGCATGTATATATCTATATATGTATATACACACATGTGTATATGTTTGTTGTTTTTGCTGCTGTTATTTTTTTTAATGTCATCACATTTGACATTCTGTGCATCTTTCCAACATCTTGCAGTTTCGGACATATAGCTCTGTCTCCATCTTAATGTTTGCTTGGCTTAGCAAGTCCTGTGTATAACTATTTCACAATGTTAATATTTAAGTAGTTTTGAACTAGTACTCTTCACAAATTGAGATTTTTCAAAGTAATCATAGGTTATCTAGAATTTCTCTAAAATTAAACCTAACCCCCCAAATCTGAGAAGTATGAGGATTCTGTATAAAATTATAGACTTTAGAAGAAAATGAAACAGCATCACAAACATTCATCGACAACTAGAAGTGCATTTAAAGTTTTTTTTTTTTTTGGCCACACTGCACAGCATGCGGAATCTCAGTTCCCCCACCAGGGATCGAACATGGACCCCTTGCAGTAGAAGTATGGAGTCTTAACCACTGGACTGCCAGGAAGTCCCTAAACTATTTTTTAATTATACAAACTTACCATATCTATAAAAAGTCTGGTGAGGAAAGAAACATAGTAACTCTAGAATATCATTATCTCATTATTTTCCAGTGACAGCTTAATATAACTGATTTATGTGATTCTAAAATTCAGTTTTGTGTATAATTGAAATAAATAGTGTTTATAACCTGTTATGTATTTATAACTGAAATCATTAATAATAGAAATTATGCATCTATAACTAGAGCAAGTAACACTTAGAAGTCAGAAAAAATTAAATATAGAATTTGTAATATTAAAGAAGTAACTATGAATGTAATACGCATATCCTTTTATATTTTCAGATACTAATAACAATATTATTAAATATTGCAAAGTGAGTTCATAATATGTAAGAATATTCAAGAAGTAAGATAATATACAAGATCACTAGTGTATTTCCCCTAAAATCATTTCCAAAAACCTAAAGGATAAAAGGCTGTTCTTGTTAAAGGAAATAATGGGTCAGTAACTCTCTTTAACAATTAAAATTGCTAGTAAATTGGAGAGAATATGATGATATTCAAGGGAAAAACTGGACTTCAGCTTTGAGGAAAAATCAAGCAAGATGAAAATGGAAATGAAAACCCCAGATAAAATTATCTTTCCCTCAAAACACGAAGGCTGTCTCTAATCCACAGCTTAACTCTGCTGCTAGTAATTCCAAGCTTTTGTCTCCATTAATGCTTAGGACAAGGTGAACAGTAGTAACAAATCAAACTAATGCAGTCAGGCTAATACCTGGAGCGTCTCTATTATCTGTCGACTGCCTAAATAAGGTTATTTGGTCTCCCGTAATGGCATTTGTCTCTTGTGAAGCCAGCCAGACAAAGCCCGTCACTAACGAGTGCTGGTGGAAACAATGGCTGTGTGTGCTGGTGGTCAACTTTTGAGTTAATCAGTGTTAATAGCCGCTTTCACCCCCTGCATCTTGTCACACATTTATGTGAGTGGCATAAATCCCCCATTACCAAACCCAACACACACCGTCAACCTGGGCCTTGTACTTACTTCTAGTCCGTTTGCTGTATGCTAGTCCATTTATTGATACTTGATGTGGAACCCAAATCGAAGTACGACAAATAATGACTTGCTATTTCCATTTCACTGAGCCCCGTAGGACTAAAAGGCCCTCCATGTGCCTTTGGCTAAATTTAATGTTCATCTTGACTGTTCTGTCTCCTGCTGGGGCACCAACCACAGCAGCAGAGCAGCCAAGGCAGCTCTTGGTGGCTCCCACACTCTACATTCCATTAGACTCATCTTTTCCATTTTCCTCCCTCCTATTTTCTTGTTTTCCACCCTTTTCCTTTTTTGCCTGCTAATGCCTTGGTAAGCTTGTTGGTGTCAACAGGCTTTACTGAGTCCAGCAAATGAACTTTCAGCCTAAAAACTTTATTGCTTACCTTCAGTCTAGTAAAGAGTTACCAACATGTAGGAACTTAGAGTTTGTTCTCTTCCTCCAGGCTTCCATGGGTGGCCTAGTGGGCTATCTCCTTTATTTAGCATTTTATGGCTGGGTGATTTCAGTGAAATAAATGATACCATAGTTTATGTCCTATTTACCACATTGTAAGCTTGAAAAACTATGCACCTATTATATCTAGTGTTGGTCAGGAAATTGCATAACAATTTGTCGTTTTTATGAGGCCCAGCCACTTTGATGGTTATTTATGGATTTGTGTTGTGCCACCAGCACTGCTCTTCCTTGATCTCTCTAGTTCAGTCAAGTCAGTCAATCAAAACATACTCATTGGAGGCAGCCTAGCCCTGTAGTCAAAAATTGGGCTATTGTCTGGTCACCTGGGTTCAAACCCCAGCAGCTATTTAACTTTGGGCCAGTTAATCAATCTCTTTCAGCCTCAGTTTCCTCATCTATAAAATGGGGATAATAAAGGGACCTATTTCATAAAATCATTGGGGGAATTAAGTGAGATAATAGATAAGACTTAGACTAATGCCTGGCACATATAAAACACTCAGTAAATGTTAGCTCTTGTTATAATAATGTGCAAGGGAATATAGAAGTAAAGGCAGTGGTCTAGAACAGTGTTTTCATGTCTGGAACAATGTATGGCACATATTAGGTTCCAAATCAATAGTCATAGAGCAAATGAAAACAGTTCTTGGTCTCCAGGAACTCACCATATGGTGGAGAGAAAACCTATTCAACAGTTATTTAACAAATATTTATTCAGTGTCTGCTGTGAGCCAGTCACTGTGTGAGGCTTTAGGGAAGGAGTGGTGAACAAGTCAAACAAGGTCTCTGCTGTTTTAGAACTTAGCATACCCAGTGCCCAGCACAGTCAAGGCAAGTAGTTGGCCCACGATAGATGGTGAATGAGTGAATGAATGAATGACAGAGAAAAAACACAGGGAAGTATATAATTAGGGACTAAATTAACGTGTGTAGATGGTTAGGACTACTGTAGACTATAGGAGGGGAAGGATCAGAGAGATGTGTAAAGATCAATCCTCAACTTGTTGCCCCTACTTGAATGCATCTGGGAAAAGGCCAAGGCTTAATGTGGGAAGGAGCTGGGTGTTGGTGGAAGGGTGAGGGAACAATATGTGAGAAGACTCAAAACCTGGACAGCATGAACAGTGGCCTCCTTAGGGTGGCAGGTGCCTATTGGCAGGGCCAATTTCATGGCCGTGGAACCCACGCAGTTACACAGGGCCCTGTGCTCAGAAGGGCCCTGCATTTGGTTTCATGCTCTGCTGTTGCCATTTTGAAATTCTTAAGTTTTTGACCAAGAGGTGCCACATTTGCATTTTGCACTGAGCCCCTAAAATTCTGTAGCCAGTCCTCCCTGTTGGAGGTAGATACAGAAAAAGGCCAAGGAAGTAAAATTTGATACGGTGGTAAATAGCCACATTTGGCTATTGAACTAGTGTTGCAGCATGGCTTAGGAAGATAGAAGCAGGACGCAGGGAGAAGAAAAAGGCTGGATTGAGGGGATCAACCTATCTGCAGTTGCAGTATGTGCTTTTTTGAAGTTGTTGAGGGCCTGGATGAGGGTGGGGTGGTGAAGATGGAAAGAAAAGTGGAGATTAGAGAGAGAAGGGAGCTTTGGCAGGTTTTGAAAACTAAGTATGTGGGAAAAGGAGAGAAGAGTGAATTAAAAGTGCTGCAAGCTTTGGGACGTTTGAAGATTGCTAAATATGCAAGAACTGGATCATATTTAGCCCACAACTTACACACTCAGGCAGCGAACTTTACTTACCCACTTTTACTTCCGATGTTATCATGAGAAAAATTTTTTCTTAGCAATTTGCAAAGTAATCCCTGCAAATAATTTTGCAAGCAATTATCATCCCATGAGTAATAACAGTAACTCTGCTGACAAATTTTTCTCATGATCTACAATTCTTTGATTGCTGTGTGGTTTTCCCACTGTGCTCTAGCTTTCCAAGAGGGTACCAAAGCTTTAAAACACTTTAAAATCATTCTTACTAGGAGATGAACAATAGAGAAAAATGTTAGAAGTATTTTAACAAGGCAAAAAATTCCTGCAAAATTAAATGAGAGCCAAAATGATTGTGTGTGTGTGTGTGTGTGTGTGTGTGTGTGTGTGTGCGTGCATGTGTTAGATATAATAAGCATGGAAATTGAAATTTATGGAAAGTTTTACTTTTTTGATGAGTTATCTCAAAAATTCAAACTGTATTCAGAAAATTAATAACAAAGCTTTTAAGTACCTTTAAAGATGACATTGCTTCTTTGCACTATTACTACAAAAATGAAAATCTTTTAATTATTGCTTGTTTTACCTCATCCTAACATTGAGTAGAATAACTTTTTTTTAACTTTTGCTAATTTCATAGATTAAAATTGGTTTCTCATTATTTTAACTTGATTTTTTGAGGTTTAACTTTTTGTATGTAAACTGATATCTTGTATTTTCTCACTTGGTCAATCCTACTTCACCTATATCTTTCCTAGCAGTCTGTGGTATGTTGAATCATTGTTCACAATTCTTCATGCCCTCCATATTTTAAAATTATTCATCTATATTCTTTGCCATGTGGCCTCCCAGTACCACTCATTATTGAGAGCACAGTATATTTTCCCATCCCATTGATGTTGGGTTTGGTCATGTGATTTTCTTTAGCCATTGGAATGTAGAGAGAAGTGATACTGTCCCACTTCTAGGATGAGGCTTCAAGAGACAGTATATCTTTCCCCTCACCTACTTGCCTTCTGCTATTGGTAAGAAAGGAACATACCCAAAGTAGCAGCTACCCCTTTAGGCTGGGCTCCAAATTGAGAGTCGTGAAGCAGACCTGAACCCAACCTGCAGTCTGCAACCAAGCCCAGCCAACCGGCCTACATTCTCCCCAGTCCCAGACCTGTGAGAGAGTTTTCAACCACTGAGTTTGAGGGCTTATAAAAACAGCATTACTGTACTAGTACAGAGTCTGATAGCTTTTCTTGTTGATTTTTAGCAGCTAGTTATATAGTAAACATTTGATTACCATATTTTAACTCATAACTTCTTAACATTTGCCCTTTTTGCAGATAGAAATTTAAATTTTTAGACAAATATCAGTCTTTTCCTTTATGATTTTTTGCACTGCTTTGTCTGACACCTTCCCATCCCTGTGATCACCTAGTGTTCTTCTTATTTATTAAGTTATTTCTATGGTTTTTAGATCTCTGTTACTTTTTTTTTAGTCCATCATCTTTTTGCATAGTGAATAGAATGAATAGAACAAACCTCCTCACCAAAGTCATAAAGGTGACAGATGATGATACTAATAATATAAACAATAATTAATACCACCATTTATTAGGTGCCCGCTACAAACTAAGCAGTATGGTATTTCACGTGAATTATCTCATTTAATTTTCATAACAGCTCTGCAAGGTAGATATAGTCAACCCACTTCAAAAATAAGGAAACCTAACCCAGATATTTTTATTGTGGTTTATTATCCCCATTTTACAGATGAGCAAACTGAGGGATACCAAAAGACTAAATAACTTTCAGGGCCACACAGCTAGCAAGTGGCTTAGCCAGGATTCAGGTAGGGCATGTTCTGTCCAACTCCAGAGTTGCCTCCCCACACTAAGCCTTCTAGCAGACATAGTCACAGTCAGATGTCAATACCTAGAAAAATACACTGAAATTTTATTTTCTTCCTTTCTTTTTTTGGGGGGGTGGCAGTATGAAATATGAGTGTTTGATAGCTAAGATAATCAACATCTCTTAAGTTCCAAGAATCCCTTACAAATAATACATTCTCCAAATATAAGTGGTATTTTGGCTATAAATATTAGCCAAAATTGTGTGTATAAATATTAAACCTTACAATTTAGATTTAACAAAATCACTAGGTTAAAGTCCTTTTCCCCTAAAATAGCGATAAGAAATTTGTAGAAGGAATCCAGATCTACTCATTCATATAGAAGATGCCAGTATTCCACTTACAAAAACCATGGTAATAGACTTTTAAAAAATAGAATGTCGAAAAAAAAAGAAGCAAGTTACCGAATATGTATATTATAACATTATTTCTGTAAAAAAAATGAAAGTAAACTAAAATAAATCTAAGTGTGTTTAAATGCAGGGACAAGATCTGAAAAGATATATAATAAGTTGTTGAAGCTATAACAAGTGGTTACTATGGGGAGGGCATTAAGGGGAGGGTCGGGCGTGGGGGTTACTTTTTACTACTTTATGTGTCTGTGTGTTGTAGGATAAGGATTAGGAGTAGGGGCTCTGAAAGGGATTCGGTTAAAAGCACCACCAGAAAGAGAAAGTCTAGAAAATGCAAATCAAAACCACAATGAAATACCACTTCATACCCATGAGGATAGATATAATTTTTTAAAAAGGTAGATAACAAGTATTAGCAAGGATATAGAGAAATGAGAGCCTAAGACATTGCTGGTGGAAATGTAAAATGGAGCAGCAACTTTGGTTATCCTTTGTGTGTTCCTCAAAAAGTTAAATGTAGAATTACCATATGACTCATCAATTTTACTCCTTGGTATATACTCAAGAAAACTGAAAACATACATCCACACAAAAACTTATACATGAATAATCATAGCAACATTATTCATAGTAGCTAAAAAGTGGAAACCACCCAAATGACAATCAACAGATGAATGGATAAACAAAATGCGGTATAGTCATACAATTCAGACATATTATTCAGACATATTATTCAGACATAAAAAGGACTATTATTCAGACATAAAAAGAAATGAAGTATTGATACATTCTACAACTTTGAAAACATTATCCTAAGTAAAAGAAGCAAAATACAAAAGGCCACATATTGTATGATTCCATTTATATGAAATGTCCAGAATAGGCAAAACCATGGAGACAGAAAGTAGGTTAGTAGTTGCTAGGGGCTGGAAACAGGGATGGGGAATGACTGCTAATGGGTATGGATTTTTTTTTTTTTTACATCTTTATTGGAGTATAATTGCTTTACAATGGTGTGTTAGTTTCTGCTTTATAATAAAGTGAATCAGCTATACATATACATATGTTCCCATACCTCTTCCCTCTTGCCTCTCCCTCCCTCCCACCCTCCGTATCCCACCCCTCTAGGTGGTCACAAAGCACCGAGCTGATCTCCCTGTGCTATGCGGCTGCTTCCCACTAGCTATCTATTTTACCTTTGGTAGTGTATATATGTCCATGCCCCTCTCTTGCTTTGTCACAGCTTAACCTTCCCCCTCCCCATATCCTCAAGTCCATTCTGTAGTAGGTCTGTGTCTTTATTCCTGTCTTACCCCTAGGTTCTTCATGACATTTTTTTTTCTTAAATTCCATATATATGTGTTAGCATACGGTATTTGTCTTTCTCTTTCTGACTTACTTCACTCTGTATGACAGACTCTAGGTCCATCCACCTCATTACAAATAGCTCAGTTTCGTTTCCTTTTATGGTTGAGTAATATTCCACTGTATACATGTGCCACATCTTCTTTATCCATTCATCCAATGATGGACACTTAGATTGTTTCCATCTCCGGGCTATTGTAAATAGAGCTGCAATGAACATTTTGGTACATGACTCTTTCTGAATTCTGGTTTCCTCAGGGTATATACCTAGTAGTGGGATTGCTGGGTCATATGGTAGTTCTATTTGTAGTTTTTTAAGGAACCTCCATACTGTTCTCCATAGTGGCTGAACCAATTCACATTCCCACCAGCAGTGCAAGAGTGTTCCCTTTTCTCCACACCCTCTCCAGCATTTATTGTTTGTAGATTTTTTGATGATGGCCATTCTGACTGGTGTGAGATGATATCTCATTGTAGTTTTGATTTGCATTTCTCTAATGATTAATGATGTTGAGCATTCTTTCATGTGTTTGTTGGCAGTCTGTATATCTTCTTTGGAGAAATGTCTATTTAGGTCTTCTGCCCATTTTTGTTTTTTTGTTTTTTTGTTTTTTTTTTTGCAGTACGCAGGCCTCTCACTGTTGTGGCCTTTCCCGTTGCGGAGCAAAGGCTCCAGACACACAGGCTCAGTGGCCATGGCTCACGGGCCTAGTAGCTCTGCGGCATGTGGGATCTTCCCAGACCGGGGCACGAACCCATGTCCCTTACATCGGCAGGCATATTCTCAACTACTGCACCACCAGGGAAGCCCTTCTGCCCATTTTTGGATTGGGTTGTTTGTTTTTTTTGTTATTGAGCTGCATGAGCTGCTCATAAATTTTGGAGATTAATCCTTTGTCAGTTGCTTCATTTGCAAAGATTTTCTCCCGTTCTGAGGGTTGTCTTTTGGTCTTGTTTATGGTTTCCTCTGCTGTGCAAAAGCTTTGAAGTTTCATTAGGTCCCATTTGTTTATTTTTGTTTTTATTTCCATTTCTCTAGGAGGTGGGTCAAAAATAATTTTGCTTTGATTTATGTCATAGAGTGTTCTGCCTATGTTTTCCTCTAAGAGTTTGATAGTTTCTGGCCTTACATTTAGGTCTTTAATCCATTTTGAGCTTATTCTTGTGTATGATGTTAGGGAGTGATCTAATCTCATATTTTTACATGTACCTGTCCAGTTTTCCCAGCACCACTTATTGAAGAGGCTGTCCTTTCTCCACTGTACATTCCTGCCTCCTTTATCAAAGATAAGGTGACCATATGTGCGTGGGTTTATCTCTGGGCTTTCTATCCTGTTCCATTGATCTTTCTGTTTTTGTGCCAGTACCATACTATCTTGATGACTGTAGCTTTGTAATATAGTCTGAAGTCAGGGAGCCTGATTCCTCCAGCTCCGTTTTTTGTTCTCAAGATTGCTTTGGCTATTCGGGGTCTTTTGTGTTTCCATACAAATTGTGAAATTTTTTGTTCTAGTTCTGTGAAAAATGCCAGTGGTAGTTTGATAGGGATTGCATGGAATCTGTAGATTTCTTTGGGTCGTAGAGTCATTTTCACAATGTTGATTCTTCCAATCCGAGAACATGGTATATCTCTCCATCTATTTGTATCATCTTTAATTTCTTTCATCAGTGTCTTATAAATTTCTGCATACAGATCTTATGTCTCCTTAGGTAGGTTTATTCCTAGATATTTTATTCTTTTTGTTGCAATGGTAAATGGGAGTGTTTTCTTGATTTCACTTTCAGATTTTTCATCCATCTATGTTCATCAGTGATATTGGCCTGTAGTTTTCTTTCTTTGTGACATCCTTGTCTGGTTTTGGTATCAAGGTGATGGTGGCCTCGTAGAATGAGTTTGGGAGTGTTCCTCCCTCTGCTATATTTTGGAAGAGTTTGAGAAGGATAGGTGTTAGCTCTTCTCTAAATGTTTGATAGAATTCGCCTGTGAAGCCATCTGGTCCTGGGCTTTTGTTTGTTGGAAGATTTTTAATCACAGTTTCAATTTCAGTGTTTGTGATTGGTCTGTTCATATTTTCTATTTCTTCCTGATTCAGTCTTGGCAGTTTGTGCATTTCTAAGAATTTGTCTATTTCTTCCACATTGTTCATTTTATTGGCATAGAGTTGCTTGCAGTGATCTGTCATGATCCTTTGTATTTCTGCAGTGTCAGTTGTTACTTCTCCTTTTTCATTTCTAATTCTATTGATTTGAGTCTTCTCCCTTTTTTTCTTGATGAGTCTGGCTAATGGTTTATTTGAGTCCTCTCCCTTTTTTCTTGATGAGTCTGGCTAATGGTTTATCAATTTTGTTTATCTTCTCAAAGAACCAGCTTTTAGTTTTATTGATCTTTGCTATCGTTTCCTTCATTTCTTTTTCATTTATTTCTGATCTGATTTTTATGATTTCTTTCCTTCTGCTAACTCTGGGCTGCTTATTCGAGATGTTTCCTGTTTCTTAAGGTAGGATTGTATTGCTGTAAACTTCCCTCTTAGAACTGCTTTTGCTACATCACATAGGTTTTGGGTCGTTGTGTCTCCATTGTCATTTGTTTATAGGTATTTTTTTATTTCCTCTTTGATTTCTTCATTGATCACTTCGTTGTTAAGTAGTGTATTGTTTAGCCTCCATGTGTTTGTATTTTTTACAAATCTTTTCCTGTAATTGATATCTAGTCTCATAGCATTGTGGTCGGAAAAGATACTTGATACAATTTCAATTTTCTTAAATTTACCGAGGCTTGATTTGTGACCCAAGATATGATCTATCCTGGAGAATGTTCCATGAGCACTTGAGAAAAATGTGTATTCTGTTGTTTTTGGATGGAATGTCCTATAAATATCAATTAAGTCCATCTTGTTTAATGTATCATTTAAAGCTTGTGTTTCCTTATTTATTTTCATTTTGGATGATCTGTCCATTGGTGAAAGTGGGGTGTTAAAGTCCCATACTATGAATGTGTTACTGTCGATTTCTCCTCTTATGGCTGCTAGTTTTTGCCTTATGTATTGAGGTGCTCCTATGTTGGGTGCATAAATATTTACAATTGTTATATCTTCTTCTTGGATCGATCCCTTAATCATTATGTAGTGTCCTTCTTTGTCTCTTCTGATAGTCCTTATTTTAAAGTCTATTTTGTCTGATATGAGAATTGCTACTCCAGCTTTCTTTTGGTTTCCATTTGCATGGAATATCTTTTTCCATCCCCTTACTTTCAGTCTGTATGTGTCTCTAGGTCTGAAGTGGGTCTCTTGTAGACAGCATATATATGGGTCTTGTTTTTGTATCCATTCAGCCAATCTGTGTCTTTTGGTGGGAGCATTTAGTCCATTTACATTTAAGGTAATTATCGATATGTATGTTCCTATTCCCATTTTCTAAATTGTTTTGGGTTCGTTATTATAGGACTTTTCCTTCTCTTGTGTTTTTGTCTAGAGAAGTTCCTTTAGCATTTGTTGTAAAGCTGGTTTGGTGGTGCTGAACTCTCTCAGCTTTTGCTTGTCTGTAAAGGTTTTAATTTCTCCATCAAATCTGAATGAGATCCTTGCTGGGTAGAGTAATCTTGGTTGCAGGTTTTTCTCCTTCATCACTTTAAATATGTCCTGCCAGTCCCTTCTGGCTTGCAGAGTTTCTGCTGAAAGATCAGCTGTTAACCTTATGGGGATTCCCTTGTGTGTTATTTGTTGTTTTTCCCTTGCTGCTTTTAATATGTTTTCTTTGTAGTTTGATTAATATGTGTCTTGACAGTTTGATTAATATGTGTCTTGGCATATTAATAGTAATATGTGTCTTGGCATATTAATATTAATATATGTCTTGGTGTATTTCTCCTTGGATTTATCCAGTATGGGATTCTCTGTGCTTCCTGGACTTGATTAACTATTTCCTTTCTCATATCAGGGAAGTTTTCAACTATAATCTCTTCAAATATTTTCTCAGTCCATTTCTTTTTCTCTTCTTCTGGAACCCCTATAATTCGAATGTTGGTGCGTTTAATGTTGTCCCAGAGGTCTCTGAGACTGTCCTCAGTTCTTTTCATTCTTTTTACTTTATTCTGCTCTGCAGTAGTTATTTCTACTATTTTATCTTCCAGGTCACTTATCCGTTCTTCTGCCTCAGTTATTCTGCTATTGATCCCATCTGGAGTATTTTTAATTTCATTTATTGTGTTGTTCATCGTTGCTTGTTTCATCTTTAGTTCTTCTAGGTCCTTGTTAAATGTTTCTTGCATTTTGTCTATTCTATTTCCAAGATTTTGGATCATCTTTACTATCATTATTCTGAATTCTTTTTCAGGTAGACTGCCCATTTCCTCTTCATTTGTTAGGTCTGGTGGGTTTTTATCTTGCTCTTTCATCTGCTGTGTGTTTTTCTGTCTTCTCATTTTGCCTGTCTTACTGTGTTTGGGGTCTCTTTTTTGCAGGCTGCAGGTTCGTAATTCCCATTGGTTTTGGTGTCTATCCCCAGTGGCTAAAGTTGGTTCTTTGGTGGAGGGGACTAGTGCCTGTGTTCTGGTGGATGAGGCTGGATCTTGTCTTTCTGGTGGGCAGGTCCACGTCTGGTGGTGTGTTTTGGGGTGTCTGTGGACTTATAATGATTTTAGGCAGCCTCTCTGCTAATGGGTGGGGTTGTGTCTTGCTAGTTGTTTGGCATAGGGTGTCCAGCACTGTAGCTTGCTGGTCGTTGAGTGAAGCTGGGTGCTGGTGTGGAGATGGAGATCTCTGGGAGAGTTTCACCGTTTGGTATTATGTGGAGCTGGGAGGTCTCTTGTGGACCATGGTCCTGAAGTTGGTTCCCCCACCTCAGAGGCACAGCACTGACTCCTGGCTGCAGCACCAAGAACCTGCTAGTGTTGGAGGGTCTGCTGAAGAGGCAGGGGTTGGCTGTGTCTCACCGTGAGGACAAAGACACTGGCAGCAGAAGTTCTGGGAAGTACTCCTTGGCATGAGCCCTCCCAGAGTCTCGGGTATGTGGTGTTTTGAGGAGTGATGAAAATGTTTTCAAATTAGATGTGCTAATGATTGCATAACCTTGTGAATATACTTTAAAAAACCACTGAATTGTATACTTTTAAAGAATGAATTTTATGATGTGTGAATTATCTCAAATTTAAAAAGAAAAGGGAAAGTCCATCTTTTAAAATTATCTCAAATTTTAAAAGAAAAGGAAAAAGAGTCTTGGTAAATTAAAGAACTGATTACAGGGAAGGGACTAAAAAGTGCACCTGAGCAGCCTTTGGAAAGGCAGTGCTTTGGGGGAGAAAAGGGTAAAAAGGAGGGGAGAGGAGATTGTATGGGGAAAAGGAACAGGAGGGAGAAACTTAGGATTCTACAAGACAAAAGAAAAACAAGAATATCTATGTTAATCTATGATAATGAACCTATACATAAGCATCAATGGAGGGCTTCCCTGGTGGCACAGTGGTTGAGATTCCGTCTGGCAATGCAGGAGACACAGGTTCGAGCCCTGGTCTGGGAAGATCCCACATACCACGGAGCATCTAATCCCCTGTGCCACAGCTACTGAGTCTGCGCTCTATAGCCGGCGAGCCACAACTACTGAGCCCGTGTGCCACAACTACTGAAGCCCGCATGCCTAGAGCCTGTGATCCACAACAAGAGAAGCCACCACAATGAGAAGCCTGCGCACCGCAACAAAGAGTAGCCCCTGCTCACCGCAACCAGAGAAAGACCATGTGCAGCAGCAAAGACCCAATGCAGCCAAAAATTAATTAATTAATTAAAAAAAAAAAGAATCAATGGAAAATATATATAATCAGTGATGATAGGAAAATTCTTATCACTAACCACATATATCAATAAAAATGAAAGAATGCTAGTAAATTATTTTTCAATCTTGAGTCAGAAAAGAATTTCAGAATAAACAACAGCAATGAAGTCACGGATGGAAATAATAAAGGTAAGATAAAATCAGAAATTAGTGAGTAGAGAAGAGGAAAATAATGTATCTAAATAAGTCAATGTCCTGACTTTTGGGGTGGGAAAAGTTAACAAAATAGATAAGCCACTCGCTAGCTTAATCAAGGAAAAAGGGAGAAAACGCAAATATCCAAAATAAGAAATGATATGGGGAAATAGTAATTTAAACAGAAGAAAAAATATTTTTATATAAATTTATTTATTTATTTAATTTATTTCTTGCTGCTTTGGGTCTTCGTTGCTGCGTGTGGGCTTTCTCTAGTTGCGGTGAGCAGGGCCTACTCTTTGTTGCCGTGCACGGGCTTTTCATTGTGATGGCTTCTCTAGTGGCAGAGCACAGGCTGCAGGCACGTGGCCTTCAGTAGTTGTGGCACGCGGGCTCAGTAGTGGTGGCTCAGGGCTCTAGAGCGCAGGCTCAGTAGTTGTGGCGCCCGGGCTTAGTTGCTATGTGGCATGTTGGATCTTCCTGGACCAGGGCTCGGACCCGTGTCCCCTGCATTGGCAGGCGGTTTCTTAAGCACTGGGCCACCAAGGAAGCCCCAACAGAAGAAAATTTTAAAATCATAAGAGTTTATTTGGTAGACCTTTGAGCAATTACATTTAAAAACATGGACAAAATGGTGAATTTCCTTTTAAAAAAACCCAGAGTTTACCAAATTTGATGGCTTTAGAGCTAGAAATCTTAAATGCACCAATTTCTGTAGCAGAAACAGAACATCATTTCACTGAGAAAAACACCAACTCCATATGGCTTCACAGGGGCATTCTATTGAGCCTTCAAAAGCTGGTAGCCTCAATGCTACATAGATTATTGTAAAATATAGCAAATGAAAGAAAATTTCCAAGTTATTTTTATGCAGCAAATACAACATTGATACCAAATCAAATGAAGTTGATTTTTAAAAGATAATCAAAAAAAAAAAGAAAAGAAAATCACAAAACTATTATCAATTGTGAATATTGATGCAAAAATACTAAATAAAATATTAGCAAACAGTATCCAACACCATGTTAAAAAATAATACAGGGCTTCCCTGGTGGCGCAGTGGTTGAGAGTCCGCCTGCCGATGCAGGGGACACGTGTTCGTGCCCTGGTCCAGGAAGATCCCACATGCTGTGGAGCGGCTGGACCCGTGAGCCATGGCCGCTGAGCCTGCGCGTCCGGAGTCTGTGCTCCGCAAGCGGACAGACCACAGCAGTGAGAGGCCCGCGTACCGCAAAAAAAACACAAAACCCAAAAAACACCATGACCAAGTAGGATTTATTCCAAGAATGCAAGATTGGTTCAACATTAGGGAATCGAATAATACAATATACCATATTAATAGACCTTAGGAGAAAAATCATATAACTTTTATATCCACTGATCCCCAAAAAAGTCTTTATCAAAATTTTACATCTATTTTTGTTTAAAAAAAAAAAACACTTATGAAAGTAGAAATTGCTGGGTACTTTCTTAACATAATGTATTTTATTTCACTGGGAAACACTAAGGACATTTCCACAAAGATCAGGAATGAGGCAAGAATATCCCTATCTCTATTACCAGAAATACCAACAAGGTTCTTTATGGAGCTGGAAAGTTAATGTTATATTTCCTATAGAAAAATTAAAATGAACAATAGTAAGGGAAACACCGAAAGAGAAATCTACAACAGCCCAACGGGACCTAAAGACATTCTATTAAAACTGTAATTTTTAAAATATTCTACTGGCACATGAATAGACAAATTTATGGGATAGGATAAAAAATTCACATATAGACCCAAATGCATTTAGAAATTTAGTAAATAAAATCATGGGGGCAAAGATGAACTTTTAAATAAATGGTACTGGGAAAACTGGATAGCCATTTGGAAAGAAATTAAATGAAATTTATGTCTCATACCATACACAAATGGGTTTGAGATCGAAATTTTTTTTTTTTTTTTTTTTTTTTTTTTTTTGCGGTACGCGGGCCTCTCACTGTTGTGGCCTCTCCCGTTGCGGAGCACAGGCTCCAGACGCGCAGGCTCAGCGGCCATGGCTCACGGGCCCAGCCGCTCCGCGGCATGTGGGATCTTCCCGGACCGGGGCACAAACCCGTGTCCCCTGCATCGGCAGGTGGACTCTCAACCACTGCGCCACCTGGGAAGCCCAAGATGGAAATATTAAATATGAGACCATACAAGTACTAGAAGAAAACATTTTATTTTTTTTGAGGCATCTCCATATTGTTTTCCATAGTGACTGTACAAATTTACATTCCCACCAGCAGTGCACCAGGGTTTCCTTTTCTCCACATCTTCACCAACACTTGTCACTGCTTGTGTTTTTGATAATAGTCATTCTCGCAGGTGTGAGGTGGTATGTCACAGTGGTTTTAATTTACATTTTCCTGATGGTTAGTGATGTTGAGCACCTTTTCATGTACCTGTGGCTATCTGTATATCTTCTTTGGAAAAATGTCTATTCAGTTCCTCTGCCCATTTTTTAATCACATTGTTTGTTTTTTTGCTATTGAGTTGTATGAGTTCTTTATATATTTTGAATATTAACCCCTTATCAGATATATGATTTACAAATATTTTCTCCCATTCAGTAGGTGGCCTTTTCATTTTGTTGAGGGTTTCCTTTGCTGTGCAGAAGCTTTTTACTTGTATTCTCTCTTGTTTATGTTTGCTTTTGTTGCTTTTGCTTTTGGTGTCAAATCCAAAAAATCATCATCAAGACCAGTGTCAAGGAGCTTACCACCTATGTTTCTTCTAGGAGTTTTATGGTTTCAGTTTTTTGTAAAGTTAAACATATATTTATACCATATGACTCAGCTATCCCACTTCTAAGTATTTACCTAAAATACTGTACACGGATATTTATAGAAGTTTTATTCATAATCAGCAAAAACAATCCAGATCTTTCAATGATTAAATAGATAAGCAGGGCTTCCCTGGTGGCGCAGTGGTTGGGAGTCCGCCTGCCGATGCGGGGGGCGCGGGTTCGTGCCCCGGTCCGGGAGGATCCCGCGTGCCGCGGAGCGGCTGGGCCCGTGGGCCATGGCCGCTGGGCCTGCGTGTCCGGAGGCTGTGCTCCGCAGCGGGGGGGGGCCGCAGCGGTGAGAGGCCCGTGTACCGCAAAAAAAAAAAAAAAAAAAATAGATAAGCAAACTGGTGCATCCATACAATAGGATGCTACTGGGCAGTAAAAAGAAACAAACTATTGGTGCACAGAACGACATGGATGAATCTCAAAGACATCATGCAGAGTGAAAGTAGGTCTCAAAAGGTTATGTGCTCTGTGACTCTATGACAAGACATATTTATGATATGAGGACAAGTCACAACTATAGGGATGGAGAACAGATTAGTGATGGCTAGAATTTGTGGGTGGGGAGAGCGTTTGACTAAAAAGGGGCAGCATGAGGGAATTTGGGGCAGTCATGGCAATGTTCTATCTCTTGACTGTGGTTAAATAGTCTATACATATGTTAAAGCTCATGGAATTATACACCAAAGTTTGTTTACTAAATAGAAAATTTTTTAAAAACTGCACTGAGATAACATTTCTTCCTTGTCAGATTAGCAAAAAATTTAAAGTTTGACACAGCATTCTGTTGGCAAGACTATGGGAAACAGGCACATTCATATTTTGCTGGAAGGTACGCAAATTACTAGAACTCATATAAAGGGAAATTGAACAACATCTAAGAAAATTACATATATGTTTAACATTTGACTTGGCAATGCAACTCCTAGGGATTTACTCTCAAGAAATATTTCCAACAACACAAAAATCCTTATGCATAAGATTATTCACTGAAGCACTATTTGTAATTGCAAAATATTGGAAGCAACCTAAATGCCCACACATAGGAGAGTGGTTGAGTAAACCATAATACATGTACACAATGGAATATTATGCAGCTGTAAAAAAAGATCAACTATCTCTATGAACTGTTAAGAAGTGATGTCCAGGATACATATTATTAAGTGAACAAAGAAAAATGCTAAAGAGTGTCTATAGTGTGAAAAGAAGAAGAAATAAAAAGCCACAGATGTATCTACCTATTTTTGAAAAGAGAAACTCAGGAAGGATAAACCAGGAAATGAGATTGGTTACCTTCAGAGAAGGGGTGGCTGGAGGGGATGGGAGCGTAAGAACAGGGTGGAAGGGACGGGGGCAGGAGTTAGACTTGCCCGAGTGTACCATTATGTGTGGTTTGACTCTTAGAACTGTATTCATGTTTCACATACTCAAAAATTAAAATCAACAATTTTTTATTGTTGATCAGAGTCCCTTAAATTTGAACGTAAGCAGAAACAACAAACAATGTTATTTCAGATGAATAACGTAAACATACTGAAGTGGGGAAGGGGTAACTTTTGCACACTGTGTTCTGACTATATCCCCTCAGACTAATGATAACTAATTATAAACAAATATTGAACTCTAGTTAGTACACTTGCTTTTTGTAGTTGTATGGATTAGCAATTCTGAAACAATTTTCTATGCATCATAGGTTTAAGCAAGTAAGTATGTTGAGGACAGTGGGAGCTGGGTTTCTCACTGTTGGGAAGGGAGTTATAAGTATGGAAAGGAGGAAGGCTGGAATGAGTTCTGTGGTGTTAGGTTAGAGTCGGAGGCATCAGTGTAGATTCACAGTGTATGAGGGCAGAACGTTTGGGCGTAAGAGCTGTGACACTCCTCCACAGGAGAACAGCTTCCGAGAGCTGTGAATGGGAGGGTTGTGCCGGGCCTGGTGTTCATAGAAGCGCCCACCCTGTAGGATTGTAACATGGCCCATCTACATTCCGAGACTGGCCTTCACGATTACATAACAAAGACAGTTTTCTGCCAAGAGCACATTTTTTATTCGGAGACTTGGAACCATAACGAAAGAAACAAAGGCCTGTACGTGAGTCAGGCCTCTTTCTGTTGCAAGAGAAGAGACTGAGCTCAAACTAACTGAAACAATAAGGGGATTGATTAACACCTATGGTGGGAAGACTAGGGGTGGATCCAGCTTCAGGTCTGTCTGGCTCTAGAGGCTTGTGTGATGTCATTAGGACTCTCTGTTTCTCTTCATTGCCCAGGCATTCTTTGCTGGGTGGGCCTGATGGAACTGGACAGCACAAGGCTCATCTTGGGCCAGGTTAGCAAGCCCAGTGGAAGAGAGCCTGCCCCTCAGAGTCTGGCAAGGAGGTCCAGGGGGAGACAGGACCACCTTGACTAGCAGCCCCCTAGAACCACAGGGAGTGAGGAAGGGGGTTCCCAAAAGGGAGCACAGAGAGGAGAGGCCAACAAAAAAGTAACGACTCCATTGCTTTTCCTGCCACAGCCTGCTTGTAAAGTTCTGACTTCTCTTTGTGCCCACCGGGTAGGACTAGGTGAATTCCTTGAAAACAATAAAAAACAAAACTACGCTAACCACTTTGCACCAAGGTAAGCTCCTACAAGGGGCTGCAAGCCCTCATGGGTGGGCTGGGCTGGGCAGACCTGGGTACATCTTCTTGTGGTGTCCCCCTGCCACCACTACATACCATGCCTGGCACAGGAGCTTGCCCTGAGTGTAAGCTCAGAGCGCATTTGTACCATTTTTTCAGTACCTGCCAAGGCTTTGTCCTCCATGGGGGCTCCAGAGTGAGCTAGTTCTCAGGTAGTAAACGTCTAAGGCAGGTGTCTGAATGTATTTCCTTCAGAACTCTTCCTGGCTCAGTCTCCAAACCCACCTTAAATGAATTTGTTGTAGATACTTCATGTTTTATTTACTAATAGATGAATAAATAATAGCCACCACTGCAGAATTTTCCTAGCTAAAATTCTGGCCATAATAGCTTTAGGTGGAGGTACTATGGGGTACTAAAGTCCCACCCTTCTGCGAGCAAACACACCTAGGTCTCTCTTGAGGAATATCTTGGTCCAGAGGATCCACGTGGCCTCGCAAGGGGCTGAGAGAGCATCGCTGTACTCAAGGTATCTGTCAGAAGTTTGTTCTTGCACTCCCTGCCCCTTGAATGCTCACCAAAAGCCAGTGCTTTAGAATGGGGATTCTCAAACATGAGTGTGAATGAGAATCATGTAAAATACATATTTAAAATGCAGATTCCTGGCCCCCACTCCTGGAGACTATGAGGAGCAGTGTCGACCATGTGAGGAGCTTAGGGAAGAGTTATCTCAGCTAGGGACAAGCAAGTGCAAAGGCCCTGAGGCAGGAAAGAGGGCCCCAGGAACTATCAGCAAAGTGAGCCAAAGGAAAAGGGACAACGGCCAGAACAGGCAGGGCCTTGAGGTTAGGATGAGATTGGGTTTTTATCTAGTGCAACTGGAGGCCTCTGCAGGTTTTAAGTTGGGGGGAACTACAGATCAGATTTTCACTTTAAGAAAATGACTCTGGCTGTTCTATAGAGAATGGATTATTAAAAGGCAGGTAGACAGGAGGACCAGTCAGGAAGCTTCTGGAGGAGGGGTGCAGGCCAGAAGGGATGATGGTCTGGCAGGGGATGGATATGGAACAGGACAGCAATTGAGGCTGCGAGGATTTTGAGTGCTAACCTCAGTTCTGTTGCATCCTATTGTTCCTGCTTGCATTTTCTTCTATTCCAGTTATTTTTTTATTTTTTTATTTTATTTTTTTTATGTGGGCCTCTGACCGTCGTGGCCTCTCCCCTTGCCGGACGCGCAAGCTCAGCAGCCATGGCTCCGTGGCATGTGGGATCCTCCCGGACCGGGGCACGAACCCGTATCCCCTGCATCGGCAGGCGGACTCTCAACCACTGCGCCACCAGGGAGGCCCTATTCCAGTTATTTTATTGCTTACCCCCCATTTTTGTTGCCTCAAAATGAAAATGTCCTTTTTATTATGAAAATAATATATTCTCAATATTTAAAATGTAAACAATACAGGAAAGTAAAAAGAAGAAATTAATTGCCAGTAATCCCACCACCCCGTGATAACTCCTCTCCTTCCAGACATTCTCCACATGAGTAACATGCACTTTGGACAAGTAGAATCACACCATGCATGCTGCTTTATAACGTGCTTTTCTCTCAGTATAAAAAAGTCACAATTCCAGGTGCATAGATGATGTGCATTCTATGGGGGATGTTGAATCTCACTCGGCCAGATTACTTTGCTATTTGTACAAACTTCCTAAGTCAAAGAGAGACTTTCAAAAGGTATAGATTTGAGTCTATAAAGTTAGAAAACACAAGTAATTTTCCTAAAAGGCAGGAGAAGGGCTAGGGGATTTAAAAATTAAAATACCAGAAAATATACTCCAAAACAGAGGAGCTGAAACACCAGTGTAGTAATTTCCTCCCAGAAGGGAATGTGATGCCTGGGCAAAATTCCATTGTTTATTTTGCACGGTCTTAACTCAAGCTACACACAAAAAAAACAGAGAACAGTGGCAGGAAGTGCCTTTCTGTGTCCCGGCTGAAATGGGGCTCCCCATGCGAAGCCTCTGGAAGTCTCAGGATTAGCCAAGAATCCTCAGAGCAACTTGCCCAAAACACTAATTGTATCTGTGTCTCTGTCTTTGATTAGTGGCTTAGTCAACTTTCTAGCTCATTATCATCTTAATCATTTTTCCTTTAATGTAATGAGGCTAAGACTCTAGTTTTATTTTTCCCCAGAGGAAAATAAATACAAACTTGAAGGTATTTTATACACTCTTTATCTTTAGTTATTTAACAACCTTGATGTGGGAATGTTGTCTCCTTTCTCACCTCAGTCATCAAATGGTTGAAATAGAAAGCAAAGGCCTTGGGAATACCTGGACTCTGTCCTTAGCTCTTAGTTGCTTTCCTCGGGTCAAATATCCATCCTACAGCTCAGCAAAGAAAAGAATCAAAGCAGCCATGTAAACTGGGGTTTTACATTTCAGTGATCTAATGTGATAGAGCAGGACTAGTCAAATGTTAACTGTAGAATACAGGTATATGGTGTTCACTGTGCATCTAGGTTCTAAGTTATTGCATTACTTACATTACTTGCTTTTATTAGCAGACAGTAAGCCTTAGTGGCAGGCAACTTTTAGAAAAGTATTTACATTTTATAGGAGAGAGAGAGGTAGGGGCTCCTTGTAATTTTCCAGAATTTTCTATAGGAGGGCAGATATTGCCTGACTGTGTCACCTGTTTCCACAATAGGTTGTAGTCCCTTTTCAAGGGTTTTGAGATTTAGTTAATGTAGTCAGTGCTTTGTTTATTTGTTTGTTTTTAATTATACAAATAACACACGAACACATTAGTATTGAAAAAGTGAACACAATACAGATCAAAATTTCTTTTGAAATCCTGTCCCCAAATCTCCAGTCTCCTCCACCCCAGCCCCTGCCAAAAGAAATCACTTTTTCAGTTTGATATACATGCTTCCAAACCTTTTTCTTATGGATTTTTACACATATATATGTACCCACATAAAATATGTGGTATTGTTTTATTTATTTGTTGGTTTTCATAAATGGTATTCTAACATATTTATCTTTTTATAATTAGCTCCTCCCCTCCCTCATCAATATGTCTTAGAGCTTTTTCTAAGTTCCTTATAGCTCTACCTTGTTAAAACAAACAAACTCATTGCATTGTATACTGCGCCAGGTTGGCTATCCCCATTGTATGTTTCTTTTTTGTTTTTTTAAAATTTATTTTATTTATTTATTTTTGGCTGCTTTGGGCCTTCGTTGCTGTGCACAGACTTTCTCTAGTTGCAGCGAGCAGGGGCTGCTCTTCGTTGTGGCACGTGGGCTTCTCATTGCAGTGGCTTCTCTTGTTGCGGAGCACAGGCTCAGGCTTCAGTAGTTGTGGCACGCGGGCTCAGTAGTAGTGGCTTACGGGCTCTAGAGCGCAGGCTCAGGAGTTGTGGTGCACGAGCTTAGTTGCTCTGCGGCATGTGGGATCTTCCCGGACCAGGACTTGAACCCGTGTCCCCTGCTTTGGCAGGCAGATTCTTAACCATTGCACCATCAGGGAAGCCCCCATTGTATGTTTTTAGCCAAGTCTCTATTGGTAGATATTACGGTTGTTTCTGGTTTGTTTTCTACCATTAAAAATAATGTTATAGAAACAAAACACATCTACCTGTGCACAAATGTGATTTTTCCCCCAAGGTTAAATATTGGGAAGTAGAATGGCAATGTGGTAGCAATTAGAAATTCATACATTTTAATAGAAATGACCAATTTGCCCTCCAACATGACTTTCAGTGGTCAGCTTCAGCAAATATTTCTTTTTATTGAGCTTTGGGAGGGGCTCACTTTAGCCTTCAAGCAAAACAAGGACAGGAGGAATATGACACTAAGTCTTTGCCCTCTAGGAAGGCTTGAGACTCATCTATAGGCCCCCATCTATCAAATGGCAAAATAATTCCAGGAAAGTTAAACCAGAATCTAAAAAGACTGGAAACTTATAGAATGTGGGTGGATGAGAATGGGATGGAAAGAAGGAGGGAATGGGAGCAGGTAGATGGAACCACAACACTTCTTAGAGTATACCTGTACACTTTTATGGAGCCAGGGTAATTGTTCATATACTCCCAGAATAAATAAATCATTCAAATCAACCAGGATGAGAAGAGAACACCAAACAGAACACCAGCAGTAAGGAATCTAAATGTATTACAAATAAATAATGTAACCACACAGGAGGAGGTAGGGAAGGAAAGACCTAACATAAGTAACTCTGGAAAACAATATTTTGACTGGCTACTATAAGACTAAAGTTGAAAAGGACTATACAGAAAGATCATAGCTTAGTTACTAAATTTGTTTCTCTCTGTGGCTCTCACAAGGGAATGAGTTAGCAATTCTGAAACTATTTTATGTGCACACTAGTCTGGGTCCAGTTAGGAGACAGAAACCACACAGAAATTTGAACAAGGGAAGTTTAATGTAAAGTATTATTAACTATAACAAGAGCCTGGAGAAATGAGGAATTGGCTACTAAAAAGTAGAAAGAACTCTAAAGAATACAGGAAGAGCCTGTAACAGGAGCAGCCACTGCCTAGGGCTGAGAAAGACAACACAAGGAAAAGCCTCCCTCCCAGACCCGAGATCCAGACCTGTTGGAGAGGGCACGGCTATGGCTCACTGAATGGTGGGTGCTGTGTGGTCAGAACTTTCCAGAAATCCATCCATTATGGTGCCAGGAAAACTGTTCATGGGGAGGTGTCTCCCTGGAGGCATTCTGCCATGAAACTACCCAAAAGGGGTGCCAGGGGAGGCTGCTGGGCCATGGAGCTTCTGGCTGCTATGCACTGCAGGAGCCCAGCTGCTAGAATCTGGTGTTGGGGAATCTGGTACTGTCTACACAGCAGGAGCTGGAAAAGCCATCTATGCTGCAGGAGCTGAGTGATAGGAAAAGCAGCCCACACTATGGAGCCTGCCAGAAGGAACACACCAGACCAGGCCTTCCTTCTCCTCCTGCAGCATCTCTCTGTCACCCTCTACTGGCAAAGCTTAACATGGTTCCAGCTGACAAAAGAAAATAACTGAACCAGCTCCATTCCTGCATATCAGGTCATGAAGAATGAATTTTAGATTTGAGAGGCAGTCAATTGATATCTGGCAGAGTCTACCTCTTTGTCTACTCACCTTTCATATGTTCCTTTTTACACACATTTGAACTCTCATACAACAAAACCTCTCTATAATTCCATCTAACAAGATACAGCTTTTTCTCTTAGAAATGAAGAAGTGGGACTTCCCTGGCAGTCCAGTGGTTTAAGATTCGGTGCTTCCACTGCGGGGACATGGGTTCCATCCCTGGTTGGGGAACTAAGATCCCACAATGCTGCACCACACAGCCAAAAAAGAAGAAAAAATAAAAAGAAATAAGAAAAGAAATGAAGAAGGCTTCATGCTCTCCCCAAAATGAAGACACACACAGTCCCAACAGTTACTGTATCCATTGCTGGCTATGTTAATTACTCTTTAAATTCAGTCACAGTCCCAGTGAATATTCTGTTACTTAAAGACTAAATTGGGGAATTCCCGGGCAGTCCAGTGGTTGACTCTGCATTTCCAGGCCCCCCCCCCCCCCCCCAAGTCAGTTTAGGATAATATTGTTTGCTTTGATTAGATTTTACTGTATCTGCAGCCTCTGAAAGCCATTTTTGCTAACAGATCAATTGTATCTCATTACATCTCAGGAAAGGGAACAGCAGCAGCGCCCCCCCCCCCCCCCGCCAAAAAAAAAAAGAAAAGAAAAGACTAAACTGTAAAGTTAACTTAGGCAACTTGTATATAAAATTAAAATGAGGTGAAAGTCTGAGAAACTATCACAGCCAAGAGGAGTCTAAGGAGGACATGAAACTAGATGTAAGGTAATGTGATGTTTAGATGGGATCCTTGAACAGAAAAGTGACATTAGATAAAAACAAAAGAAATCTGAATAAAGTATGAGCTTTAGTTAGTAATAATGTACCGATATTGGTTCATTCATGGTGGCAAATGTATCATACTAATATATGATGTTAAAAAAGGGAAAACTGGGTGTGAGGTATATGGGAACTCTGTACTATATTCTCAATTTTTATGTAAATCTAAAACATTTTTAAAATTTAAAATTTTATTTTTTAAGAGAAGGGACAAGGCCTTCCCTGGTGGTCCAGTGGGTAAGACTCGACACTCCCAATGCAGGGGCCCTGAGTTCCATCCCTGGTCAGGGAACTAGACCCTGCATGCCGCAACTAAAGATCCCACATGCTGCAACTAAGACCCAGTGCAGCCAAATAAATAAATAAATAAATAATAAAATAGTTTTTTAAAATTGTGCTTGAAATGTTGCCAGTTTTCAAAAAAGGAATCCAGTCTATGGCGTTGCACACCATTCTCAACATAGGCCTTCGACAATATATGCATACTTTTAAAGGTACAAATTATGTCAAGAGTAGCCAGTGTATATATGGCTCAATTTTATGGAAAGCAGTTTAGAAGTCATGAACAAAGCGGGAAGCATAACTAAGGCAATAAATGAGACCGCCTGGAGAGTCCCAGGGAAACACTGTGAGACATTACATAACAGCAGCCAGCAACAAAGAAAGAAATTATTTTGTTTCCATATATATACATATACACACATACACTAGAGAAGGCCTGTGGAAGTCATCATCTGACCTCTCCAGAGAAGGGATGGTAAACCATTCTACCCCACACTCCTCTTCCCCCCAGAGCCAGCCTATCCTAACCTGCAGCAGATTCCACCTGCTGGGGCAGGAGTGCCAGCAGCTGTCTCACCTGCATCCTCAGGACGGCTCACATGGGAGGGGGAAGCGGCCTGGCCAGGAGGGCGCATGCGGGCCCTCCCGGAGCTCTGTGCATTTTTGTTTTTGTTGCTGGTGTGAAGCTGACTTCTCTTGCTCATGAACTTGGCTCAACGCCTTGCTCTGTTGCTGTTTTTGCAATCTGTCACTTCCTTGCTCCATCTCTAGTGAACTTCTGCTGTAGAATTTCATGCTCCAGGGCCTTAGGTTGGGAGAGAGACCAGAATTAGGGCTCTGTGTGTTTTCACAGCCGAGGGGGCACTGGTGGGCCTCCCATGCCATGGACGGCACACCAGATAAGACTCTGACACACAGCGTGGCTACCACTGCTTCTAGGTGTGCAAGTTATTCAGCTGTGAGGATTTTCCTCCACTGAGATTAACAGGGAGGCCCAGATTGCTGGTTGTTTCAGTAAGGGTGTTTCCAGAAGAGATCAGCATTGGATCTGGTGAACTGAGACCCACAGATAGCCTTCCTCAGGGCTTATGGGCGTCAGCCAACCTGTTCAGGGTCCAGATAGAACAGGAAGGTAAGGAAGGGCGAATTCTCTCTCTGCCTGAGCTGAGGTCACAGCTTCTGTGCTCGGGCAAGGGCTCTACTGGTTCCCAGGCTTTCAGAATCAGATTGGGACTTACATAGCCTCGATTCTCTGGCCTTCAGACTTGGACTCAATAACATCACCAGTGTTCCTGGTTTTCCAGCTTGCAAAGGGCAGGATGTGGGACTTCCCGGCCTCCATAACCTTGTGAGCCAATTCCTGCAGTATATCAATCAATCTCTCTCCCTCCCCCTCTCTTCCTCTCTCTCTCTCTCTCTCTCTCTCCCCATAAATATATGTGTGTGTGTGTGTGTGTGTATATCCTCTTCGTTCTGTTTTTCTGAAGAACTCTAGCACAGCTTCCTGTCTCTTCTGAACCCTTCTTTTGCATTTTATTTTCTCCAACTTCTCTTTATACCCCCAGGCTTTGAAACAAAATGTGAGAGAGGAAGATTTAGGTTCATGATGCAGCATTGTCTCCAAATAGCTGCATGTCACTGGGACAACCAGGGAGCCTCCCTGAACCTCAGATCCTTAATCTGATAAGGAACTGCAGTGGCTGCCCCCAGGCTTAGTGGGCTCTGCTAAGCTTGAGCCACTGCCCTGGACAGTAAGTTCCTGGAGAGGAGGGACCTCAAGGCCTTGAGCATGTTTTTTTCCCAGTGCCTTACACAGTGCCTGGCATACAGCATGCACTCAATAAATGATTGCTAAATAAACAGTTGATTATGTAAATGCCAGTTACTGTGATTATGCATTCATATATGTCACAAGCCATATTATTTAGGTTCAAGATGGTACTGGAGAAAACAAACAAAAAAAACCAACAAATCTGGTGGAAGAAAGTGAATGGAGAGCTAAAAATTCTAGGTACTATAATTGGAGAAATAAAATGGGTAAGAGTGCCTGTGCGCTCAGTGACCTTTCAGAGTCGTCGGAGTGTGTTGGGGCTGCCTAAGCTTGGTCCAGCACAGGATGCTTCAAAGCCTTATTGAAAATGTGTGGATCCCCATGAAGCCCTACTGTACCCGAGTTTACCAGAAGATTTGGGTAGGAATAGGATTGATGGGCTTCATCATTTATAAATTCAGGAGTGCTGATAAAAGCAAAACCTTGAAAGCTTCCAGTCCTGCACCTGCTCATGGTAATCATTAACCAGCTTTCCTTGCACAAGACATTGGTCTGACTGTGTTGAGGGAATGTGGGACATTGTGTTGACTTGCAGCAGTCCCACTGCCCTCGTGCATGAACAAACGTACCTGTGAGACCCCCCCGCCCCCCCCCCCCACCAAATGACTAAGAGTTGGCATGGTTGCTCCAAGTTGTGTATTGACCATGCTTCATTTGAGTGTCTCAGTGGGGCCTCTTTTCTCTTGACATCTGTGACCTGTCTGGGATCTTTGTTTTTGGATGCTGATGGCCCAGTTTAAATCCTAACCTGCCGACATAGCATGTCCATTTCCTTAAGAATGATTTTAGAGGAGCCAGGAAAAGCTGATTGTGTTTGAAAAGTTCAAACAAACTTTAAAAAGGCATTTGGAGGAAACTGAAGAAAACTTCAAAAAAACTATTCTTCAGCGAGACAAGAGAAGAAATTACTTTCTTTAAGCAAGAACAGGATATTCTGAAAAAGAGGCAATCACTAAATAAGAAAGAGCTGCTATAAGGTATTAAAAAATATAATAATTGAAATAAAGATTCATTAGAGTTTGAAGATCTAGTTGAAGAAACGTTCAAAAGCATGGAACAAAGTGACTAGGAGTTGGGAAATAGTTGATAATAAGAAAATTGGAGGATAGGGAATTTCCTGGCAGTCCAGTGGTTAGGCCTTGGCACTTTCACTGCTGGGGGCCCAGGTTCGATCCCTGGTTGGGGAACTAAGATCCCGAAAGCCGCACTGCCCAGCCAAATTAAAAAAGAAAAGAAAAGAAAATTGGAGGATAAACTTAGCATACCTATCAACCAACTTAGGTTTTCCAAAAAGAGAGTAAAAAGAGGGAAAGGAAAGGAGGAAGATATCAAAGAAATACTCAGAAGGGAATTCCCTGGTTGCCCAGTGGTTAGGACTGAGTGCTTTTACTGCCGTGGCCCAGGTTCAATCCCTGGTCGGGGAACTAAGATACTGCAAGCTGTGTGGCTCAGCCAAGAAAATAAAATTAAATAAAAATTAAATAAATACTCAGAAGAATTTCCCAGAAGTCAAGGGGCACAATGAATGAAGAGACTCATCCCTGTGAATCTTCATGACAACAGGGATAAAGAGAGCAGCTTAAAAGCTAAGAGAGAGAGAGACAGACAGACAGAGACTGACTGACTTTCAAAGGACCAGGAATAAAAAATGCGATCGGATTTCTAAACCTCAGCCTCAGGATCTGAAAGACAGAGGAGCGATGCCTTCAACAGTCCAGTGGAAAATTACTTTCAAAACAAAATTCAATACCCAATCAAATTATTAATCAATCGTGATGTTTAATGAAGATGTTTTCTAGACATGTGAGGTCTCACAAAATTTACCTCCACACCTTTTCTCAAGAAGCTAATGAAAGATATGTGCCACCAAAATGAGTGAGAAAACCCAGAAAGAAACATAACCTAGGATTCCAGCACAAGAGAGAAGGAAGGGTATGACAGCTGGGCAGCAGACCTAGAGAATACCCAAGCCTGACTGGGGCAGGAACATGGGGACTCCAGGGGAGGATGCTCCTGGAATAAAATGGAACTGGGAGAAAAGCTCATGCCCCTGCCCTTGTGGAAAATTGTATGGGAAGATTTAACAAGGAGGGCATAACACAAAGCAAAAGTCTTTTAAAAAGGTATATACTAAGTACACACACACACACACACACACACACACACACACACACAAAACGCCAAAATAGTTGTATCAAGAAAGGAAATTCCATCGTCAAACACTATTTGCCTTAAAGGTGAATAACGTTTCATATGGTCATAATAATGTAAACACTGAATATTGACTTAACTAAAATTGTAATATATCAGTCAGGATCCCAACGAGAAACAGCTTTTTTTTTTTTTTTTTTTTGCCGTACGCGGGCCTCTCACTGCTGTGGCCTCTCCCGTTGCGGAGCACAGGCTGCGGACGCGCAGGCTCAGCGGCCATGGCTCACGGGACCAGCTGCTCCGCGGCATGTGGGATGTTCCCAGACCGGGACACGAACACTTGTTCCCTGCATCAGCAGGCGGGCTCTCAACCACTGCACCACCAGGGAAGCCCCAGAAACAGCTTTTAAATGGGGTAATCTGAGGAGAATTTCAGAGATTGCTTGAGCAGTGAAAAGAAACTATGAGCAAAAGCCACTATTCCTGCCCCACCACACCTGAGAAGGCAAAAGTGGAGGAGCCGTTGTCAGAAACAGAAGAGAACTAAAAAAAAAGAAGAGAACTAAATGGAGAGGGTGCTGAGAGTGGAGCCGAGGATGCAGCAACCTAATAGAGGTAACTGAGGGCATGGGCATCTCTGCTCACTCTCCCTCCCCCCTCCAGCTGCCTGCCTATGCTCTGCAGTGTCCTAACCCACCCAGAAGCCCGAGAGTAAGAGAGCCCATTGATGTGGTCCGTACAGGTCAGAGTGGGTCTGGAAGGGCTAAGGGAAGACATCCAGCACAAACCTCAGTGGGGGGCTAGAGGAAGGGAATTTAAAGAGCACAATTCGCATGTGTCATAAAGAGCAGGAAATTAGGAGCCAGTGTCCAAACTGGTCAGTCAAGAAAGGCAAGATCAGCATAGGACTTAGAAATATGGCAGCAAATGCCAGAAAACAGCTAAAATTGTTGAAGGAGGGTGCTCTGGGGAGTGAGAGTGATAAGGGACAGTTCAGAGGACTGCTTTTCCATTATACATCTGTTAGTACTAATAAGCCTTTTTAAACTTTGTACACGTATAATTTCGATTAACGTAAAAATTAATAATCTTCATTCTAATCATGAGAAAAACATCAGGCAAATCCCAGTAGAGGGGCATTCTACAAAATATTGAATACCTAACCAATGGTCTTCAGAATTGTCAAGATCATCAGATACAAGGAAGGGTGAGAAACTGTCACAGTCAAGAGGACCCAGAGACATGGCAACTAAATGTTATGTGGTATCCTGGATGGGATGCTGGAAGAGAAGAGGGGCATGAGGTAAAAACTAAGGAAATCTGAATAAAGTATGGACTTTCACTTATGATAACTTATCAATATTGGTTCATTAATAGTTACAAATGTACCATACTAATGTAATTTGTTAATAATAAAGGAAACTAGGGGCAGGATATATTGGAACTCTCTGTACTATCTTCTCAATTTTTCTGTAAATCTAAAATTGTTCTAAAAAATTGTCTTATTAAAAATAATAAGAGTTTACTGTAGAAATAACCTTAAAAGACAACAAGAAAATTTTATGAATTTTATTTTATTTGTATGATTTGGAGCTTTAGTAGGGCTGGATGTTTTTCCAGGCTTTTAAATTATTTTTGCATTCAAGACATTAAATCCCAGAATTTCAGCAATGATCCTGGTTATTCATTCATTCAACAAGTATGTGTCAAATGCTGACTACATGCTAGGTAGTACCCTGTGCTCAGCACTTGGGGTACCAGGACCTTTTCGAAATACAGCCCTGCCATTGTCCTTAAACCCTTCAGAAGCTGCTGGGTACTCTTAGGTTCAAAATAGTGCATAAGGGCTTCCCTGGTGGCGCAGTGGTTGAGAGTCTGCCTGCCGATGCAGGGGACATGAGTTCGTGCCCGGGTCTGGGAAGATCCCACATGCCGCGGAGCGGCTGGGCCCGTGAACCACGGCTCCTGAGCCTACGCATCCTGCTAGTCCGGAGCCTGTGCTCCGCAACGGGAGAGGCCACAACAGTGAGAGGCCCGCGTACCGCAAAAAAAAAAAAAAAAAAAAAAAAAAAAAGGGCATAAAGTTCCATCTGCCTACCACTGCCAGTCATTTTTCCACACCTCTCTGCTCTCCAACCATACTGGCCTCTTTTGTCCCTTGAAGATGCCACCTTCCCTGCTGCCCCAGGGCCTTTGCCTATGCTGTTCCCTCTACTCAGAATACTCTTCCTCTCTCTGCTCCCCTCACCTTTGCCCAGGTAACTCTTATACTTGGAACCTCAGCTCAGGCCTCACTTATTTATTTATTTATTTATCTTTCGGTCTTTTTTTTTTTGGCCGAACTGTCACATGTGGAACTTCCCCCACCAGGGATCGAACCCATGCCCCCTACAATAGAAGCACGGATTCTTAACCACTGGACCACCAGGGAAGTCCAGGCATCACTTCTTTAGACACAATCCATATACTTGTAATTATCCCCTGGTCATGTGGTTATTTGAGTAATGCCAATGTCCCCCATAGAATGTTTGCTTGTAGGTTCTATGACAAGTGGGACAGTGTCTTGTTGGGGACAGTGTCTGTGTTGTTCACACTGGTCCCCAGCTTCTGGTGTAATGCCTGATATGGTGCAGGGACTCTATGAGCACTTGTTGAATGAATGAATGGTAAACAGGTTATGGTCCATAGGCTTCCAGTCTAGTGCATATCCAAACCAGGGTGTGAGCTCTGGAAGGAGACAAGAGGAGGCCATCTCCCTTGGCTACTGTCTGGATTCCAGCTGCCCCTGGGCCTGCCTCCATCAAGTCCTGGTTTACAACTCATAGCCATTTGCTTACTTCAGATTTACAAAAACCCACTGAGGTTTGCATCCATGTCATTCCTGTGTGGCCATTAAGAAAAGTGACATCCAGAGAGGTTAACTGAATTGCCCAAAGCTACACTGTTACTGAAAGCCCATATTTAACATTCTTTTCTTACCTCCTTCTGAACTCTACTTCCACGCAAACTTAGCACTAGCTCTGGGTAACAGCGAGCATTTGCTCCTGCATCTGGCCTATGCCCTAAAGTGTTGTGTCCTCGCGGCGGCGCAGTCCGGGATTGTTTGGGCGTCTCCAACCTGGACCACGCGCGCCCTCTGTCGGCTACAATGGAGACTGGGCTCCCCGCGCTTCAAAAGAAACGGTAAGTGGCAGTGGACGCGTGAACTCCGTGTAATGGCCGCGGCACTTTGGGGTGCGTGTACGGGGGTTTCGGGGCGCGGGGTTGGGTCGGCCGCCCCGGGTCTGACGCTCGCCCCCGCCCTGGGCCTCTGGACAGTCTGGGCGGTGCCAAGGCCGGCTCCGGAAGGATGCGGGCCCGCGCCGCAGGCAGAGTTTGGGGGATCAGATGAGTCTGGGAACTCCTGGCTGAGTCTCGGCTTCGCTATCTATGAAGTGGAGATGATGACAACTACCCGGTTCGAGGCAAGACTGTCCGGGGCCGAACTGACATCGGCGGGGCTCTCAGGAGGGTATCAGTTCTCCCCGTACTGCTCTCCCCAAAGCCCAGGGAAACTTTCACGCTCAGCCTGCTGGGAGATGGGGTGGAGGACACACTTTACCTTTAATGTCTTGATTAGTGCATAATACGTGTACATCGCAATACCAAAAATAAATTAGAATTTTGGCCCACGGCTTCTAACCACCGTTCATTAAAATTGTTTTCAGTTCTTCTCAGCTGAAAATGATTCAGCATACAAAATGTTTCCATGATCACTTTATCTTATGTTTCAGAGGATAATTTGACTCCTAACAAAATGCAATCCTCGTGTTAAGGATTTTTTTCTTATCTGTTTAGGTTCTAGGTAAATTGGGGAAATATATTTGCATTTCGTCAACGGCTTAAGGTGATTTAATCTGTTTAATCCCCAGCTTCATTCCAACCAGGGATGGAGGCAGCAACAGTTTCTTGCCCACTGATGTGTGTCAAGCAGAGTGCAGGGCACTGGTGACAGAGAGGTGAACCAGATAGGGATGATGAGGGGTGGCTTAAATTGTGACTGGGCCACAGACAGCCCTAGCCACGGTGGGTGAGACTACATGTTTTATTTGAGGAGGGCTTCATCCTCTGGGCACCTACAAAGCTGGGCTCTGCTGTGGCCTAGAGAAAGGTTAGACCATGGAGGCCTTGTGGGAGCCTGGCCTCCTCATTTTATCTCAGTTTCTAGTACAGAGGTTCACTTCCTGCAGCCTCACAAATATTCTGAAGGGTCACAATAAAAAGAGGGGATGAGAGGAAAAGAATTAATGAAGAAGACCAGAACGGAGAGGATGTTGCCAAATGCCAATTTATTGCCTCTATTTCCTGACCAAATTTTTCCCTTTGATGTATGTGGTTCTCCCACCCCAACCCCCCCCCACACACATGCATGCTTGTGGCCTCCCTAGAAGGCAAACAGAAGGGCGTCTCAGTCCTTGGTCTTGAGGGATGTCATTCTAACCATGTTTTAGAGTAGGCACTTAGACATTTTCTTTCTTGTGTCCTCTGTACTCCTTTAGAAAAGTTGGAGCGCTCTCTAAATTCTGTAGCATGTTTTCAGGGGCTGTCAATTGCCAGACTGGGCAGTGAGCTGTGGGCAGGAGGGAACTCAAAAGTCGGTGGGTGTGGAGACTGGAAAGGATGTAGGAGCCTTTGCTCTGCCTTCTCCAGTCACTCAATCATATGGTGATTGGTGATGTGAGTGAAACCCAAGAAGAAACGCTCTCCTCTCCCCAGTACCCTCCTTAAGGCTCTCCCTCTATCATAAGCTCTAAATACTGATCCTTTTTCTGGGGTCCAACTCCAGAAGAAAGGAAGAAATGCACATGGCCTCTAAATACCTGAGAGCATGGTCCACCTCATTAGCAACCAGAGAACACCATTAAGACTGCAATGAGATGTTGAGCAAGTTGCCAATTTTAAATGTGCATAATCCAGCAGTTCTGATTCTAGGAATCTGTCTTAAGAAAACAGCTGAATAAGTGTATCAAGATAAATGTGTGAGGATATTTTTGAATCCCTGATTATAATAGAAGTCCCTCAGCAGGGGATTGGTTAATAAATTATGGCACATGTCTAGGCTGGAATGTCATAGAGATTAAAGAGCCTAAGGAGCAGGTAGTCTCCCGGTTTCCCGGGTGTTTCACCAGCACCCATGTGGTCCTGGCCTCATTTCAGCCCCTGGCACTCCTGACATTCATGGCCAAACCCCTGACATCCCCAGCTCCCGGCTGTGGGGGTTGGGAATGACCCAGAGGGGAGTCAGGGAGGATGGGCAGAGGTCTGGAAGGCAGCAGAGCATTGAGTCTACAGCTTCCCCACAGGAGCAACATACTGCGTGAGGTCTATTCAGAGAAGGTTACCCTGCAGGCAGCCTTCTGTGGATCCTGGTTCTTCTGGATGACCAAAGCAGTGATGCTGGGTTTAGCTGAATTCCTGAATATCCTGGTGATGAGATGAAAAAATAAAACATTTCCTGTCCAGTGGTGCACATGAACAGGAATTCTCAGCACCTGGGTGTTCTGGTGGATTTTTAAAAAAATATTTATTTATTTATGTATTATTTTGGCTGCGCCAGGTCTTAGCTGTGGCACGTGGGATCTTTGTTGTGGAGGGCGGGATCTTTTAGTTGTGGTATGCAGGCTCTTAGTTGTGGCATGCAGGCGGGATCTAGTTCCCAGACCAGGGATCGAACCCCGGGCCCCCTGCATTGGGAGTGCAGAGTCTTACCCACTGGACCACCAGTTGTTGTTTGGGGAACCCGTCCTCCCTTTCTCTGGCAGCGAGAAAGGGAGGACGGGTTTGGGCAACCACTGTCTCCCACTTCCAGCTTCTGTAGTTCAAGGGAAGCTGGCTCTGCTCCCTGGTTCTGAAGCCAATCACCAGGACTTCTGCTAGCATTACTGTCTCCACAAGGGTAGCTTGCTAAGCTTGGGCCACTTCTGCCTCTGCAGAGAGTTTAAGTACAAGGTATGGGTAGGGTGTGCAGAGCCACAATGGAAAATACAGGAACTCAGTGTTAGTAGCAGCTGAGCTGTCTATCACCACATGTAGGCCAGGCAGACAGGAGAGGGAGGGGATTCTAGGCCCTGGAAGGAGAGAGTCATGTGGAGGAGGGTTCCTTGTTGGACTGGCAAAGGTGAGAGTCTTCAAGGTTGACTGAGACAAGAAAACCAAGTTGAGGTTGAGCGGGGAGATCAGTGTAGCTGGAGCCAAGTAGTGAAGGCAGAGTAGGAAGAGATAACATAGGAGAGGAGGAAGTCAGTGCAGATTTTATTCTAAAGGCCATTGAATAAAAGCGACTGCAGGAGATTTTTAATCAGGAGAAGGCAGTGGTCTGACACCTTTTTGGAGATCACTCTGGATCCAGGGTGGAGAAATGCATTGTATTTGGGACAAAAGTGCAAGCAAGAAAAGCCCTTTGGAAGCTGTTGTGGAGGAGGTGGTGGCATAGATGAGGGATAAGGCAATGGAGAAGGGTGAAGAGGTGGGATTCCAGAGCACAGAGACAAGTCAAAGGGGGAAGGGGCTTGTGGCGAAGTTGGATGATCTTTGCCACTTCACTTCTCCCAGCCTCAGCTTCCTTTTCCAGACAGAGGTACTACCCACTTCACAAGAGTCAGTTTGACAAGTGTAATGGTTAAGAGTATTGTTTTTGCCAATCTGGATTTGAATCTCAGATCTGGCAGGTGCCAGCTGTGTGACTTTATGCAAGTCAGTTAACAGTAGATTGTAGCACTTGTTGAATGCTTGTTATGTATTAACCAGTAGAATCCTCCCCAGACTAAGACACTTACTCTGTTATTCCAGCTTACAGGGGGAGGGAACAGTAATGGGGAGAGAGCAAGTCATTTGTCCGAGGTCCCAGCCAGGATTTCTCTAACCACCACATTGCCTAGCTTTTCTGCGCTGAAAACTGGGGTAACAATACTACTGACACTTTCAGGTGTGTTTGAGAGGATTCAAGAAGAGGACTGGCAAATAGTAGGCACTTGTAAATTATTATTTTAACTATTATTATCATTTTTTGTTTGTTTTCCCGAGTTTTGCAGGGAGCAGGCATTACGTGGAAAAATCCTTGGATTAAAAAAAAAAAAAGACCTCTCAGGTGAGGGTAAAAAACTGCAGCTGTCGGCTTCTCAAAGTCACTCGGAGATGGGCTGTGCGGGCGTGGCTTAGAGGTCGGGGCGGGGCCAAGAGGAAGAGCCAGACCTAGGGAGCGGGGCCAAAACCTGAGGGTCGAGGCTAGGGGCGGGCCCCGGAGAGAAGGGGCGGGGCGAGGGTCCGCAGCGCATGCTCGGTGGTGCCGCCAGCTCTGCCGCGGCCGCCAGCGCCACCGCCCACTCCGGGCTGGCCAGCGGCAGGCGGCCGGGGAGCAGAGTAGGGCAGGGCTGGGTGAGCGCACGGCCATGGCCCCGTGGCTGCAGCTCTGCTCTGTCTTCTTCACAGTCAACGCCTGCCTCAACGGCTCCCAGCTGGCAGTGGCCGCAGGCGGCTCCAGCAGAACGCGGGGCGCCGACACCTGTGGCTGGAGGGTAAGGAGAGGACAGCGAGTTTCTTGCTGTCCCCCAAAGCGCGGGGGCACAGGTGCTCGCGGGCAGTAGCGCCCGCGTCGACTTGCCTGCCCTCCGCAGAGTGCGCGGTGGGGCTGGGATCCCGCTGCTCCCGCCCTCCTGCGCCCCTCCCGGGGCGCTCGTCTGCCTGCCTCGGCTGGGTTGAAAGAGGCCGCTCGACCCCGGCTTTGTGTTGCTAATGAGGCGCGGCCACTGGCTGGGGTCCGGCTCCAGGAGGGCGGGCGAGAGGGACGCCCGGCGTGGGGCAGGAGTAGGGCGCCCCACCCTTTGTTCCAGGCCCGGGACCTCCTCCCCCTCAGGGCACAGGGCCCCGGGCTGGGATCCTCCTCCGAGCTGTTCGCATGGGGGGCGCTTTGGAGCGGGAGTGGGGGTCTTCTTTCGGACCTCCGGTCCAAAACTCTGCAAAAGCCCGGGATTGCCAGGCAGGGCACCCTGAGTGCTGGGGAGGGGTGCGCCCCCCCTTTCGGGGCCGCTTTGTTCCTTCTGGGCCAGGCCGTCTTACCCCACTTTCACCCCCACCTCAGACTCCTGACTTGCTGGTAAATTTTGCTCCCGTATCCAGCCCTTCGAAAGGTCTCACGGATGACCCCCCCACCTCCACCGCCATCCAGCTTGAGTTGAGCATATTTTTCGTGGCCAAAGGGAGGAATGGGCTTGTGCCCTCGGGCAGGTGCCCGAGACGAGACTGGAGGGATGCACCGACTTTGTCCTGTGCTTGGAGCCCTCTGCCCCTAACCCAGCGCTTCTTCCATGCCATCTGGGCGATGGGACATGGGGAGGGGGGTGTGCGCGGGGACGCTGCCGTCCCGAGTTTCTATCAGGGCTCCCGGGCTTGGGCGGCCAGAGGACCTGGAGACTGCGTCCATCTGCCCAGCACCCCTCCCACCCAAGCCAGGGCCAGCCTGGTGTCAGGGCACTCACGGCCTTCAGCCTTGTGGAGGGGACACCGGCTTTGCACTCAGGCAGCCGTGGAACATGACCTTGGCTCTTCTCCTGGGCAGCCATGAGCCTCAATTTCTTCACCTGGAAAACAGGAGTAAATGGGATTTCCTAGTTTCCCTAGCACTACTGCTCTGAGGGATAGGTATGGGGTAGTTCTCTTAGAACAACGTCCACCCACCTCTTGTGGGGTGCTCTGAACGACCTCAAGCAGTCGAGGCCTAGAACCTGACATCCCTTTAGGGGCACAGGCTGGTGCCTCCAGCTCACTTGCCCCGCATTCAGAGAAACACAGTGCAGAAAACGAGGTATGAACCAAGTAGCTGAAATGTCTTCAAACCCAATAGCTGTGCTATAGACAGCTATAACCCACCCTCTCACCAGCCCCATGGTGAATGTAACCTTCCGATTTGAGTGAAACATCACATTTTCTTACTCTGTCCCATTTTAGTAAAAATACCACTATTCTTGGGTTGTTTTTTTTTTTTTCCAATGGATACCAAGTTTTCCTCAGTTTTTAGATCAAAAAGCTTTCCTTAAGGCTTTCCCATGTTGACTTACCAATCCTAAATTTTCTGGATCTAAACTGGTGTGTTCGCTTTTGAATAACAGCATCAAAGATATTTTATTCTGAATTTTCATAAGCCGGTCTAGGTGGATCAGCCCAATTTGCTGTTTTTCTACAATTGTCCAGGTGGCTTCACGTGTCAGTGCACAGACCTTGTGAAGTTTTAATGCTGTGGGTATAGCCGGGCCCCAGAGGAGCCAAGCTGGCGGTTTTGTGCTCTCTGTGGGAATGTGTTCACCCCTAAACCTGCACACCCACAGGATTAATGGTGGCCCTCATCCCAGTGGCTTCACATTCATCCTGGGGGTGATGTTCTCAACAGCTCCTACCTTGGCCTCACAGTCCTTGGGGTCATATTCACCTACTTTTTGAATGAGCATGGAAGCCTCAGGGCCATCTCCTGGATTCTAGGCTCTTCCCAACCTGTTACATGGCTCCTTCCCTCCTGGACTGGCCTTTTGATGCATCTGATGGAGCCACCAGCTTTCCCTGACCCAGCTCACCTTTCCAACTTCAGCCCCTGGCCCTCCCACCCTGCTCTCTAACTCCTGTGTCCTTCTTGCTGCCGAGGCATGCTTTTTCCCTGCTCCTGGGATAGCTTTTCCTCCCCTGAGAACCCCCTGCTTGGCCGAACACTCAGCTCAGGTAATGCCTCCTCAAGGAAGCCCTTTGAATGCCATTCCCCTTGCTTCGCCTTCTCCTGCAGGTCCTTGCCTTTGGTTCTCACCAGACTACATCGTCAGTATTTGTTCACATCTGTGTCTTCAGACTAGTTTCTTTAGCCAGACGCTTAACCTCACGTTGGTGAGCTCAGAGCCTGGAGCCCTGTAAATCTTGGCTGAACCCAATTAGACCCTGCAGCCTTCCTGCTAAATCCAGTATGAAGTGATCGATTTTGAGAAGGGGGGTGGGGGAAGGGCCACAATCAGAGCAGTGAGCTCCAATGTCTTCTCCGCAGTGGGCTTTTGTACATGCTGCTCCCGCCTGTGTTCCTTCTCTTTACATCTCAGCCTCCCCTCTCAGCTCCAGCATCACTTCCTGCAGGAAGCCTCCTCTGCCCCTACCTCCTTAGGTAAGGTTTTACGGAAGTTGCCCTGTCAGAGGGCTGCCCAGTAAGTACTGGTGTACAGTTACTTGGCTGTTTGATTCATGTCCGAGTCCCCTACCAGTTAGTGGGTGTTCAGTCCATAGTACTTAGTCTCAGTGCTGACTGAGGTTGCCTAGTCTAGTTGGGGCTATGTTAACATATAAGAATAAGGGTCGGTGATGTGTGGTGCAAGCAAGAGAGGGCTTCCTGTGGGTCTATGTCACACAGAACCTGAGAAGCTGGAGACACAGCAAGGTAGAGAAGTGAGCCCTCAGGAGGGGCAGGATCTGGGTGCTGGAGAGGAGCTGAGCGATTGACCCCCTGGCTCTCCAGGGAGAGGTTGTTCCAGGAACTCTTGCCCCTGCAGGAATGTGTATTTTCCCAGGACTTGCAAGGTGACTGGAGCCAGCTAACCCTCAGCAGCTGTAACCCTCCCTTCGGGGCTGCTCTCAGAGGAGCCAGCCTGGTCTAAGTGGTCAGATTTCACAACCTCCCCATTATTAGTGGGGCAATTAAGGGGCCGATACCATCTTGAACACAGCGCAGTGTTTTAGAAATGAATTGTGGGCTCACTTCCTCGACTAGTTTTTTTTTTTTTTTTTTAAGTCTCTTAGGGCTCTTGCCAGGTAAAGTTGCTCTTTGAGTAATAAATACAGTTTTCGCAAAGAAGTAACAAGTTGTAAAACTTCCAGAGGGGCCAGCATCCTCATTTACACTGAGTCTTAACTGCTTGCTTTTTGGAAGTGGAACGGTTTTGTTTGTGATGGGTAACTTTATGTTGGTCACTTGCCCTGAGGTTTTTTCCCCTCCTCTTGCCTTGCTGGTTGTTTGAGAAGCCTATTTATGGAACAAGAAATTAGGAATCTATTCCCACAGGTTTTTATTTAGTGGCTTTTCCTGCAGTGGAGGAGGAGGGAACATTTCTTGCCTTCTTACCTAGATGGGGTACACCTTCCCTGGTCTATTATCCCTGAAACACAATTTCCACTCTCCCCCCGCCCTTCCCCCACCAAAGTCTGTTCCTTCAGGAATTCAGGAAGCCAGAACGCTGGCATCGTCTTTTCAGTGACGTGCAAGTTTCCCATTTAAGGCAAATACTTCATCTCTAAAGGTAGGAAGGAATAGGGTGGTACTTGGAAAAGAAGTTCCAGCTGATTAAAATTTAGGTTCCTGATAAAAGTCCAATCCAAGAACTCTCCTTGGCTGCAGGCCCAGCCATGTTTATTTAATTCTCAATTGGATGTGTTTTCATTCACTTGCAGCTCGTGGCTCTCAAGGCTGCATCTGGTCTGCCTGTCCTGTGGCCGTGTTGTCCATGTTACACATGGTCTTGTGTCTTTTACAGAATTCTTGGTTAAAAATGAGTCAGCCCTGGTCGACACATTTTCAGAGAAACATTTTTATAAGAAGTGTGATGCTTTCTTCCAGCCTGTTTTGCTATGTTAATTTGGGAATCCTTTGGCCGGTGTCCATCTTTCTTGAGCAGCCCTCCCTTCTCTCCCCTCCCCCATCCATCCAATGGACCCGGAGCCCCTGCAGTGCCTGGGGCATTGTGCTAGTTATTAACTTGGGGATACAGCTGGGTGAATGAGACCAACAACTAAGTTCCGACTGAGGCACCATTTCCTTCCAAACATGATTTCTCATAGTGAAGTCCAGGGGCTTCCAGTATCGGTATTGCCTTGGGAGCTCGTTAAAATGCAGATTCAAGGCCAATGGGGCCAGAATGGGAGTGAGTTGGGGCCCAGGAACTGACATTTCAACAAGTTCCTGTGATGCTCTCAACGGTGAGAATTGTTGCTTTAGGAGACAGGGCTTCTGTGGTCACAAGAAGGAGGCGGGAAGCCACATTCTAAACATTTAAAATCAGCTTGACTTGAAATTACTTCACTGGACTTTTAGAATGGAAAGTGGAGACTTTGTCCAAGCTCTGGAAAATGGCAGGGGTGAGGCTGGCTGAAGGAGGACCTGGGGAGCCAGTCGTTTTGGGGGGGTGTCTCTGGCTTGGGGTTAAAGGGGAGGCTGGGGGTGAAGTGGACCCGACGCATGCACTGGGTTGCTCCCCAGAACAGCTGGGCCTGTCTGGAAAACAGTCTCAGGAAAGAGTAGGGTAGGATCCAAATCATATCCTCAGCCATTCAAACTTTACAGATGGTTTCCTTACAAAGGCAAGAACAGCTAATGCTTTTTTAAGTCTTTATTTTGAGTATTTTTCATGCTTCATTTGGCCTAAAATGTGTGTGTGTGTGTGTGTATTTTTTCTTTTAAAAAAGTTTTCAAACTGTCTTTCCCTCATCAGTCCCTGAACTTTTCACATACCGTGCCCCGGCAGATGTCTGCTGCTGTTGGGGCCACCCAGTCAACAATTAATTGTTCCTTTCATTCCTTGCTGCCTCTTGTGTCTGCCCCGATGGATGGGTTTTTAGGCTTCTGGAAGCTTGGGTCCCCCATCCTCAATTTGTAAGAGAATGGGCTGAGGCAGGGGCTCAGGTATCCCCAGAACTTGACAGGCTAGAGTGGGGGACAGCGCCTCTGGAGCAGACCTCTCTCCCTACTCTGGCAGCCAAGACCATTTCCATTTCATATCTCCCCCAGATTTGGAGGTTCTTCTGCCCTCAGCAAGCCCAAGGGACATGTCTGTGTTGGTGCCACAGGCCCCATCTCCAGGCAGCCCAACTTGCCTGGCTGGTGGGAGGCAGTGTCCTCCTGGGCAGTGTTTGTCTAGGCCGCCAGGATATTCTGAATGGGCCTGACACACGATTAGGTGACTGATGGCCCCCGTAACACATTGTCTCCTCCAGGGCCTGAGGCCTTTGAAGCTCTTCCCTGTGGGAAGTAGACTATTTGCTCTATTAAAATGCCTTGGTATTTCCTCTGTTTAACCACAGGCCACTTCCTCTCTGCCACTCTAAACCCGGCAGGGCCACCGGCTGATTGAAAAGACACAGGCCCAGGAGTGATCACATCCTATTGAAACAGATAGTCTTACTGCAGATTAAAGCTGGAGCAGGTCTCTAAGAAGAAACCCAATCTACGGTTGGGCGGGG